>NC_043962.1:8769799-9369799 GCF_902148855.1 Sphaeramia orbicularis | reverse complement strand
CTTGCACTAAACTGGAGAGCTCTACCTTAATTTCGTTGTACTTGTACAGTGACAATAAAGAGATTCCCAGTCTGATTAACACCACTTTGCCTGTCTGTGTCTGAATTATCAGCGTATGTCGTTAATATAAGAGTGTGTATTTTTAGCTTCTAGGGTAAGTGCTGAACATGCTATGTGCTGCATGCTAGAGTTATTAATGTCCACAGTCTGGCCAAGAAAACACTCCCACACTGTAATATTTCAGTGGACCACCTTTAGCTTTCATTACAGCACATATTTGTTACAGGATAATTCAGTGTCACCATGTTACAACATATTTCTGTCATTTTCTGGATACGTAATGTTGCTGAACCTAGACCTGACCAACTGGATCCAGCCCAGATCATAACACAGGCTTATACTGTAGGCACTAGGCATGATGGGTAATCACTTCATTCACCTGTCTAATCACCCTGATGGACCTTCACTCTGGAACAGGGAACAAACTGGTGGTGGTTTATGAAATGAGAAGCTACTGCATCAGTTAAAGGGTTAAAAGAACCTGTTGCAGCTTAAATATATTGATCGCTGCAGTAATGATCCAACAGAAGGATTTGGATTATTTACCGAGTTAAACTTAGACATAGACAGTGAGTGTAACTGGCCATTACTTGTCACACCATTGTCAGCTCAGAATCCATGGTATCAGCAACAAACAAGTGGTTCCAGGCACAACAAACCCCGCCCCTCACACATATTGTAGCTTATTTTGGCATCGATCCAGCTGATGTCATCATGTCTACGCATGAGCTGATGTCAGCAGATCAATTGCCTCTATACATGTGTCAGATTTGAAGTAAATTGAAACTTGAAATTGTTTATAGACATTTGACATTTCACCCATTATAAGTAAATGGGGGAAAAAAACTGAAAAATTAATAAAAAATGTCAACTTTGACCTTTTTGACATTTGAAATTACAAGGCACAACAAATGATAGTCAGAAGGCACACTTATTTACATTAGAAAAAATAAAAGAAAATAGAAGTACAACTAGGAATGTTTGTAAAAAAAAAAAAAAAAATCAATAAATCAATAAATATATATAATTAAGTAGTGCAAATAGTAAGAGAATAATGCAAATGGTATTGGTAATAGTGCAAATGACATGAGAAAATAAATATTGTAGGATAAATAGAGTGAAAGGATCAAATAATATAGAAGATGGTAAACATAGACAGATATAATATAATGTATAACAGATATGATGATGATGATGATGATGATGATGATGATGATGATAACAAGTGGTTCCAGGCACAACAAACCCCGCCCCTCACACATATTGTAGCTTATTTTGGCATCGATCCAGCTGATGTCATCATGTCTATGCATGTGCTGATGTCAGCAGATCAATTGCCTCTATACATGTGTCAGATTTGAAGTAAATTGAAACTTGAAATTGTTTATAGACATTTGACATTTCACCCATTATAAGTAAATGGGGGGAAAAAACTGAAAAATTAATTTTAAAAAAATTGAACTTTGACCCACTTTTCCCAAAATATAATCACATCTATTCTGAGTCACAGGAAATCTATAAACCCAGTTTAGTATGAACTAGCGGCATTGTACCCATGGTTACTTGTGCGATAGCGCCCTCCCGTGGTGCAACCGCAGCATTGCAGCCAAATGCCCATGTTTGCAACATCGGTGGGACATCGATGGATGGGACGGACACGGGGCGGGGACGAAACGTGCATTATATAGTAGGATTCAACCAATAGTTTTGCTGCTTCAGTGTTAACAATCAAACAAAAAACAAGTGGTTCCAGGCACAACAAACCCCGCCCCTCACATGTATTGTATCTTATTTTGGCATCGATCCAGCTGATGTCATCATGTCTATGCATGTGCTGATGTCAACACATCAGTTACCTCTATACATGTGCTGAGTGTGAAGTAACTTGAAACAAAATTTGTGTTTTAATAGACATTTAAATTCTCGCCTATTATAAGTAAATGGAAGAAGAAAAAAATTTGAAAAATTAATTTAAAAAAAATTAACTTTGACCTACTTTTCCCAAAATATAATCAGATGTATTCTGGGTCACTGGCAATCTATAAACCCAATTTGGTATGAATTCAACCAATAGTTTTGCTGTTACAGTGTTAACAATCGAACAAAAAAACAAGTGGTTCCAGGCACAACAAACCCCGCCCCTCGCTCATATTGTATCTTATTTTGGCATCGATCCAGCTGATGTCATCATGTCTATGCATGTGCTGATGTCAACATATCAATTGCCTCTATATATGTGTCAAGTCGGAAGTAAATTCAAACAAAATCGATGTTTTTAAAGACATGTGATATTTCACCCATTATAAGTAAATGGGAGAATTTTTTTTTTTTTTTTAAATTGATAAAAAAATTTTAACTTTGACCTACTTCTCCCAAAATATAACCACATATATTCTGGGTCACTGGCAATCTATAAACCCAATTTGGTATGAATTCAACCAATAGTTTGGCTGCTGCAGTGTTAAACAAACAAACAATCATCATCATCTTCTTTAGGTAGATATTTTAAAATATATTTGCAGTTATTTAGAACATTTGAATTTATTAAATATTATAATGTAAATTGTGTCTTTTATCACACATTTAATGGCCCCCATTTATAAACTGAGGACTGCTTTTGGGGTGTCTTATTACAAAATGTATCTCGTAAATGAATTGTTGATTTTAACGATTTATAATAATTTTGTAATAATTGGAATGATTGATTTATAGACAAACAAACAAACCAAAAAAAAAAACCACTATTTTTTTATTTTATTGGTGCTCGGTGGGATATTTTATGTTGAATTTTAAATACTACTTTAATCATTAGATTGAAATATTTGGCGTTGTGACATTCAGACAGGTGGCTTTAAAAGTCAAACATTCAAGTGACAGAAACACTTTTCCTTATTATTACTTTTGTAAAGGTTAAGGTTACCGGAGCTCATGTGTGGGCTGCTTTTCCACGCATGATGATGCAGTACAACTAAGATCATACTCTCAGATCTGGTGGTAAGATTATAAAAAAGGTATTTTGCAGGAAATGGATCAGGTGGTGGGTTTGCATCCTAAAATAAACTGATAAAAGATAGTTTTGAAGGTGAACTGTTGAAGACTCTTTGTTCACATCGACAAAGTCAATGATCAAAACAATAAAAATGAAAGAAAGTCCGTGTAAAAAGTACTTTCAGCTCACCGAATTGCATTTTCACGCCTAGTTACAGACTCTTCTAATGAGTTTTTCCCACTTTGTCTCCGTCTCCACACTCTTCCAGGCCTCATGTAGTGCATCTGTCCCGCTTCATCCACATTAATGAGCTCCTCCTGCTGTAAGCTCTGATTTACACACCACGTAGCTTCGAGCTGAGCCAGCAGAATTCTTGCCCATCTCTACCGTTTCTGCTCAATAAAACAAGGATAACACTACAAATATTCATTCCAACAGTATTTTTTCCATTAAGGTAACAGAGGGAGAGAAAAGAAAAGGGAGAAGATGGGCGTGGGACAGTGAAAGAGAGATAAATGGGAGGCTTCATTATCCATTATGAATCACTACCTCCATGCTCCTTTCTATTCAAAGTGATTTTTATAGCATCACAAAGTGCTGACGCTGTAAAAGTATATTGTGAGCCTTGAATGATCAGAATAGTCTTCGGAGGTGCTTTAAGCTCACTGAGCAGGGTGTTTCTATCGGAAACCGTCGCATCAAGTAACACCTTGGAGACAATACAAGTGTTCAAAGTGTAGCCTGTTGGTGCCCGGAGACGCTTTTGAAGGAGAGGCCAGATGAATCACTGCACTGTTTAAAAAAAAAAAAAAAAAAAAAGGTATTATTCCGGCAGCAGGGATGCTGAAAAAATACTGTAAAATAACAGAAAATAACTATCTCATAAAAATGTGGTAATTTTCCATAATTGAAATATAGTTTTTTGCCCTAATTTTACATGAGATTTTGCATATTTTTTTTTACTTTTTAATGTTTAACCCTTTCATGCACACTGGTCACTACAGTGGACAGCTATTCTACAGCTGTTCTCCTGTATATTCATGAATTTTTTTTTTTTTTTTTAACACATCTTTATTAAAGTTTTAAGACACTACATATCTTTTCTGACATGAATCGGTAACATTATGTAGATCTTTACTGACCATAAACCCTCAGAATCACAAGCCCTCCCCATAGTTTTCTCACAATTTATCAGTAAATACATGTTTCTGTGCGTCAAAAATTAAACGTGTGGTGTCTAGCTGAGTGGACATTTTTGCAACTTCATGAAAAATAGGTTCATAAGATTTTTTTTTATGTATATATATATATATATATATATATATATATATTTATTTTTTTTATTTTTTTTATTTATTTATTTTTTTAAATTTATTTTTCAGAAGAAAATTTTCAATCGCATTGTTTTTTTTCATGCCTAAAGAGGAATAAAAACAGTCAGGAAAAAAATTTGATTAAGGTTCTCATAATTCGTGCATGAAAGGGTTAATAAAGAATATTTACATGTATTAAAACAGTGGTGTCAAACTCATTTTAGTTCAGGGGCCACATTCAGCTAAATTTGATCTCCAGTGGGCCGGACCAGGAAAAACTTAACATAATAATATATAAATAATGACAACTCCAAATTTTTGTGTTTGTTTTAGTGTAAAGAAAAAAAAACATTAACTTATGAAAATACTTACTTTTATAAACTATCCAAACAAAAAAAATGTGAATAACCTGAAAAAACTGAAATTTCTTGAGAAAAATAAGTGCAATTTTAACAGTATTCTGCCTCAACTTATCATTTCTACAAGTGCATTATGGATCAGATCTACAAAGACACTAAACACTGAGTAACCGGCAGAAAATAGTTAAAACTGTGCTTAATTTTCTTTATACATTTCAGGTTGTTCATATTTGTTCAGGTTATTCACATTTTATTGTTACAGGATAGTTTGTAAATGTAAATATGTTCATAATTTAATGTTATTTTTTGCACTAAAACAAAGAAACAAATTTGAAGTTGTTAATTCAAGATTTTTTGCTTAATTCAAGATTTTTTGCTAAATTTGAGATTTGTTTTTTTACTTAATTGATTTTTTTTTTTTTTTTTTTTTTGCTTAATTCAACATTTTTTCCTTAATTCAAGCTTTTTTTTTTGCTTAATGCAATTCAAGACTGTGGAATTTTTGACTTTGCAAAAACACCCCAAGGGCCGGACTGGACCCTTTGGTCTGCCGCATTTGGCCCCCGGGCCACATGTTTGACACCCCTGCACTAAAGCAAAGAGACAAATTTACAGTTTTCATCATTTGTTGGTTATTATGATAGTATTTTATTGGTCTGATCCACTTTAGATTGAAATGACCTAAAATGATTTTAACATCATTGATTGTTAACATCTTCAGTGTAATTTTTGCATTTAAAAAATTCATCCCAGGGGCCGGATTGAACTCTTTGGCGGGCCGAATTTGGCCCCCGGGCCGCATGTTTGACACCTGTGTATTTAAACAATCCCTTTTCCACCTCTCCCATTCTGCACTCAATCTTAGGTCCAGTAATCTCATCAAACTTACTATCCCCAAAGCCCGCACTGTTGTTGGTCGCAGTGCCTTCCGATTTGCTGCAGCTAACGACTGGAACACTCCACAAAACACCTTCAAACTCACTGTCTTCACATCTCTCACCATTTTTAAGCAAAACCTGGAACAAATTTTAGTTGACTGTTGCACCTGTTTAGTATTTGTCTTTTACATGTCTCACTGTTATTGTTGTGATGAATTTATTTATTAACTGTTTGTTTTTGTAATTTTTTAACCTGTTTTTACTTTTAGCCTCCTCTCCCCCCTACCCCCCAAGGAGCCATTGCTCTTTGATCAGGCTGCATTTGTAAAGAATCTGTTCTTAATTGTTTGCCTGGGTAAATAAAGGTTAAATAAAAGTAAATAATAAAATCAAATTACCTATAAATATATATTTAAATAATTTTCAATGAGACTAACTTGTACAATCCACTGATAAAAACTGTATTTGGACAGTTTATCAGTGCTTATACATGTTATACATTCACAAAAATACATTTATTCAACATTTTTGTTATGAAACCTCCCGTAATTATGCAAGATATTTGTCAATTAGCAAAAAAAGTCTTGTTAAACTTACAGAAGAAATACTTCTTTAACTGTTAATTGTCAGTAATTTTATCTTGTTTTATTTATTTATTTTTTTTTACAGTATTAAACTTTAAATTAACAGTTTAATCTCATAAATAGAAAAGAAATATTTGTGGAAATTATGATACATTTGTAAATGTATTTTAACTGTATCTTTCCGTGAAAAAAGAAAAAAATTCTCTTAAAAAATTGAAATTTTTTGGTTATTCAGAGTTACAGTTTTTTCGTGTTATTTTACATTTGACATGTAAATTCACAGTCTATTTGTGTCAGTTCATTGATATTTTCCTGTATCTTAAAAACACAGGAAAAATTTGTAAAATAAACAGTAAAAATTCTGTTAAATTACAGTTGTTTTTTTTACAGTGTGTGTCAACCAGCTGCTCGCACATGGAGGCAAACACTTGTGTTAACGCATGCACACTTACCCACATAAACTCATGTGCTGAGGGTGGCAGGCTGCACTGTAACCACAGGAGAGAGGAATGATGATCCTTCAACATAATGAACCATGCATGACAGTAGCCAGCGGCCTCTCTGGGAACACTGTCACTATGTCTGAGTGTGTATATGTGTGGGAATACTTAAGTATACAGAGATGAAGAGCACCGTTTACAGATTCTAAGCACTATGAGCTTACATTTAGTACCTTTAAAGAAAGTCACAGAAAAGGGAAAAACATGCCACAAAACCCATGTGGGATTTTTTTTAACCCTTTAACAACTGCAATCTCACTGGTGCTACAATTTACACTTTATAGCATCAACCCTCTAAAGCCTGAGCCATTAAATCATTAGTCACGTTTCCACTGGACATCTGCGCAAAACTTTACCAATATTTACTAAAAGTCGAAAAAACAGAAGTGCGTAATGTCAGTTTTTCCATTAAATCATAAATGTGATGATTTGTTTATTTGTTATCGTGAGATGACATGAGAAGTCATTCCATAAACATGGCGACAAATGTAAATATCGTGTTAATTTACAGATATATTCATTATTATTATTACATACTACCCCGCTATCCCGTACTCAATTAAAAAATGACTGGGTATCCTGGAGTGTCCACACATACTGTGACATGTTTCTTCTTCTTCGCTTGTTATAACGTCCGTCAACATCCGGTTGTTTAATTACCTGACTCTAGTTACGAAAAAAGGTGTTTCTATTGCAGTTTTGCGTGATATACCACTACCTGAAAAACCACCTCTTGCCAGCACAAAAACTTTTAATAAAAAAATGACACTTATGGTGAAGTTGTTGTTTTTTCATTAGGTTTTTTTTTTTTTTTCTCCATTATTTTTATTGCAGTTTTTTTGTTTCCCATTCAACAAAACAGTGTCTTCCAAAGATTAGACGCAAAACAAAACATAACATACACTGCAGCTCTTACATAAGAAATAAAACACAAAAACATAGCTTGATACAGTAGGTGGTAGGACAGACATATAATGTACGGGAGTCATATTTATAAATATAATTGAAGCTCACAACAGTCCTTTTAAAAGGGTAGATGAATGGTCTGGTCCAATATAGTCCAAAAATGGGCGCCATACTCTGTAGAACTGATCTGCACTGTTATGTATGATGTTGGTCAAATATTCTAGCGGGATCAGTTCCAAAATTATTTTACGCCAACCAGACAGAAGGAATCTTGTCACTGACCCACTGCAAGAGAATATTTTTCCTTGCTGCAAATGTTAGAACATTATACAGTCTTTTACCAACTGTTGTTTTCACATTTTTACTTGGAAGACCCAGGATCAAGGACATGGGGTCCATTTCTATATCAGTATGAAAAATTGTCTCCATTTCACATACAATTTCAGCCCAATATTTTTGCAGTTTATGACAAGACCAGTAACAATGAGTTAAGGTTCCCACATCAGTTTTACACTTGAGACACAAAGGGGAAAGAGAGCAGTTGAAGGGATGTCTGTGGTGAGGGGATATATGTAATCGATGTAAAATTTTAAGTTGTATTGCTCTTGTCTGAGTGCAAATCGAAATCTTTTTTGCCAAAGACCAAATGGTATCCCATGTTCCTTCATCTATGTTCACAGACAGCTCCTTCTCCATTAGGTAAATTTTTATGTGCAAGTTATATTTGCGCATTTTTAGAGTCAATGGAAAAGCGACCATTGACTGAAAATTTCAGTTTTTTGAAACTGGAGCCTTTATTGGTTCTTCTGAGCCCCCCCCACCCCAAAAAAAAAAAAAAGGTGCAAAAATGTTTGGCAAAAAATACATTTTCTGGCACTTGTATTGCAAAGACATCATATAATGTCATAATGGCAGTCTTAAAAGAGTTAAACTTTTAACATGTAAGATCGGTTCATGTTTCTATTTATATTTATATGCTCCCACTTGGTGAGATTTTTAAGCGTCATAACATTTCCTTTCATTGCTACGCGGACGACACACAGATATACCTGCCCCTGAGACCAGATGACCCGAGAAGCCTAGCTGCTGTGTCTGACTGCCTTAATGATGTAAACCGTTGGATGGCCCAGAATTTCCTGCAATTAAACAACTCTAAATCAGAAGTCATATTGTTCGGTTCACCAAACTCCACCATTGCCGTAAAAAACTGCCTCGGTCCCCTCTCCTCAAATATTACACCCACTGCCAGAAATCTTGGAGTAATATTTGACTCAGACCTCACATTCCAACCCCACATCAATAAAGTTATCCAATCATGTTTCTTACATCTGCGAACCATTTCAAAAATTAAACCAATAGTCCCTCACTCAGATCTGGAAACAGTTATACATTCATTCATATTCACAAGACTCGATTACTGTAACTCAGTTCTGTCCGGCATCAATCAAAAATCACTGTCCCGCCTCCAATTGGTCCAGAACACAGCAGCTAGGCTTCTCACTGGTTTTAACAGACGACATCACATAACCCCTATCCTGGCATCCCTCCATTGGCTCCCTGTGTGTTTTAGAATTGATTTTAAGATTTTACTGATCACTTTTAAAGCCCAAATGGGTCTGGCCCCAAGCTATATAGATGACATGTTAGCTACCTACGAGCCAGCACGTAGCCTTAGATCCTCGGGCAGAGGGCTCCTGGCTGTTCCAAAGTCGAGGCTTAAATCTAAGGGCGACCGGGCCTTTTCCATCAGGGCCCCTCGACTTTGGAACGGCCTGCCCAAGGAAATAAGGCTTGCGGAATCAGTGGCATCTTTTAAGTCACTTCTTAAAACACACTTTTATAGACTTGCTTTTATGTGATGTTTGTCCCTTTTAATTTTAAATTTTAATTTTTTAAAAAAATTTTTGAATCTTATCCTGTTTGATTGTTGGTTTATATTCTCATACATGATGTTGTTTTATCTCACGCCTCTACTTCTGCATTGATTTAACAGCATCATGTTACATTACCCCTGCCCTCCTTATTCCGATTCATTTAATCTATTTGAAGTGTCTTGTTTCTGCATTGTTGTACACATCTCTCCTATTATGTTGCTTCTATTTTAGTGTTTTTATTTACATCTTGTATCCTGCTGTTGTGCCCTTTACTTGTTTGTCAAAGCACTTTGTAAATTTTGTTTTAGAAGGTGCTACATAAATAAAGCTATTATTATTATTATTATGTGTGTAAGTAAAGTCGGTACCGGAGTCAGTTTTGTGCTGGAAGCCTAGTGTTACCATTACACAGTCATTAGCGTCAAAAGTAAGTTTCCTACATCTATAATAACAGCTCTTGTGTTGCAGCCTGAGACATCAACATCATTGAGATTTACCTCCAGGCAAACAAGTTTCATTTGTGTCTTGAAAACTCAGAGGCAGCCTGTCTTCAGCTGCTAATCTCATCGCACAAATGCAGCTGAGGATACACATGTCGCTCACAATGCATTTGAAAAGACAGAAAAAAACAGAACAAGAAAACACTCTTTGACAGACTTTGCATAAAACAATAGGTTTATGATAATGAATGAATCAATCAATTAATTTCTATTTTTGTGCCCTGCATAAGAACATGCCCAGCCCTTACACGGGCATAAGACACCAAAAATATAAACCAAAGACCAAATACCAGACAATAGATACAAACAAGACATAGTACTGACCTATTTAAACAAACACGTCTGCTGTTTTTTTCCAGGCTTTACAAACAAATAATGCGAATTTATATACATTTCAACTAAACAACCATTTCCTCTAGTCATCATCTGATATTCTGATCTGATATTATGACGATTAGCTTGAACATCTACATGATCAGTGAATTAAATAAGGGAAAAAAACCTGATTTTTATTGAAGAAATGCAAAATACACAGGGTAATATTATAATAAATAGTGATAAATCACTTAAGAAAGGTTAAATAGAGGGAAAAATTCATTTGGGAACTGCCGGAAAAGTAATCCTGGGTCTTTATGAGTAAAATGTGACATTTTCACAGTGTAGTTGCAGTAGAAGTTGTAGTTCTGTGTCCTAAAGAAGGAGCCTTTTAAAGTGATAATACATAGATAGATGAAGGAAACTGAACAGTGTTTTTCAACCTTGGGGTCGCCTGGAATTCAAATGGGGTCGCCTGAAATTTCTAGTAATTGATAAAAAAGAAAAAGAAAAAAAAACTTTAAAAATCTATGGTGAGTTGACAGAGACAATCACATACAATCTGATTTATTTATGTAGAACTACTCATAGTGGTCCCATGCCTTGATTCAGTGTTTTTCAACCTTGGGGTTGGGACCCCACATGGGGCCGCCTGAAATTCAAATGGGGTCATCTGAAATTTCTAGTAAGTGATTAAAAAAAAAAAAAAAACCTTACTAATAAAAAATATATGGGTCTTTATGGGTAAAATGTGATATTTTTACAGTGCAGTTGCAGCAGAAGTTGTAGTTCTGTGTCCTAATAAAGGAGACTTTCAAAGTGATAACACTGGTCAACAATGAGCTGATTTAGGATCATTTTGGTGTGCTGAATCCAAAAATCACATTAATTTTGCTCAACCAGGTCAACTTTCTGAACTATGCTACATATTGGCTTTTTAACATTTTTGCTTACATTTATGGGCATTTTCACATCATATGATACAAAATTCTTTCATATTTCTTGCAATAAACGAGTTCTGAAGATTTTACTTTTGCCAATTTATGATTAATGTTTCTTTTAATATTACAGGTGAATGAAATGGCTTCGACTAGAAGATCTTGCAAAAATAAGCCTGACGTATTCTGCTACATCTGCGGTGGATTCACCATTGTACCTAACAGGAATCAAGTCACAAGTTTCATAAAGTGTGCTTACCAATCTTATTTTGGTATTAAACTTGGTGACCAAGATAAAGTTTGGGCGCAGATTGTGAGAAGATCGAATTTTTCAAAATCAAATTAGCAAAAAAACCTGACCTGATTGAGAAAAACAGATGTCATTTTTGGATTTAGCGGTGCAAAATGGTCCTAATTCAGTTGAAAAAACCTAGACAACTTGCAAAAAACATTTTTTGTAACCCAGTGCAATACATAGATGAAGGAAAGACAAGTGTTTTTCATCCTTGGGGTCAGGACCCTCCATGGGGTCACCTAGAATTCAAATGGGGTCGCCTGAAATTTCTTGTGATTGATAAAAATAAAAACTTACTAATAAAAAATATATGTTGAGGTGACAGAGACAATCCCAATCCATAAAAGACATGACAAACTGAAGCTGACACTGAAGCACTGTGGTTCTGTTTATCTGTCAAATGTTCATTGTGGTCGGTTTCAGATGCTGCAGCTCTTTCATAATTCATAGTTTGAGTTCTTGTTTGTTCAGTATTAATTGTCAGCCTTGTACATCCAAGCTGGACTGACTGTACATATCCTGACCAAGGAAAATAAAATTCTCCCTTTGTGCAGTAATCCACACCTGGCTTTACTGCCTCCGTCCAGAATAATATACATGACATAGGCTAAATGGCATCTAAAATTAATGTTTATTTGCAACATATTATAGCAAACTATTACACGATCAAAAACAAATTAATTTTCAGAAAGTATGTCTCTGTTTTGAATGTCTGGGGTCACCAGAAATGTGTGATCTTAAAATGGGGTCATGAGTAAAAAAAGGTTGGTACCACTGAAATAGAATGAGAGTTCTGCCACTGCATGATGGGAAATTTTCACCCACAGCAAGGCTACAGGCTATACATCTTGCATTCTTAACTTTTACATATATGAAGATGATGCCAGCAGTAGAGTGTATACGTCTTAATACATTTGTGAAGAAAATCCAAACTCAAACTATCACAAATGAAGGCTTTGTTAATTATTCTATTTTAAAACTCTGCCATCACTTTTAAGGGCAAGTCACACTGAACATTGATACAAAGGGAAAGTTTATTACCTGTGGTCTAATTAGTGCAGAAAAAGGAAAAGTACATGTGGTGCTAAATCCCTCCAATGATTCAAAGCTCCTTCCAAAAGCCTGGTGAAAGTAAAAATGTGGTATCGAACATGCGGAGGCAGCTCCACTGGCAGCAGGTATTTGCATTTTATTGAGGAAGAGCAATCTGATTCATGCTTGACACCAGCTACGCATGTTAATGTCAGGTGTAAATCAGACACGGCGACGCCTGTTTGGAATAAATCTGAGCACAGGACTCTGGTTAATGCGACGCTTCATCCTCCATAAGCTGTTTTTGTGTTGTTGTTTTTTCCTTGTTAATGCGATGTTTTGTCCTCCACAAGTCCTTTTCTTGATGTGTTTTTATCAAGTTGTTTGAGTCAGGAATTGTGCTACTCTAAAAATCGACGTGCTATACACCCACACACACACCGTTAAAAGAATCTGTAATTTAACAGAATTTTCACAGTTTATTTTACAGATTTTTCCTGTATTTTTAAGATACAGGAAAATATCAATGAAATGAGAAAAATAGACTGATATTACATGTCAAATGTAAAATAACATGAAAAAACTAACTGTGAATAATCATAAAATGTCCATTTTTTGAAAGAAATTTTTTTTTTCACAGAAAATACAGTTAAAATACATTTGCAAATGTATCATAATTTCACAAATATTTCTTTTCTATTTATGAGATTAAACTTAATTTAAAGTTTAATACTGTAAAAAAAAATAATAAAACGAGATAAAATTACTAACAGTTAACCGTAAAAGAAGTATTTGTTCTGTAAGTTTAATAAGACTTGTTTGTTAATTGACAAATATCTTGTGTAATTACGTGAGGTTTCACAATAAAAATGTTGAATAAATGTATTTTTGTGAATGTATAACACGTATAAGCACTGATAAATTGTCAAAATACAGTTTTTATCAGTGGACTGTAAAACTTAGTCTCACTGAAAATTATTTCTATATATATTTATAGGTAATTTGATTGTTTTAGTACATGTAAATATTCTTTATTAAACATTAAAAGTAAAAAAAAAAAAAAAAGCAAAATCTCATGTAAAGTTAGGGCAAAAAACTGTATTTTAATTATGGAAAATTACCATATTTTTGTGAGATAGTTATTTTCTGTTATTTAATAGTATTTTTTTGGCACCCCTGCTGCCAGGATATAACCTTTTTTTTTTTGTTTTTTTTTACAGTGCATATATTGAGACATGGAAGACAAGAGACAAATTGGAAATTTCACTCATGCGTCTTCTATTTGCCAGCAGGTTGTCATCCTCACCCTCACCGACTGCTGGTGATATGTTGACAAGGAGCGAAATGCCTCTGGGACAGCAATGACTACATGCTACCCCTTCAACGACAACAGTTTATTCAGAGTTAGAGCCATAGAAGGGAGGTCTGAGTGTCTTGTGACCAGTGCGGTAACCTTATGTTCTTTCCTCAAAGTGGACAGAGTCTTCTCACTATAAAACCTACACATTCGGTGTTTGTTCAAATACCTGCAATAACCCACTGTTCAAGACGAGCACCTTTTGTGCCCCTGTGAATTATGGATGTTGTCAGTCAGAGACAAAGGCAAAAGGAGTTTGACATTTTGAGTGTTACTGAACTTCTGACAGCGAGAGGTCAGGGTGGATGGACGAGAAGAAAGCTGAGTTTATAATGTGACCATTACTTTCTGTAGATCCTTTATGTTTTTATATCTAAAACTTTAAAGGAGTGATATTTTGCTTTTTTAAATGGAATTATGCTTTTTCAAACACTTCCCTGTGGTCTACAAAAACTGTAAATGTTCTGCTTGGGTCTGAATTCTTCATTAATTCGTTTTTTTGTTTTTTTTTTGCCTGGTGGCGTGGTTCGATCAGACCTCAGTTGCAGAGAAAAACTCACTGAATCTAATAGTCAGACGGTCCAGTCACCTGATTGGTGAGTCCCAGTCTTGTCCCGCCTCCCTGTACACTAAACAGGTACAGGATGGTTTCATCAATTCCTAATAATGACTCCCATCCTTTACGGGGTGAATTTCAGCTCCTTTCTTCTGGACAGAGGTTTTTAGTCCCAGAGGTGCAGGACACAGCGTTTATAAAAACAGCTTTGTTCCTGTCGCCGTCACTGAGCTCAAGAAGAAATAGTGACATTGCACTTTATTTACTTATTTTAGTTATTTATCCTATTTCTTTACTCTATTTATTACACTGGTCAACAAAAAATTTATTGTTGAAGTTTTCTGAGCTGATTTAGGATCATTTTGGTGTGCTGAATCCAAAAATCACATTAATTTTGCTCAATCAGGTCAACTTTCTGAACTATGCTACATATTGGCTTTTTAACATTTTTACTCACATTTATGGGCATTTTCACATCATATGATACAAAATTCTTTCATATTTCTTGCAATAAACGAGTTCTGAAGATTTTACTTTTGCCAATTTATGATTAATGTTTTTTTTTTTAATATTACAGATGAATGAAATGGCTTCGACTAGAAGATCTTGCAAAAATAAGCCTGACGTATTCTGCTACATCTGCGGTGGATTCACCATTGTACCTAACAGGAATCAAGTCACAAGTTTCATAAAGTGTGCTTACCAATCTTATTTTGGTATTAATTTCTATATTTTGTGAGAAGATCAAATTTTTCAAAATCAAATTAGCAAAAAAAAACCTGACCTGATTGAGAAAAACAGATGTCATTTTTGGATTTAGCGGTGCAAAATGGTCCTAATTCAGTTGAAAAAACCTAGACAACTTGCAAAAAACATTTTTTTGTAACCCAGTGTTATCATTATTGATTATTGTGACTTCAAATTTATAAATGTTATGTTCTCATCCTGGTTTTTACCCCAGACTGTTTTTATCTTCTCTTATTGTGTTTTATTGCATCTTGTTTTTATTTACTTGATCTTATTTATTTATTTGATTCTTTTCTTATCCATGCTGCTATACTGATGAATGGTGGAACACTGAACACTTTGTCCTGTCTGGACGCTCGATCAAGTACCTGCCTAACAGGTTCAATGTGTGTCTTGCTGTAATGCCAAAAAGCAATCACCTCGTCTGCAAAACAAATCTACCCACAGGTACAAATAAAGT
Source organism: Sphaeramia orbicularis (assembly GCF_902148855.1). Lineage (NCBI taxonomy): Eukaryota > Metazoa > Chordata > Actinopteri > Kurtiformes > Apogonidae > Sphaeramia > Sphaeramia orbicularis. The sequence goes on along the minus strand of NC_043962.1, from coordinate 9,354,136 downwards.
AACCTTGAACCTTGATTAATTCAACTCCACAGGTCCACCTTCAACCCTATTTCTGAGTAATGACACCAGAAAGGTCATTTTGAGCGCTGGCCCTTTAAATGCACATGAGCCACTTCATGCCCCGCCCCTCTAGGTTGTTGCCTGTGCTGCTCTGTCCCGTTCAACCAACAACTGAACGTTTTAGGCAACTGGCTCGAAGTTTGGACATATTTTCAGTTTTTACTACAACTGCTGCTGCTGACAAACAACTATGGCGTACTCGGAGAAATGTTCATCAGAAGTGACACAGTTAGTAAGGATGAGTGTTTTACCTCGCTGACATGTTTCCACTATGTCTGCAGTCTTCCTCAGGTGGTCGGTCTGATACATCTGTAAGGCTGGCCACGCCCCCCGCTGTCCGATGGTCTCTGGAGGATGTTAGTCCCAGGTGGGCGGAGTATAAGCCCACTCGTCCCAGTTCATAGACTCGTTGGCCCACTTCCTGATCTGCATGGCCTCTTTTATCCACCTCTTGTTCTTGTTGGTCTCTGATGGTTAAAAGGATGTATAAATCCACTATAATAACAAAATACAGAACAAAATCTGAATAAGTGAATATCTAGTTAAGACACAGAAGTACGCATAAAATAAGATATTATTGAAGTTAACTGGTTATCATGATAAGAAGATATTATCACATTTATTGATCATTGTATTTGGAGTAAATATTTAAAGTGCATATAAATATTATAGTCGATATTAAAAACGGTTGATCGCGCAAATCTGATTGTGTGTGAAGTGATCAAAAAAGTGTATATGAATGGTTTGGATGGATGTTTTGTGTTATTACCTCCGCCAAGGAGGTTATGTTTTTGCCAGCGTTTGTTTGTTTGTCTGTCCGATAGTGTGCAACATAACTCAAAAAGTTATGGACAGATTTGGATGAAATTTTCAGGGTTTGTTGGAAATGGGATAAGGAAGAAATGATTAAATTTTGGTGGTGATCGGGGGTGGGGGGGCCCACGGAGGGGGCGCAGACCAGAAAATTTCATCAAAATCTGTCCATAACTTTTTGAGTTATGTTGCACACTAACGGACAGACAAACAAACAAACAGACAGACAAACAAACCCTAGCAAAAACATAACCTCCTTGGTGTGGGGGGGCCCACGGGGGGGCCACTGATCAGCCTTGGCGGAGGTCTGCGCTCTCCGAGTGCTTCTAGTTGAAATAATATACAGAGGAAATTGTGTGTTAAAGTAAAGGAAGCAGATCTAGTTTGATTATTAGTTTGTAAAAAGGGGGTGAGGGTCAATAAGTTATACTTCTTCCCACTCCTTTTCGAGCGCAGAAAAATTTTATTCCCTTCGCCAGAGAGGTTATGTTTTTGTCGGCATTGATTTGTCTGTTTGTCTGTTTGTGTGCAAGATAACTAAAAAAGTTATGGATGAATTTGGATGAAAATTTCAGGAAATGTTGATACTGGCACACGGAACAAATGACTCAATTTTGGTGGTGATCGGGGTTGGGGGGGCCACGGGGGCCCCCTGATCTGCCTTGGCAGAGGTCTGTTGAGCTGCATTATGTAATAAATTCCCATTATGTAATAAAAGTTCAAAATGTAATAAGAATGTCACGTCATCTTGTAATAAAGCCACATTATGTAATAAACTGACACATTTTGTAATAAACTACGTCAACGCATTATATAGTAAATTTTTTTTCGTATTATGTAGTAAGTTATTACAATTTGAGAACTTTATTACAAAATGCACTTAACACATTTTTTATTAAAAAAAAATTTAATAACATGGTTCATTGTGTAATAACAATCCAAATTAATATAATTTCAGAGTAATTTAGAAGAAATTAGTCACAGGAGCTACAGGTAATGGAATCAGAACTTTAACCACACAGTTTTAAAGATTAATTTAGCACATTGTTACTATATTGCCGTGTCAGTTGTGTCTGATAACAGTATCTTATGATCTTGGAAAAATGTTCCTTGACACCCTCAGATTGAACAGCAAACATTTATTGAGTGTTTTATCAATTTATGTCACAGAGATAAGCTCCAGTCCATTTTCCTGAAAATAAAAATGTGTCAAGTGCATTTTGTAATAAATTTCTCAAATTGTAATAACTTACTACATAATGTGAAAAAATTTTCTACATAATACATTGAGGTAGTTTATTACAAAATGCGTCCGTTTATCACATAATGCAGCTTTATTACAAGATGACGTGACATTCTTATTACATTTTGAACTTTTATTACATAATGGGAATTTATTACATAATGTGGCTCAACATACCTCAATGTATTATGTAGTAAATTTTTTTTCGTATTATGTAGTAAGTTATTACAATTTGAGAAATTTATTACAAAATGCACCTGACACATTTTTATTTTCAGGAAAATGTAATGTGCTAAATTAATCTTTAAACTGTGTGGTTAAAGTTCTGATTCCATTACCTGTAGCTCCTGTGACTAATTTCTTCTAAATTGCTCTGAAATTATATTAATTTGGATTGTTATTACATAATGCAGCTCAACAAGGTCTGCGCTGTCTTTTCTAGAAAAGCACTTGTAGAGCACAGACCTCCACCAAGGCAGATCAGGGCCCCCCCCCCCCACCCCCGATCACCACCAAAATTTAATCATTTGTTCCTTGTGCCAGTATCAACATTTCCTGACATTTTCATCCAAATCTGGGTCACTGATCTCAGAGTGCTTCTAGTTTATTTATTTTTTTGACCATGTTGTATGATTCTTTGTTATGTGATGATTCTATGTGCTCGAAATAAAACTACTACTACGTTAAATTCTTTCCCGTTATCACATGTCAGATGATGCTCTGAGGAAGAGTGCAGATGTAGTCAAAACATGTCAGCAGGTAAAACACTCATCCTTACCTATTTTGTCAGGAAAAAAGAATTTTTAATCTAATATCATCATGATAATTTTATGCTTAATCAGTTGTCCGCATCAAATTAGGAAAAGTCATGAAATATGAAGCAAAAAACTAGTCAACTATTATTTTTTGAATGATAAACACTGAATGGGGTCAAATTGACCCATAGGATAATACGAGGGTTAAACAGAGCTGTGGAGAGGAGATACCCAGCGCTTGAGAAAACAGTTTAAAGACACGACCTATTGATGAATATGATATTATTGGTCGGTCACATTTCTAAGTAATTAAATCAGTAGTTCCTAACCTTTTTTGGTTTGTGAACCCATTTTAACATCACAAATTTCTGCTGACCCCAGGCATTCAAAACAGATTTTTTTTTTTTTTTTTTGCTAAAATTAATTTGTTTTTAATCATGTAATAGTTTGCCATACCATGTTGCAAATAAACGTTCATTTTAGACGACATTTAGTTAGGCATCATCTTCATATATGTAAAAGTTATGTTTGCAAGATGTATGGCCTGCAGCCTGTGTGAGGGTGAAAATTTCCCATCATGCAGTGGCAGAACTCTCATTCTATTTCAGTGGTTCCCAGCCGTTTTTGGCTCATGACCAAATTTTAACTTCACAAATTTCTAGCGACCCCAGACATTCAAAACGGAGACATACTTTTTTAAAATTAATTTGTTTTTGATCATGTAATAGTTTGCTATACTATGTTGCAAATAAACGTTAATTTTAGATGATATTTAGTTTATATAATGTATATTATTATGGACAGAGGCAGAAAATCCAGGTGTAGATTACTGCACAAAGGGAGAATTTTATTTTCCTTGCTCAGGATATGTACAGTGGATTTAAAAGGCTGACAATTAATACTGAACAAACAAGAACTCAAACTATGAATTATGAAAGAGCTGCAGCATCTGAAACTGACCACAATGAACATTTGACAGATAAACAGAACCACAGTGCTGCAGTTTCAGCTTCAGTTTGTCATGTCTTTTATGGATTGGGATTGTCTCTGTCACCTCAACATATATTTTTTATTAGCACATTTTTTTTTAGTTCTTTGGTTTTTTTTTTAAATCAATTACTGGAAATTTCAGGCGACCCCACGTGGGGTCCCGACCCCAAGGTTGAAAAACACTGAATCAAGCCATGGGACCTCTGTCAGTAGTTCTACATAAATAAATCAGATTGTACAGAGTCATCAAAGTTCATCTCTCAAACTGCATTAATCAGACACTCACATCTGGAACATTTATACCACCATATGTAAGTGAATCCATGTATTTTACCATCTAAAACAATGTTTCTTTAGACTAGAGCCAGCTTAACTCTTTCAGTACCATGGGCCGATTAAATCGGCTTTACGAATACAACCTTTAAAGTGCCACGGGCCGATCAGATCGGCTTTGGAGAACACGCCATATTTGTGTACAAACAAACCATCCACCCCCATTTCTTTCTCACATTTCGATGACGTTCTTTCAAATCTTCTTGCAAATTACGATCAATAATGAATCGGCTGCGTCCGGTGCGTTTTGAATCTAAGTAGCAATCGGTCGGATGTTACCCAGCGGTTTTTGACCAAGGAAGAGCTCGCATTTCGTTTTCTGCTTGGGAAATTTTATGAATGAATTTATGAATGAAATCATATGGCCATTTTGTAGTAATATCGTAAACACAGCGATCTGTCAAAACAGTCCCATCTGCCAGAAAATGAGTTCTGATGACGATTCAGACTTTGATTATAAAAACGACGCGGAATACTGAAGAACGGCCAAATTCTGGGGTACTTTTAAGGCTTATTAGCCCCTTAACTGTCTGGCACCGAAAGAGTTAAGGTTTTAAAGGCAGTAACCTGTGTTAGATGACATATTTAAGTGGACTACCCTGTGATGAAAAAGACTAACCAAAAATATTTGGGAACAAAGCATGTCATTCATCTAGGCTGGTGAACAATGGCAGGTCAAATTACTTTAAATAAATATTGAACCAAGAGTAGAACAATAATTTGTTTTTATAGTTTGAAGTTGAAAATTTATGCTGTTTTTGAGTGTCAAATTGCTGCAGTTTATGAAAGTAAAAAGCTCTTTCAGTCAAACATACAAGACAAATGGGGGAATGGGGGGGGTGGGATACACAATAGCTTATCAGTGATTATAGTTATTACAGTTTTCACAAACAGGAGTGGAGCACATTCCCTACAATTTGGAGAAAAAGGCCCATTTCAGTCTGCACAGCATGGATCCTGATAAGTATAATATGTAGGCAGTGGGTATTGTTTTATTTTTAGGAAACAAAAAGATTCAAGGCTCACACAGCGTTGAGCAGTGAACTGAGACTTTGTTTTTTACAGTATGTCTTCTATTTCACTTGAATTCTTTATTTTGAACATGTAGAGAATGAAATCAAAACATCAGTAATGATATATAAAAGGTTGATAAGTAAACAAAAGAGAAAAATAAATAAAACTAAACATGCTCGTCAAAAAGGAGTAGGAAGAAGTAAAAACTTATATATTCCTACCCCCAAGTGGCGGGGATTATTGTTAGTTGCTGAGCCATTCCATCCTTGGCTCTTTCTTTTGTAAGTATGTGATTATTGTTGAAATATATTGTATTATAAGTTCTGCAGACAATCATTTTGTTACTAAGTGTAATATACTTCAGTTTTCCTAATCTGTTTTCTATGTGTTATTTACATTATCAGACTCTAAACAGATGTTATTGTATTGTTAAAGAAACAAAAATAATGTGTTATGTTGTATAGATGTAAGATGGGGGGTGGGATTTAATAAGTTTTCTTCTTCCCACTCCTTTTTGAGCAGTACATATTGAATTTATTTTGTTATTACTAGTGTACATGGCAAATGCGAGTTTCTCTTGATCACCTTTGTTTATTACCTCCGCCAAGGAGGTTATGTTTTTGCGTGTATCTGTCTGTAAGATAGCTCAAAAAGTTATGGTGTGTTGTATACATGTAACCTGTTACTGAAAAAAAAAAAAAAAAAACGTTTGAAAAAAAGTCAATGATTACAGTTAATACACTTTTTAGACAGCGTCGTGCACAGTATCTCTTTTGGAAGGTAGGTTCCCTTTTACATTTCAACCCTTTAACCCCTGTCGTGTCTGTAGTGAGAAAGTATGAATTATTTTGAATATTCATAAAAATATAACTGTTTGCACAACAGGAAATATTTCCAAACTTGCTGATACAATAGACCTTGTTCGTTCCATAGACATCGGAGCATGCTCAGTGCACTCCCCACCACCTGTGGAATGAGGGGCAAAACACGGAGCAGTGAATAAGACTGACTCTATTAAAATACACGATTTGGGCTTTTTAAAATACCGTTTTCCTTGTGTTTTTTGTTACCTCCACCAGGAGGTATTGTGATCGCTTTGCTTTGTGTGTTTGCGTGCGTGCGTATTTGTTTGTTTGCATGTTTGTTAGCAAGATAACTCAAAAAGTTATGGATGGATTTTCATGAAATTTTCATGAAATGTTGATGATTAAAATTTGGTGGTGATCGGGGGGGGGCACTGATCTGCCTTGGCGGAGGTCTGCGCTCTCTGAGTGCTTTTCTAGTCGATGTATTTACTCTGATATTAGTTCCTTGTACACAAAGGATGTTTGACTTTTCTTCTTCTGCTCAAAACAAATAAATGAATGAACTAGAAAAGCACTTGGAGAGTCCAGACCTCTGCCTAGGCAGATCAGTGCCCCCCCACCCCCGATCACCACCAAATTTAATCATTTGTTCCTTGTGCCAGTATCAACATTTCCTGAAATTTTCATCCAAATCCATCTAAAACTTTTGAAGTTATTTTGCACACAGACAGACAGACAAACTAACCAACTCCAGCAAAAACATAACCTTCTTGGTGGACGTAATAAATTTCTATATAAATAATCATAATTATTGTTTTATATGAATATCAATATAATAATAAAAGTGAATGAATCTCTATATAAGTAATCGCAATTATTATTTTATATGAATATCAATATAATAATAATAATAATAATAATAATAATAATATTAATAATAATAACAACAACAACAACAAATCCTTATTCCTACATACACAAATATAATAATACCCATCCATTTATCCCACACCATGTTTCCTGGGCTCAGAAAACCAATAAGCCAATTAAACTCTGTTCTTATCAAAAGCTTTTCCTTGAGCCGAGGATCAATGGCATGAAAATTCCTAGGGTTCAAAGCAAGTCACATCCTAAACGTTTGAGCAAATCTGCCGGGCTCCATGTGTAAGCCAGACGGATTTATGGGAACACATTCATACAAAAAATTTAATAAATATAAAAATCACGCCCAGTGGATTCTGATACAATGGGAGCCTGAATCTATGAGGACTATCTGGCTCGGTGGTTGCATTAAGTCAGCATTTTTAAAGAAAACCCAGTCTGTTGGCATATCTTTGTCTTCATCCATCAATTAGCTGCTTGTTTTGACGTCTCCGACACAAAACTGATTGAACTTAATGACTTTCTCCTCGTCTACTTTCTAACTTCCAGTGAAAACATTTGTTAAGTACACTCTGATCCCGTGTATAAAGTACCAATCTGAGTTCCCTTAATGAGTGGTGGAACCAAAGACACAAACCCATGTCAGCAAATGTGAGATGTTCTTTTTCTATAAATAGTTACGAGCTCATTAAGTGACTTTTCAAGATCTTTCTCGAAAAAAAGCACATGCAGGTAAAAATGTGATCAAAACAGATATAAGGGGGGAGTCTGCTGGCTGGGGAAAACCTTGATCTGCCAATGGAACAAGGTATTAAAGCTCAGGAAGCCTCATGAAACACATCTTGGCATTTTATCAGCAGAGTCTGCAGGGAAAATGTTCAGGTACAATGTTTACTGCAGATGTACGCTGTTGAGAAATATAGAGGAGACCAGAGGTTGTAAAAATACACTCATTATTTATCAAGAAGTATTGTTATTTGAAAAAAAACAACAAAAAAAAACAGGTAAAAGTAGACAGGTTTAACTTGTTTACACAGATTAACCCTTTAACCCCTGAGACATGATTCCAGGTAAACGTTCTGCTGTGAATTGTCGTCTGTTTCAGTGTCATAAAAGCTGCTGTGAGTAGGTGCTTGTGTTCCTTTTCTTCAGTGGTTTTGCCTTACTGTGTGTTGTAAGGTCAAAACAGGGTGGAATAACAGAAAAAGACAACAAGAGGAAGAGAAAAACAGAGGTTTTTTACAAAATGAGGCACTCAGAATGTACACTATATTGCCAAAAGTATTTGCTCACCTGCCTTGACTCATGTGAATTTCAGGTCCATCCCATTCCTAGTCTTTGGGGTTCAATATGACGTGGGTCCACCCTTTGCAGCTATAACAGCTTCAACTCTTCTGGGAAGGCTGTCCACAATATTTAAGAGTGTGTTCTTGGGAATTTTGGACCATTCTTCCAGAAGCGCATTTGTGAGGTCACACACTGATGTTGGACAGAAGGCCTGGCTCTCAGTCTCCGCTCTAATTCATCCAAAGGTGTTCTATGGGGTTGAGGTCAGGACTGTGTGCAGGCCAGTCCAGTTCATCCACACCAGACTCTGTCCTCCATGTCTTTATGGACCTTGCTTTGTGCACTGGTGCACAGTCATGTTGGAAGAGGAAGGGGCCGGCTCCAAACTGTTCCCACAAAGTTGGGAGCATGGAATTGTCCAAAATGTCTTGGTCTGCTGAAGCATTCCCAGTTCCTTTCACTGGAACTAAGGGGCCAAGCCCAGCTCCTGAAAAACAACCCCACACCATAATCCCCCCTCCACCAAACTTTACACTTGGCACAATGCGGTCCGACAAGTATTGTTCTCCTGGTGACCGCCAAACCCAGACCCGTCCATCAGATTGCCAGGTGGAGAAGCGCGATTGGTCACTCCAGAGAAGGCTCCTCCACTGCTCTAGAGTCCAGTGGCGGCGTGCTTTACACCACTGCATCCGGCGCTTTGCATTGCACTTGCTGATGTATGGTTTGGATGCAGCTGCTCGGCCACGGAAACCCATTCCATGAAGCTCTCTGCGCACTGTTCTGGAGCTAATCTGGAGGCCACATGAAGTTTGGAGGTCTGTAGCCATTGACTCTGCAGAAAGTTGGTGACCTCTTCGCACCATGCGCCTCAGCATCCGCTGACCCCGCTCCGTCAGTTTACGTGGCCTACCACTTCGAGGCTGAGTTGCTGTCGTTCCCAAACACTTCCACTTTCTTCTAATACAGCTGACAGTTGACTGTGGAATATTTAGGAGCCAGGAAATTTCACGACTGGATTTGTTGCACAGGTGGCATCCTATAGTTCCACGCTGGAATTCACTGAGCTCCTGAGAGCGACCCATTCTGTCACACGTTTGTAAAAGCAGTCTGCATGCCTAGGTGCTTGATCTTATATAACTGTGGCCATGGAAGTGATTGGAACACCTGATTCTGATTATTTGGATGGGTGAGCGAATACTTTTGGCAATATAGTGTACATTAATGAGAGATTTAGGATGTTGAACATGAACTGTGAACTGGAACATACTGAACAACAAGTATTTGAATATTGGTCCAGTAGTTTCTGTTTTGGGGCTTTAATTTTAGCTGCTTTTTGACACCTGGTTGGACTCCAGGAAATAGTTACATGGTCAAAACACACTAAAAAAAACATTAAAAAAAAAAAAAAAAAAAACAATCACCACAACACTGCAAACAGTAAAAAACCAAAAACCACAAGGAAAATGGTGAAAAAATAAAAATTATAGTCAGTCTCACTCACTGCTCTGTGATTTACCCCCCCCACTACACAGGCAGTCGGGAGGTGTACTGAGCATGCTCAGATGTTTATAGAAAAAAATAAGGTCTATTCTATCAGCTTGTTTTGAAATTTTTCTTATTGAGCAAACAATTGCATTTTTATGAATATTTAAAATAAATCATACATTCAGAACTTTCACCACAGACACATCAGGGGTTAAAGTGTTAAAGTGTAAAATTAAAACGTATTCCTTTAAAGAATCAATCAAATTTCATTTATATAGCACCAAACCATGAAAGTCATCTCATGACACTTTAGAGCTGGTCGAAACCAGACACGAACTTTGTATACATAATTTTTAAGCACCGAAGTCCCAATATTAGCAACTTAGCACATACTTAGCACTTTACAACAGCATCCACCAAGCACTTTACTTCTGTGTGTTTTCTTGTCCTTGTGTGTGGTGACCCTGTACTGTCTCTTTTTAAGCTACTGTCACGCCCCTTTTAAATTACCCCTTGGGGATAAATAAAGTGTGGTGAGTTTAATATTGCGACAAGCAACAAAACTGAATAAAAACAGACCATAGCTCCAGATAGAGCTGCCAAATCTTGTTACCACCTCCCACCAATAGATGGCAGACATGCACCCCTTCAATCCTAACACCATTTCAGGACGTGTTTCTATTCAAAGTGAAGAAGAAAATAGAGTTTGAAAGGCGTGGTCCTGAGCTGGTTCAATTCAGTTTAGTATGTAATTAAAGGGCTTGTATTTATCTAAACCCACTTTTATTAGTCTTTGGTTCATTTATTTGTGTATTTGGACCCTGATAGTTCATAAAGTTTGAATTTGAGCCCTCCAGGTGCTGTAAAGATATCTTTATATTCATTCCAGCAAAAATCGAGTAGATTTCTACAACCTGTTTCAATTCCTGCTTTATTTGTTACGTTTCATAACCACCGTAATTTCTGGTCTATAAGCCGCTATTTTTGTCCACACGCTGTGAACCTGTGGCTCAAAAATGATGCAGCTAATTTATGTTATCCAGGCTAATAATCGATCCAGCTATTGAGGGAAATAAAGCTGCTGCGCGTAAGCTTGGCATCAATGACTGAATGGTGAGACATTGGAGATGGGGTGGGTGGGGCTTATAGTCAGGTGCAGCCAATAGTCTGGAAATTACAGTGGTTACGTCACAACATTTGCACATATAAGGTCAAGACTTCCGACGAACATTTCTCCGAGTACGACATAATTGTTTGTCAGCAGCAGTGGTTGTAGTAAAAACTGAAAATATGTCCAAACTTTGAGCCGATTACCTAAAATGTTCAGTTGTTGGTATTAAGTTTTGAAATATTGATAACAAAATTGAGTATTTTTTGAAAACAAACTCTGCCACCTAACAGGTTAATACAATCAACAGACCTTTATATAAAAAAGAAAAAGACTGTCAATAACGAACATTAACTTTGCTGTTAAAATCAGTTTCAAAGTTTGAAAAGTTGAAATATCACGTCTTGTCTCCTCCTCCCACTCTCTCATTCGTCTCCTTCTGCCATTTCCTTTGTGGATAAGTTTGTCATATGTGATCTGCACAGATGGAGACACCAGAGATGGTCTTTTCTACGCTATCAGAAGAAGGCGGAACTCAGAAGATGCAACTTCAGATCCGTTCATTTCAGTTCCATTGATACAGCGCCAATCATAATACATGATTATCTCAAGGCACTTCACAAATTTAGATCAGAGCCGTAAAAAGACTATACGGAGATGAAACTCAACAAATCCTCCAGGGGGAAGCCCAAGGTGACAGCGAGAAGACAAACTTATTTTACAGAAGGAAGAACTTCCAAGAGAACCAGATAGGCGGCCATCTGTTTGGACAGGCTGGGGTTAGAGGAAAGAGGAGAGAGAAGAGAACATGTAGATAAAGAACAACAAATAACACAGACACATGATGGAGTCCAGGAACACAGATATGGGACATGAAGATCTGGATCAAGAGAAACCCCTACACCCCACCCCACATCCTCTAGTTTGTTTTAATTACCCATTTTAATTTAATTTACTTTATTTGTAAATCCAGCAGTGGTCATCTGTTTTTGTTTTTGTTTTGTTTTTTCTTAATAGTGGGAGGGAAGGGGTAATGGTTAATTATAGTTCATTCATAGAAGCTGTTCTGGTTTAGATTAAAACTGTTGTTGTTCTCAATATACACTGTATAAAACAACTTCCTGTTCCCTTTAAACCAGAACGCCTGGAAACATTGTACATGTCAGACATTGCTATGTGTGTATGAAAATCCAATAAAAAGATTAAAAAAAAAAAAAAAAAAAAAAAAAAAACTAAATGAAGGAAGGGAAAAGCACAAAGTATGAGAAAGAAGACAGAAAACTAGTGGCAAATGTAAGTATAATATAGGGAGGAGGAGGAGGAGGAGGAGGAGCAGCTCAGTGCATCAGTGTCAGAGATGGTTGAGTGAGTCAATACTCAGATCTTTTACCTGAATCCCTAAAATGACTCATTACTCAGATCTGTGCCCATTTACTCGGATCAGTTGAGTCCTACCATGTTAAATTCCAAGCGGCATCGCCCACAAACCTATTGTAATGTTAACAGTCTTATAAGAACACATACAACTATAAAGGCTGACAAAAATCCAGTAAATTACAGTAAGGAGTTGATCTGTAGGGAGAAAAAGAACCGATTCAAATCTGTTTGTGAGCCCAACAGTCTGAGATAGAAAGAGAAGAGTCAGGTGAATCTATACTCTGATCTGTAATCCCAAATGCACTCGTAGACAGAGGAACCACTGGCCAAGAAGATTCAGTTCTCACACAGAGAGTCACTCGAACAACTCACCAAAAGATTCAGTTCTCACACAAAGATCCGCTCAATGACAGAGGATCTTCTCACCAAAGGATTTAGTTCTCACAAAGACATCCACTTGCCAAAAGATTCAGTTCTCACACAGAGAGTCACTCACAGACAGAGGAACCATTCACCAAGAAGATTGAGTTATCACACAAAGATCTACTCAGTGACAGAAGAACCAACCGCCGAGAAGATTCAGTTCTCACACAGAGATTCATTCAACATTAGAGAATCTTCTCACCAAAGGATTCAGTTCTCACACAGAGATCTGCTCACGGACAAGGAACCATTTGCGCACAGACATTTGGTTACTCACAGGATCCACTACACAGTGAGTCATCTGATTCATCCATTCTGATGTGACTGAGAAATTCTGACTCAAATGTACGAAGTTACTCAAGTGACTCATACAACTCGAATCCCATCAGTAATCCCAAATGCACTCGTAGATAGAGGAACCGCTGGCCAAGAAGATTCAGTTCTCACACTAAGAGTCACTCGAACAACTCACCAAAAGATTCAGTTCTCACACAAAGATCCGTTCAATGACAGAGGATCTTCTCACCAAAGGATTTAGTTCTCACAAAGACATCCACTTGCCAAAAGATTCAGTTCTCACACAGAGAGTCACTCACAGACAGAGGAACCATTCACCAAGAAGATTGAGTTGTCACACAAAGATCTACTCAGTGACAGAAGAACCAACCGCCGAGAAGATTCAGTTCTCACACAGAGATTCATTCAACATTAGAGAATCTTCTCACCAAAGGATTCAGTTCTCACACAGAGATCCACTCACGGACAAGGAACCATTTGCACACAGACATTTGGTTACTCACAGGATCCACTACACAGTGAGTCATCTGATTCATCCATTCTGATGTGATTGAGAAATTCTGACTTAAATGTACGAAGTTACTCAAGTGACTCATACAACTCGAATCCCATCAGTAATCCCAAATGCACTCGTAGATAGAGGAACCACTGGCCAAGAAGATTCAGTTCTCACACAGAGAGTCACTCGAACAACTCACCAAAAGATTCAGTTCTCACACAAAGATCCGTTCAATGACAGAGGATCTTCTCACCAAAGGATTTAGTTCTCACAAAGACATCCACCTGCCAAAAGATTCAGTTCTCACAAAAAGAGTCACTCACAGACAGAGGAACCACTCACCAAGAAGATTGAGTTGTCACACAAAGATCCACTCAGTGACAGAAGAACCAACCGCCGAGAAGATTCGGTTCTCATACAGAGATCCATTCAACATTAGAGAATCTTCTCACCAAAGGATTCAGTTCTCACACAGAGATCCACTCACGGACAAGGAACCATTTGCACACAGACATTTGGTTACTCACAGGATCCACTACACAGTGAGTCATCTGATTCATCCATTCTGATGTGACTGAGAAATTCTGACTCAAATGTACGAAGTTACTCAAGTGACTCATACAACTCGAATCCCATCAGTACACTGCAAAAATCTAAATCATACCAACTGTATTTTTCTCATTTCTAGTCAAAATATCTGATCACACTTAAAATAAGACATCATCACCTAAAGAGGAACTTTTCAGTGAGATATAAGTCTGGAAAATCTTATTTCAAGAAATCTTAACAAGATAATTTTACCAATAATTACCATAATTTCTACCAATGGAACAAGCGAAAATTTTCTTGTTAAGATTTCTTGAAATAAGATTTTCAAGATCTATTGTCTAAAAATCAGCTCTTATATCTCACTGAAAAGTTACTCTTAAGGTGATTATGTCTTATTTTAAGTGTGATGAGACATTTGGACTAGAAATGAGAAAAATACACTTGGTAAGATTTAGATTTTTGCAATGTGAGTGATCCAAGTTTCCCATCATTAACAGCAGCTAAAAACAAAACAGCTGAAACTAAAGGATGATTCCAGATCCACTTAAGTTCCATTTCACATTTTAACTAAATAAATCCTATCATGACATAGTTAAAAAAATAAGAAAAAGCAATAAAATACATGCATAGAATTTGGAAACATGGTGTCTTTTGTCTTCCGAGACTCTTATTCATACATTCATTCATTCATTATCTGAACCCGCTTTATCCTCACTAGGGTCACGGGGGTCGCTTGGAGCCTATCCCAGCTACATAGGGGTGAAGGCGGGGTACGAGACTCTTAGTTAAACTTTAATGAAACAGTAAACACTATAAACAAAAGTTCCTTGAAAAGAGCCGCAGACTTAATATCAATACACAAAGCTCTCTATTTCCCTGCCATTCCCCTCTTTGTTACAAACTGCTGTGGAATAAGCAATTTTGTGTAGAGCTCGCATAAGCTCATTGCAGCAGATCAATACAAATTATGGAGCAGGGCCTTCTAATAGTTCCTTTTAATGACCTAATTAATTGGGTACAGTACTGTGAGGCGTTTACAGGAAACAGTCAGCACATTCAGAAACGCTTGATTTCATCAGCATCCATCAATGATATTAGCTTCCAAATCCAAGCTGCTGGGCGTGTCATTAGCAGGCCCCACTGCTGGATGTGTATTATAAACATGTGTGCATGCGTGTGGAAATGCATGGACACACACAGACCACCTCGGACTCACACACTCCAGACCGATTTATAATCTCCAAGATGACTTTCTTATAGTCCAGTGCTCTGGTTATTGCCCTTCCGTGTAATTTGATTTCAGGGAAATTAAAAACTGATTGCACTGGGGTTTGATCCAACCTACCAGTGCTGCAACACACACACACACACACACACACACACACACATATATACAACACACACACACACACATCAGCATGGAGCTAAAAGGGGAATGTAATCAGCTCAAAAATGATAGTATATATCTGTTTCCATTCCATTATTTTACAAAAGCATGTTATAGATTAGAAGGTGTGGAGTCAAAGCAGCCCTTGTGGAAATCAGCTTTAGATATGAAGACACCACATTTGTCATTTCAATACTTTTTAATCATTAATGACCTGTGAAATACTCCAGTTCTGCACAGACGTCTCAGGGTTTTAAATGAGTTTTGGATGATTTAAAAGTACAGCATTAGTACATTTTTATTGATACCGTCCTCCTGATGTGAGGTTAACACAGGTTATATCATAACTTTTATACTCTAGTTATCACACAGCTTTTGTTCTTGAACGACAGTTGAATAAATTTCCCTAACCCATAAAGACCCAGTGCTACCTCTGTGATAGTTCTCAAATTGATTTTTCTCTATAATTAACCTTTCTTAAAGGTGCAGTATGTAGGAATTTTGTTCTAAGTAATTATAAAATGGCCTTGACTGTCACCAGACATTAAGGAATCATGTTCATTTCAAATACTGATATCACTTAGTCGTAGTCCAGCCAGAATATGTGCATTTGTAAAGCTCAGTGTCAGCCCTGAAATGATGTTTATGTTTTCATTGTGTGTTTTGGTCTGAGGCTCCGCCCATAACCTGTGTTCCAATCACAGAGTCAGTAGCCTCTCAGCATCCAGGTTGCCAGTTCCCACTGAGCTGCATCTGGAATATTTCTGATCATAAAGGTCTGACGTTAATAAACCTAAAAGGACTCTAATTATTCCCAAATATGTTGTGACAAAGTGAGAAACAAAACAAGGATATGTATAGGAGATGATTTTGAAACATGGAGATGGATGAAAGCAGAGAGGAGTGAAGACCGACTCCAGATAGTCCAACCACCTGGTAAGAACCACTGAGAGCCATAGCGATCCGAGCCACTTGTACTTCATGGAAGTAAAAGTCTCATTTCCCTTTTCCCTATCTCCTGAATCTTCACAAACTTTCATTTGAGTGGGCAGGACGTTTGTCCTGTTCTATTATTTATTAGACTTACGTGGAATAAGTCTGGTGATGATTTTTACCCCTGCCAAGGAGGTAATGTTTTTGCGTCTGTCTGTCTGTCAGATAACTCAAAAAGTTATGGACGGATTTGGATGCAAATTTCAGGAAATGTTGATACTGGCACAAGGAACAAATGATTAAATTTGGTGGTGATCAGGGGTGGGGGGGCACTGATCTGCCTTGGCGGAGGTCTGCACTCTCCGAGTGCTTTTCTAGTTTTGTATGAAATTTATGGTGTAGTGGCAAGGATTAGTGGAAATGCTAGTAGTAGATGCTCATGCTGGATCTGGTCACCCCTAGTCTGGGGGGAGGAGGAGAGGATACCACGCTCTACAGTATTTTGAATGTGACTGCAGTACCAGTTTGGACCACAATCCTACATACGGCACCTTTAAGTGATTTATCAGTGTTGATGATAATATTTTGCTCATTATTTTGCATTTAGTGAAAATGAGGTGTTTTCCTCTATTTAATTCACTGATCATGTAGATGTTCATAAAAGCTCAGATTAAAGTTGAGGGTTATTACATCAGAAACAGAGAAAACTGAAGAAAAAGGGACTTTCACAGTAAAATACGTCATTAACTGAACATAAACCCAGTGTGTCCCTCCACTGTCACTGATCCAAGTCCATGGGTTTTACTGGTGAATCAAGGTTATAGAAGATGACTGTGTTTCCATGGTAACTACAGAGCCTCTAAACGTCCAAATGGATCATGTCTGATGACCAGGAAAAGATGAATAACCGTATTTTACACCAATTATTTACATTAATTGAAAGGATAAGTGGATCAACAGGTATTAAACAGTTTAGATCAGGAGCTGATTGTGATTACCAGTGGATGTTTGGGTCTTTACAGTAAAGATCATAGACTAATGTATTATACACACCTGAAAAATACTGTTAAAGTTTCCTATTCATCCAACGATCTGTGCTGGACTGACATTTGTCCAAGTGTGTGTGTGTGTGTGTGTGTGTGTGTGTGTGTGTGTGTGTGTGTGTGTGTGTGTGTGTGTGTGTTGGTCCCCACAAGAATATAAAAAAAAAAAATCAATGCTGCTATAAATTATTCATCATGGAAGCAGAGGGAACTTGTTGATTTTCTCCCTGAGTTGCATACGTTTCCAGACAATTAAAGCTCATCCGTTCAAAGCCCACCTCCTGATTTATTATGTGAAAATTTATAATTTGTCAAATACCTCTGCTAAATTATATGAATTTTTTTTTTTTTTTGGGGTGTTTATTGTCTCTGTAAGGCAGCCAATTGTTTTCAAAAATGCCACTGTGCACAAATAAAGTTATTAAAATTATTATTATTTTTGGGACACTGGCATGGACTGTCATAGAAGTAGGCATATATTGAAATATGAAAAAAAACCTGAAAACCATATATATGGAATGAAAGTCTGGATATAGAATATAATGTAATATAAACAGAGCTTGTAAAAATATTCACCCCATTGGATATTTTCCCCCCTTTTTATTTATTACTATATTGCTACAGAGGGGTCACTGAATTAAAAATATATAATGTAAAATAACTGAAAGCATTAATATTCACCCATTAAAATCAGTGTTTAGTAGATGCACCTATCATGACCAGGTACAAGAACTGGACCCACAGTAGAGCAGAGAAAGTAAAAATAAATAAAATATAATAATAATAATAATAAGAAGAAGAAGAAGAAGAAGAAGAAGAAGAAGAAGAAGAAGAAGAAGAAGAAACCCTTAAAGACCCACAGCTTCCAAATGATTTTTGTCTTTCCCAAGTAATCTATCACTATTTATGTTTTTTATTTATTTTATGATATTTCAGTGAAAATCCTGTATTTTATGTAATGATTATGTATTTATTTATTTAACCTTTATTTAACCAGGAAGTCCCTTCACTGTAAACCCGGATAAGTAGGGTTTACTCAAAAAATTTGAGGCAAGTGATTGCACTTAAATAATTTGAGTAATGATCGACTAATCAGTTGGTTTAAGTAGGTTCACCTTTAATGCTAAAAGTGTTGAACTTAAACTATTAAGTAGAAAACACTAAAAGACAAGTTATTTGTACTTTAAATCTGTTGTAAAATGAACCCCACTATCCAACCATTCAACTCAGCATTTTAGGTTACACTGACTAATTTTCTCAATTGCATCCAGATTAATTTATCATTGATTAAACAACTTTTTTTACGATAATCAAACTCAAAATCCTATTCCTGACCAAAATAGTTATGAAATTATTCATCTTAAGATATTGTTGCACCCCAGGACACGCTGGAGAGACTATGTCTGTGGGCTGGCCTGGGAACGCCTCGGGGTCCCCCCGGAAGAGCTGGAGGAGGTGTCTGAGGAGAGGGAGGTCTGGGTGTCCCTGCTTAGACTGTTACCCCCACAACCCGGCTCCGGATAAAATGTAAAATAATGGATGAATTTATATTGTAGCATGAATGAAAGTCAGCAAAATGTCCTTTACCAGTACAGGAAGTGCTTTTACTTTGACAAGACATTAAGATTTCCATTGTACAATGACAATTATAGATGAACAGGGTTAGGAACACTAACACCACAACCCCGCTGAACCCCTGCACATAAAAATAACACATTTTCAACAACATGCCCAATACCCACAATGCAATGCGAAGATAAAAAGGTGTGGTCATGACTAAAATTTAGTGATTTAATTCCATTCAACTTAAACTTTTTCGTACTTTCAACTATGTCTACAAATTAGTAGAATATACTTAACATTTTATGGTAACATCATAAAACTTAAATCATGTAAGTGCATTGTAATTAAAGCATTCTAGTAAATACAAATTCCAGGCTTACAGTATTGAGATGAAATCTCTTTTTCGAGGGAGACCTGACCAAGAGGCACATCAGTACAATAAGATGTTCATAAAACCTCTGAGCAAATTCAAAATTTATTATATCAAAAACAGAGAAAACTGAAGAAATAGTGACTTTTTCTACAAAATATATCATTAACTGAACATAAAACAAGTGTCTTATCCAACTTACTGGTGAATCAATGTCATAGAAGATGACGGTTTTCCACGGTAACTACACAGCCTCTGACTGTCCAAATGGGTCCTATCTGATGACCATGAAAAGATGACAAACTGCATTTTACACCAAGTATTTACATGGATTGATCAGATTAGTGGATCAACAGGTATTAAACAGTTTAGATCAGCAGATGGTTTTGGTTGCTGGTTTAAGTTTGGGTTTTTATGGGTTAATGAACAACAAGATCAAAGTTAAAACCAGAAATGACCCAAAAGCAGAGGTACCAAAAACACTAAACTGAATCAGGGTCAGAGGTCAAAACCCTGAGGTCACATGACAAGGCAAAGGCAAAAGGGTCGTCAAAAACAGTCAGATGAGACCTCAGACACTCTCATGAGAAACATGAAAGAAACACTGGATACTCACAGGAAGGAAGACAAGTCAACCTGGTAACGACAGACCAGACTACAGGGGGTTATATATATGGGGGGGGGGCACAGGTGAAGCCAATGGACATGATTAGAGTATCAGACAGGACACAGGAAGTGGGGGAAAGGCTTCAAAATAAAAATAAAAGACAGACACTAAACACAGATTATTAAAGAAGACACTGAGCCCGTTTACTCGACCATAAAAATCTGATAACTGACTAATCCGATAATTGCTTTATTCAGATCATTACTGGATATCAGATGCGATGTGTTTACATGCACTTCAGAAATGCGGTAATGGAAAAACCCTGGTTTACATGTTTCAGTCCATTATTTGATTTCTTTCACATCACATCCATAAGTAATGACGTAAGACTTACACTTCCTGCATTTTTGAAACATCCTGTCTTGTCTCCATGGCAACGCCTATGGTGTCAGCATTAGCTGTCCTAATGTGGGAGCTAATCAGACTACAAAATGGGTCACATGTTGCTGCTATCCTTCATTTCATTGATTGTTTACATTTTTCCTTTCGCTCACATTGTCACTGCATAACTTCTGTTTATATAGGTTTTTTATTTTTACAAATGTGCAGATGTAAAAAAAAAAAATGAAAGAAATCAGATTAACGTGTATATGGACATGTGTGAAGACATCAGAATACTGGGGAGAAATCTAGGTGTGTTAATCTGATTACATCCTTTTTCAAGTCCAGTCATTATTTTTCTATTGGATGGAGGTCTGGGGTTCAACTCCAGAAGATTCTCCAGACCAAAAAAGAGTTTGTTCGAGGTGCTCTTTGGAAAAAGGGATTCATAAAGTAGATACTAAACGATACCAAACATATCTAGACTAGGTCTAGATATGACCGTGCCATGTTAATAAAGGCATTTTAATGTTTAAAGAGAGTGCCTTGGATTTTTCTTCCAGTTTGGTATTCTCCTTACCAACTTTAAATGAAGGAATGAATAAATATCTTTATTTCAAAAATTTAAAACAACACAACAAACCAATACATGAATTCATACTAATTTTATGATGTGTTCAAAATGGAGTAGGTTAAAGCAAAAAATTATTAATTCCTATCCCAAATTCAACTTATTACAACATATGATAACACACAAACCATATCTATCTATATTAATACAATATGTATATATGTCTATATCAATCAATATAAAATTTTTCATAATTATGCATCATAATCCACTACATATGTGCAACATATAAACCCATATAAATACAAACTACAATTGGCTATAATTTCTGATTATATACAACTTTCCTTACAATTTATTCTACATATGACTCTCTCAATTATGCAACCCATAACTATTTTAGTTCATATATACGTATATGTTTAAATAATAATAATAATAATAATAATAATAATAATAATAATAATAATAATAATAATAATAATAATAATGTGGCAACAGCTACTGCCACAGCACTTTGGCTTAAAATATGGGTTTGTCTATTGCCACAGAACCAATTAAATGTTAGCATTTGTACTAGAGTCAATCACAGATACCGTCACATGACCTCATTAGCCTCTTGTTGCCAGAGTACTGTGGTGATATACGACGTATACTTCAGTGCATTCTTTTGTGCATTTTGCTACCACAGTACTGTGGCAATTAATGGAAGAAAGGACACATTACTGATAGTAAATAGTATAGAATAGGAATTATTGTTCTAAATACTCTATGTTGTTTTATGGTGTTCTTCGTGCTGTGCAGTCAATGAGGCTGGAGAAGGTGGGCGGAGCTACATGTGCAGCGGTGTAATGTGTGACTTCTCAGTTCTGTATCAGTTCTGTGACAACGCCCTTGGTGCCCCCCCCATTTGAAAATCTTCAGGACAAAAAAAAGAGAAGCTACTCTGACCAGGAATTGAACCCAAGTCTTCCACTTTGCAGTTCAATACATTACCAAGTGAGATAAGTCTGTGCTGTTTCTGACTCTGACCTGTTTGCTATCTGATTGCCTTAGTACTTTGGGGGATGCATCAAGTTCCCAGTGTAGACATGATATAAGGAGGGCGCTCATCGGCTCAGTGATAATAGACAAACTGATATTTCATGCCACCGTACTGTGTCAATAGCCACTTTGATATAATAATATAATATAATATTTAACCCTTTCATGCATAGTGGTCACTACAGTGGACAGCTGTTCTCCAGCTGTTCTCTTGCATAGTCATGGGTTTTGTTGTTTTAGTTCCATATCAGCCAACACAGTAAACACTTATGCATCATCCCTTACACTGCAATTCATATCATTACTGTAACTTTGCTGTTCTTGATAAACCTGATCTGCAGTAACATGTTTGAGTGCAAATCAGTTGCTAAATGTTATTAGACTGTAATCAACAGTTTTCTAAAAAATAAAAAGTTTTGGGGTTTTTTTGCATATTATCTTCATGAAGTGAGTAATAACTACTGCTAGAGTATACTAAAATCTGAGAAAACATCAGATTAGCTGCATTAAAAATGTTTTCATTTCATAGTTTTCATGCAGTATATCACTTTCTGATGATGGGTTTTAAATACATGTTTCTTTGCTTCAAAAATTAAACGCATGGTGTCCAGCTGAGTGGACATTTTTGTAACTCCATGAGAAATAGGTTCAGAAAAAAATTTCGTCATTGTTTTTTTCATGTCTAAAGAGGAATAAAATCACTCAGGAAAAAATCTTGACTAACGTTCTCATAATTCATGCATGAAAGGGTTAATATAATATACTAACTTTAAATCGTTTCATATTTCTTATTCTCAGACTGAATCAGATCATCCTCTAGTATTTCCTTGTATTTTGCTGCTTTCATTCTACCTTCACAAACCTTCCAGGACCTGCTGTGAGAAGCTTCCTCACAGTACAATGCTCATGCTCTGCATTACTGGAAAAAGAAGGAGTTCAGCTGGAAAAGAGTCTAGGTCAGTGCACCAGGACTCAACAACTACTGAAGCCCAGAACAGTCCCTGTTTACAGCAGGTCCAGGATGTTTTAGGACACAAAACTGGACTGAAATCAGCGCCGTTCTCCAAACTACATCCACATAGACAGTGTGAGGTTTTGAACTTTGAGGATTTCCACGCTCCTGCATTACGACACACTGTCTGAATTAGTCTTTCTATGCTTTCATTTCTTCTGCGTCAGCCTGCTTCTGACCTTTTAGGCTGTTTTCTATCAGAAAAGTTGGGTTTTGGGATGTGACTGAATGCCACCATCAGATAAAATCAGTTTGATGTTTCAGAAAACACCAATAGAGATAAAATGTCAGCTGTTTCTGATACATTTTTGTTTACCTCAAATTCCACACTTAATAATTGTAAATGTTATCTTTCTGTTGCAGACTGCAGAAAAATAAAAAAATATATAATAACAAAAAAAATAATGAAGACATGACATCTGTCAGCAGGAAGAAAAAAAGACTTGGCATGAATGGTGTAGTGTCCCCATCCCCTCACTCAAATATAATAAAACCCCCCTGTATCCATGTGTACAGTGTAAATCAATCTCCGTCATGTCATTGTGGTGAAAGCCTGAATTGTCCGATGGCATTGGTGCAGATAGAAGGAGCGGAACATGCTGAAAACCTCCTTTATGTCTTTGTTGCTGTAAATTCAGGCATTTTGTGTCAACATAATGTAAACCGAAGGTAACAAAGGGAACATGGGGGTGTGTGGGCAGATTCACCTTCACTGAACTCCTGAAATGTGTCCTTTTGTGTGACAACAACCACAACATCACATTATAAGTAAACCTACCACAGACTCATTCCACACCAAGGCTGGCCGCTGTTTCCAGGCAGTGAACTGAACTGAACTGCTTTGTTGTTCTCTGCGCTGACTTTTAGCTGGAAATTTTACAGATGCCTCGAGACAGAGCTGTTGGAATGCACATCAATAATGTAGAGCAAGGGCGTCAAACTCCTTTTAATAATAATAATAATAATAATGATAAAAATTATAGAACATTTTATTTGGTGATGCCTTGCAAGTCACCCAAGGTCACCTGACAGATAATAAAAAGCATAAAACAACAACATCAGACATAAATGTAAGTAAGTAATTTTTATTTATAGAGCACTTTTCACAGAGAGGGAGTCACAAATTTTAGACATATTTCCCCCCAGGATGTACCTAATGATGACCTCAGACAAATGCAAAAAAAAAAAAAAAAAAAAAAAATGATATTCTTCCTCCGAGCCATCCCAAAATTAACAAATTTTTAATAAAATATTGGGGCCAAAAATGGGACCATAGTTTTGGGACATTAAAGCTACCTAGGTGTCAATGCATAAGATCTGAAAACATGGCGGTAAATGGTCTTATATACTGCTATAAATAAAGACACTGTGTTAAATTTGTGGTTTTTCTAATCCAGACATGCAGGTTTTTCATGAATTTCAGCCTCATTCTAGGTTTTGTTTGTAACCCATCGTGTCCACTTGCGTTACATGCTGACCCTGCCCATTTAAATAATAATAATAATAATAATAATAATAATAATAATAATAATAATGGATTAGATTTATATAGCGCTTTTTTGGTCACTCAGAGCGCTTTACATTTTTGACCCATTATTCATTCGCTCTCACATTCTCCCTCTGGTGGTGGTAAACTACATCTGTATCCACAGCTGTCCTGGGGCAGACTGACAGAAGCGTGGCTGCCAATTCGTGCCTACGGCCCCTCCCACCACCACCGAACAGTCATACGCATTCATACACCAGTGTGAGTGGCACTGGAGGCAGGGAGGGTGAAGTGTCTTGCCCAAGGACACAACAGACTGACAAGGACAGAGATTCGAACCGCCAACCCTTTGGTTATTTGGTTACCATCTGAGCCACAAATAAATACAAATAAATCATGAGTGATTTTGCAACAGCGGTCATTTTTGTGAAACACTCTGCCTTGCATAATTAGTTCAATTTCCAAAATGTACCTGTGAGAGAATAAAAAGATATTTGAAAAAATAGTAGAACATAATTTTTATGTTACATGCAGATTTTTGTATCCTATCCTACTATATGACACGTTCTGTCCCATTGATGTTGCAGCACAGGAGGGCGTTTGTACGGATTTTCCTCAGCCTTCACAGGCCCGAAACTCACCAAATGAATAGAAACATTACCTGACTATCTATTAGGCACAATTTGAAGTCCGTATTCAAATGTTGTGAGGTATGCTGAGCGATTTTAGCCTCTCTCTACTTTGAATTCTTCATCCCTGCCGCCATACTCCATTTTCGGAGGTGGTTATGCTGCCGTTCATGACATTTCTACTACTAGCAGACAATGCTACAATGTGAAGGCTGCATTTACAATAATGTATAGGCACTTTTCACACACAATGGCACCACGGGTACAATGCGCAGACCTCCGCCACTGTAAAAATAGAATATAAGAGCAAAAGACAAGCACTCAGAGAGCACAGACCTCTGCCAAGGCAGATCAGTGTGTGCCCCCCCCCCCGATCACCATCCAAATTCAATCATTCGTTCCTTGTGCCAGTATCAACATTTCCTGAAATTTTCATCCAAATCCGTCCATAGCTTTTTGAGTTATCTTGCACACAGACAGACAGACAGACAACCCAACGCCGGCAAAAAAAATTACCTCCTTGGCGGAAGTTAAAATATATAAATGTGTTTAATCTGAAAAATAGTTTCTCTTTTATCTCAGTAAGTATTTATTTTTAAAATAGACCCAAAGTCCTTCCAAACTTGCTTCATAACATTAGTCGACATCTGATTTGGACTTTTAGCCCCATGTCCTGTTTTTAGGGACCAGTTTCATTCTATTTATAGTAACCCTCAACTTTAATTTGAGTTTTTATGAACAATTACATGATCAGTAAATTTAGTATCAGAAAATATATGATTTTCAGTGAAAAAATACATAATACAGAGCATAATATTAGAACAAATGATCTGAACAAATGATTTACATCTACGAACCGTACTTGAACGTAACTTGAACAAATATGAACCTGAAATTTCTTAAGAAAAATAAGTGCAATTTGAACAATATTACGCTGTAGTTTATCATTTATACATGTGCATCACAACTTACAGATCACAGCGGACCTACAAATGCGCAAAACATTTAGTAAGAGGCAGAATATTGGTACAATTCCATATACTTTTCTTAAGAAATTTCAGGTTATTCACATTTTTTGTAAAAGGCTAGTCTGTAAATGTAAACATTTTTGTGTAATTTTGCTTTTTTTACACTATAACAGAGAAAAAAAATGTAGTTTTCATTATTTATCAGATATTATGATAGTATTTTACTGGTCTGACCTATGTGAGATTGAGTTGACCTAAAATGATTCTAACATCCTTGACTGTTAATATCTTCAGTGTAATTTGTGCATTTACAAATTCATCCCAGGGGCCAGACTGGACCCTTTGGTGGGCCGGTTTCAGCCCCTGAACCTCATGTTTGACACCTGTGTATTACATGATCAAAAACAAATTAATTTTAGCAACAACAACAACAAAAAAAGTCTTGGTTTAGAATGTCTGGGGTCACCAAAAATGTGTGATGTTAAAATGGGGTAACGAGCCAAAAAAAGTTGGGAACCACTGGGTTATGTTTTTTTTTTTTGTTTTGTTTTTTTTTCAAAAATTATATTTATTGTCATTTTTGCTTCATAAACACACACACTCACAAAATGACAATAAACAAAACAAAGAACATACCAACAGAACAACCAAACAAAAACAAAAATTGACCCATAAAATTATGTTTTCATTTCAAAATACAAATGCCCATTTAACAATTGTCAAAGCTTCCGGTCCCATATAGGTAAGAAAAAGTTCCCAAGTCTTTAGGAAGACATCATCCTTATGGTGTAATTGACAAGTGAGATAGTCAAGGGAAACATATACTCAGTGCCAATGAAAACGCAACACTTGAAGATTCTTTTTTTTTTTTTTTTTTAAATCGATGAGGATTTTTATTCCATAAGCTCTTTGGAATTAATCATAGGCCATTTCTATACAGTAAAAATAAAAAAATCACATCCAAATTTGTTGACAAAAAATAAGGATAAAGAAAGAAACTCAAGGACCCTCAAAAACCAAAAGTCACAAAATTCACTTGTAGAATTCAGTATGGAATATGACCTCTGTTTGCATTCATACAGGCTGTAATACGCCTTCTCATGGACCTCACAAGCCTTCTGATGTTGTCCTGGGGTATATTGACCCACTCTTCCTCCAGAGCCGTAACCAGTTCCTGTCTGTTCTGTGGAGCAGGAGTCCTATTGGCAACACGGCGCCCAAGCTGGTCCCTGCAGTTGAGCCAGTTTCTTCATGCCTCTGTTGCATCCTGACTATGGTGGACACATTGCATCCAAAAAGGCGCGCCACCTGCCGAGCAGAGATTCCGGCCTCCAGGAGCCCCATAGCATGGCATCTTTGGTCACGTGTCATTCTAGGCATCGCTGAGTTATTGCAAATGATTTTGGTGCTTTTCAGCTTGCCTTTTGTCGTGGAAATTTACCGTTCAACTGATAACCCACACAAAGAAAAAGGAAGAAAGTTAGAGTTAAAATAATAAATGCATTTATTGAGAAATCAATCACAGACAAAGCTCTGTAAATGAAGTCTGATTAAACAAGAGAAAACTAAAGATTATATAGAACCAAATCCAACCCCCTCAAACTATGATGTCATTCCTTACGTACATCGTACCACCCCATACTACTCCTTCTCTGCTCCGTAAAGAGGTCATGAGGACCTCTTCACTCTAACCTTGCTTGAATCCTATCTGAAACACAGGCGCCATCCTCTATCTACACATTCAGACATTTTGGTGTTCAGGTTTCAACTCAAGGTAAGAACTTCGTCCCCAAGTCGGGGTTGCTACAGAGTGGTAAACATCACACATAACAATGACTCAGCATGCACTTAACAGTATAACATATTAAAAGAGTATAAAATATAAAAAGTAAATTTTTCCACCACACTTTACATACAGAACATGACCACTCCTTAACTGACCATAATTCCTTAAGTTGAGCAGTTCTAGCTAAGCATATATAGCTGAGCAATGAGAAAAACAAGTCTTATGAATGCAGACAAGTTCATTCAAGTGTGACAATAGCTCAACCCGTCTCAGGTTGTCAAGAAATTGTCTGTGATTATCTTATACAGGTGAAACTTAAACATATTGATGCAGCTCAGGAACAATACAGGGTGGGGAAGCAAAATTTACAATGAACATTTAGTTGTTTTTTCTCAGCAGGCACTACGTCAATTGTTTTGAAACCAAACATATATTGATGTCATAATCATACCTAACACTATTATCCATACCTTTGCAGAAACTTTTGCCCATATGAGTAATCAGGAAAGCAAACGTCAAAGAGTGTGTGATTTACTGAATGCACTCGTCACACCAAAGGAGATTTCAAAAATAGTTGGAGTGTCCATAAAGATTGTTTATAATGGAAAGAAGAGAATGACTATGAGCAAAACTATTACCAGAAAGTCTGGAAGATACTATTAAAGAAGAATGGGAGAAGTTGTCACCCGAATATTTGAGGAACACTTGCGCAAGTTTCAAGAAGCGTGTGAAGGCAGTTATTGAGAAAGAAGGAGGACACATACACTACCAGGCAAAAGTTTGGACTCACCTGGTTTTTCTTTATTTTTATGACTATTTCCATTGTAGATTCTCACTGAAGGCATCAAAACTATGAATGAACACATATGGAATTATGTAGTTTAAAAAGGTGTGACAAAACTCAAAGCATGTTTTATATTTTACATTCTTCAAAATAGCCACATTTTGCTTTTATTACTGCTTTGTGCATTCTTGGCATTCTTTTGATGAGCTTCATGAGGTTGTCACCTGAAATGTTTTCCAAAAGTCTGGAAGGAGTTCCAAATGATGCTGAGCTCTTGTTGGCCATCTGTGGTCCATCTCATGTCATTTAAATAAGAAGGTGAGTGCCTGGTAGTGTAGAATAAAAACATTTTCTATTATGTCAGTTTTCTTGTGGCAAATAAATTCTCATGACTTTCAATAAACTAATTGGTCCTACACTGTCTTTCAATGCCTGCCTCAAAATATTGTACATTTTGCTTCCCCACCCTATACAACACATTCAAGTGTTGCGTTTTCACTGGCACTGAGTATAACTAAAATACTGGGTTATGGGTTAAGTGTAAGTATTTCACTGTCACTGTATAAAACTGACGCACTTTTCTATACTTGGGCTGATTTCGCAGCAGTGTTCCTCCCTCTCTGCACTGACTGGACATAAACTAAAACACACCCTCTGATTTGTTTTCGTAGCTCTGGGGCCAAGTTGTGGAAGCCCAGCAGGTCTTATCACATCCCCAGCTGGGGAATTACAATGGACTGTCCAGCTGGAATGAAACGGCCTCACATCACACAAACATAACAGACCTTTCTCACGACAGATAGTTTTGACGTGTTGCGGCAGGGAAAGCACATCTGTACGCATTAACGCCGCTGATGGCTCCGTTCCATTTAGGTGTGACGCTGCCAGCGAGCCAGGAGGCACAATAACAAGGCCCTGGCACCGAGCGATGAAATGGAACCGGGCCATAATTAAAGTTACAGGATACACCGGAGCTTGAAAGGGAAAAGGTCACGTTTTGGCACATACAGATCCACAGCGGTGCAGGAATATGCACACGCTCACCCATAAGCGAGTAAAAGCTTTACTCAAGTGCAGGTTGGCATAGGTGTGTGTATGTGTAGTGCAGCTGTTGTAACATTTGTGGCGTGACTCAAATTGGAAACATAAGTTTGAGTCTGATAAGGCTGAAAGAAAGGATTTTAAGCAATTAAGAGGCTTCACATGCACACATCTACCCACTTTACCTGTTTTTATACACATTAAAAATACAGTATGTAGGACACATTAAAAGTACAGAGGTAATCTCTTGCCAAAACATAATGTTTTACAAGTTCCCTATGATTCACTAATACAGAGGGTCATGCAAAAGTAGTATTTTCATTGATTTATTTAGTATTAGAATTATTGTTAACCTTTTAGGTCCCAGAGTTTTGGTATTAACACATAAAGACTCAAACAGCCACTGGCGACCAAAATCATTTACTGATATAAAAAGTTAAATACCTGTTGATCCATCCATTAATCCTATCGATACATGTAAATAATTGGTGTAAAATACAGTTTGTCATCTTTTCATGGTCATCAGATATGACCCATTTGGACGTTCAGAGGCTCTGTAGTTACCGTGGAAACACCGTCATCTTCTACAGCATTGATTCACCAGTAAGTTTGACAAATGACAGTTTTTTGAGACACATGTTTTATGTTCAGTTAATGATATATTTTGTAGAAAAAGTCACTATTTCTTCAGTTTTCTCTGTTTCAATATAATAAACCTTGAACTTTCTCTGAGCTTTTATGAACATCTACATAATCATTACATTAAATATAGGAAAATACATGTTTTTCACTGAAAAATGCAAAATACAGATAATATTATTATTAATGGTGATAAATTAAATAAATAATTAAATAAATAATTGGCATAAAATACAGTCTGTCATCTTTTCATGGTCATCAGATATGACGCATTTGGACATTCACAAGCTCCGTAGTTACCATGGAAACACTGTCATTTTCTACAACATTGATTAACCAGTAAAACCCATTGAGTTGGATCAATGACAGTGGATGGACACACTGGGTTTATGTTCAGTTAATGAGAGATTTTACAAAGAAAGTCACGTTTTCTCCAGTTTTCTCTGTTTCTGATATAATAACCCCCAACTTTAATTCCAGGTTTTATGAACATCTACACGGTCAGTGAATTAAATGCGGGAAAATACCTAATTTATACTTAAAAATAAAAAATGCAGCATCTAATTTATTTTATTTTATTTTATTTTATTTTTAGGTATTTATTTCGAATATGGAAATAGTCCAAGCTTTCTGATTGCTACTAATTGACTTCTTTGCACAACAGAATATGTAAATGAAAATTCAAGGAGGCAAAAAATAATAATACACACAAAAAAAGAAAAAGAGTCATATTCATATTGGAATAAATTGTGATAAATCACTTAAAGAAAGCGTAAAAAAAAAAAACTGAGAAAAATTCATTTGGAAACTGCCACAAAAGTAGCACTGGGTCTTAATGGGTTAAACCGTTTAGATCAGTAGATGCTTTTTGTCACCAGCAGCTGTTTGGAAAAGAAATGAACTCAGTTTCCAGTTTTTCTGCAGCTGATTCCATGCTTTAACATAACTGTAGAATGTAGAGGTGTACATTATGGGAGATGTAGGACTTTGTGTTGCATCAGAAAAACCAGGCCAAATACTAGAATAGAATAGAATAGAATAGAATAGAATAGAATAGAATAGAATAGAATAGAATAGAATACAATACAATACAATACAATACAATACAATAGACTTTATTTGCCATTTGCACAGATACATCACAGTACAGGTACGTTGGAATTCATGTGCGTTTCCCTGAGTCATAGGAGTTAGAAAAAGAAATGAATAAAAACAGAAACAAAACATAAACACAGTTAAAAACATATGAACACAGTTATTGCACAGACAGACACAAATACACATTTGTAAAATAGAGTACTGATCAGAAAAAAAGTAATAATAAAAAATTAGAGTACTGGAAGTTAAAAACAAGTTATTGCACATTCAGTTAAGAAGCTACAACTTCTGCTTATGCAAATACCTGGTATTAAAGCGTAAACAAATAAAGAAAAAAATGTTTTGGCCTTTTCTGTGTTGCTGTGTGTCATCCTTTTAACCCACAGGTGTCAAACATGCGGCCCGGGGGCCAAAACCAGCCCGCCAAAGGCTCCAGTCTGGCCCGTAGGATGAATTTGTGAAATGCAGAAATTACACTGAAGATATTAACAATCAAGGATGTTACATTTATTTTAGGTCAGTTCAATCTAAAGTGGGTCAGACCAGTAAAATACTACCATAATAACCTATAAATAATGAAAAGCATTTTTTTTCCCCCTTTGCTTTGGTGTAAAAACAGTAAAATTACACAAGTGTTGACATTTACAGACTAGCCTTTTACAAAAAAAATGTGAATAACCTCAAGGTCAAGGTCAAGGTTACTTTATTTATACCCGTAGGTAGATTTGTTTTGCAGTCTAGGTGATTGCCTTGGCATTACAACAACACATATGTTAAACATGCAAGACAGGCACGTGATCACGCTTACAGACAGGACAAAAAGTGTTCAGTGTTCCACCATTCATCGGTATAGCAGCATGGATAAGTAAATTAAATAGGTAAGATCAAATAAATACAAACAAGATGCAATAAAACACAATAAAAAACAGAAAAGATGAAAACAATCCGGGATAAAAACCAGAATAAGAACATACAATTAAAAAATTTTTTAAAAAAATTGAAGTCACAATAATAATAAATAGAGCAAAGAAATGGAATAAATAACTAAATAAGTTAGTAAAGTGCAATGTCACTATTTCTTATTGAGCTCAGTGACGGTGACAGGAACAAAGCTATTTTTATAACTCTGTGTCCTGCACCTAACCTGAGCAAAAATGTCTAAAGTATGTGGAATTTTAATAATCTTCTGCCTGTTATTAAAAGTTTTGTGTATTTGTAGATCCACTGTGATCTGTAAGTTGTGATGCATATGTGTAAATGATAAACTAAGGCGTAATATTGTTAAAATTGCAATTATTTTTCTTAAGAAATTCACGGTTGTTCATATTAGTTCATGCTATGTTCAAGTGCAGTTCATACATGTAAACATTTTCTTTAAGGAATTTTGCTTTTTTTTCACTCAAAAACATAGCGAAAACGTTGGACTTGACATTATTTATCAGTTCGTATCCTATTATTTATATTATTTTACTGGTCCGGCCTACTTCAGATCATGTTAAGCTGCATGTGGCCCCTGAACTAAAATGAGTTTGACACCGCTGTTTTAACCCATCCGTCTTATCTTTAAAATAACAGCAGAAAAATAATGCGTCGTGTTGTAAGAGTAGAATCTAAAAAGAAAAACCAGCTTTTTGTGCTTCTTTGGGAATGAGGCAGAACATGTCAAAAGTAGCCTGCTCTAGTGTGAATCATCCTGCATAAATATAACCCAGTGGTGTGAAACTTTAAGTCTGTCATAGCGTTACTTTTCATGGGCTTCTGGGAGACATTGGAACTCCTCCAAACAGCAGTCAGGGTGCAGATATGTGAATCATGAGGCATAAAATACAACCTGTGAGCATTAATATAACCTGCAAAAAGAGAGAGGGATGGGGAAGGCGACAGGGCCAGGGGCGACGGAGAGAAGAAGATGTGAGACGGTGGAAACAGACTCGACAACTGCACAGACATGGAAGCGTCCACAGTGTGTGTTTACAGCTGTCTTCTGGAGCGTGCACACACTGGATTTATGTGGCGTTGTGTACACAAAGCCTGTCTCGTAACAGAGAGGACACTTTCCTCACGGTGATGAATCGTATGTTTTGTCAGCTGTGGAGACTTATGCTTCTTTAATTACATTTTTAAGCTATTCGTCTTCCATTTCAACCCTTCAAGAGATTTTTTTTTGTTTGTTTTTTTTTACCAGCATGAAAGCATCAAGCAGGAAAAAAAAAAAAAAAAACGTTTCAAACAATCGCAATTCTTTTTTATTAAAACAGTATGAATGTTTTGATCGCTCCATAATTGATTGTGCAAACAAATGATGCAATCTTCTTGTGAGTCTAATGCAGATGTATGTGTGTGTTTGTCTAAAGGATTTATCAAACTAATCTAATGCTGGGAAACTGTTGGAAGTCCTGCTCCTCCAAAAAGAACTTTGCCACTCACATCACGTCTCAATTACGCAAAGTTAGAGCTGTTTGTGATTCGATTTCAGCCTTAAAGGAAAACTGCAGTTTACAGGCGAGTGTGTGTGTGTGTGTGTGTGTGTGTGTGTGTGTGTGTGTGTACAATGGGGTTGTATTACAGACACCACAACAAGATTTGAGTACAGATGGGAATACAGGCCGTACACCGGTGAGATTATCAGTGAGTTTTATTGATGACAGCATGTTTTTCTGATCAGAGTGGGCGGGTCTAAATAGTCACTAAACACATTATGCAGTGGTCCCAGCTCTACCACATCAGAGTGTGTGACAGTATTTATAAACTGATGATGGGATGAATTCACAAAACTAAAAAAAAAAAAAAAAAAAAGTGAGATTAAAGATTATTCTCTGAATCTTTGAATCCTTGTCAAGTCTTTCTTTGTAAATACATTATATTGCCAAAAGTATTGGCTCACCCATCCAAATAATCAGAATCAGGTGTTCCAGTCACTTCCATGGCCACAGGTGTATGAAATCCAGCACCTAGGCATACAGACTGCTTTTACAAACATTTATGAAAGAATGGGTCGCTCTCAGGAGCTCAGTGAATTCCAGTGTGAAACTGTGATAGGATGCCACCTGTGCAACAAATCCAGTCGTGAAATTTCCTCACTCCTAAATATTCCACAGTCAACTGTCAGCTGTGTTAGAAGAAAGTGGAAGTGTTTGGGAACGACAGCAACTCAGCCACAAAGTGGTAGGCCACGTAAACTGACGGAGCGGGGTCAGCAGATGCTGAGGCGCATAGTGCGAAGAGGTCACCAACTTTCTGCAGAGTCAATGGCTACAGACCTCCAAACTTCATGTGGCCTTCAGATTAGCTCCAGAACAGTGCGCAGAGAGCTTCATGGAATGGGTTTCCATGGCCGAGCAGCTGCATCCAAACCATACATCAGCAAGTGCAATGCAAAGCGCCGGATGCAGTGGTGTAAAGCACGCCGCCACTGGACTGTAGAGCAGTGGAGGAGCCTTCTCTGGAGTGACCAATTGCACTTCTCCACCTGGTAATCTGATGGACGGGTCTGGGTTTGGCGGTCGCCAGGAGAACGATACTTGTCGGACCGCATTGTGCCAAGTGTAAAGTTTGGTGGAGGGGGGATTATGGTGTGGGGTTGTTTTTCAGGAGCTGGGCTTGGCCCCTTAGTTTTAGTGAAAGGAACTGGGAATGCTTCAGCAGACCAAGACATTTTGGACAATTCCATGCTCCCAACTTTGTGGGAACAGTTTGGAGCTGGCCCCTTCCTCTTCCAACATGACTGTGCACCAGTGCACAAAGCAAGGTCCATAAAGACATGGAGGACAGAGTCTGGTGTGGATGAACTGGACTGGCCTGCACACAGTCCTGACCTCAACCCCATAGAACACCTTTGGATGAATTAGAGCGCAGACTGAGAGCCAGGCCTTCTGTCCAACATCAGTGTGTGACCTCACAAATGCGCTTCTGGAAGAATGGTCCAAAATTCCCATGAACACACTCCTAAAACTTGTGGACAGCCTTCCCAGAAGAGTTGAAGCTGTTACAGCTGCAAAGGGTGGGCCCACGTCATAATGAACCCCATAGACTAGGAATGGGATGGCACTGAAATTCATATGTGAGTCAAGGCAGGTGAGCAAATACTTTTGGCAATATAGTGTGTGTGCAAATGTCGTGACGTAACTAGTTATAAAACATAACAAATTAAGCAGGAATTAAAACAGGTTGTAGAAATCTACTCTATTTTTGCTGGAATGAATATGAAGATAGCTTTGCAGCACCTGGAGGGTTCAAATTCAAACTTTATGAACTATTAGGGTCCAAATACACAAATAAATGAACCAAAGACTAAAAAAGTGGGTTTAGCAAAATATGAGCCCTTTAAACAAAGAATCCATTTGTGCTATTCCCCAAAATGTTTGGCAAAGAATCTACCGGCAAGTTTAACATCTAACATCAACTATATGAAAATTAATTTCATATTTGAATCTATGGTCAAAAATAATATAGTTTATTGGTTTTCCCCTGAAATTACATTTTACTGTTATGGATACTTATGTTTGAAAATCATAATTTGAGCACATTACTGGAATAGGATGCTTTACAGTGAGAGCAGCTCTGTAAAAGACAAGTTGTGTCAAATTAAACATAGGAAAGTGTCCTTCAACTGAAAAAAGCAACATGATCAAACTGTCTATAAAGCAGAAAAAAAAAAACATTCCCAGTACATTTTTATGGCGATAAAGATTTTATGGTATATCAGAGTGCAACCGCTGCTGCTGTTAAGGTAATAATTTTATTCAGCGTTTGCTCACAATGTGTGTGGTTACAAGCTTCGAAACTGACCCATTATGCATCAGCTGTACACACTGACATCTGCAAATGAACAAAACACACATACCAGGTCTGAGCCTCAAAAGGGGTTAATACTGAATAAAAGAGGGAAGAAAAAAAAGATCTTAACCCATAAAGACCCAAACAGTCACAGGCAACCAAAACCATCTACTGATCTAAACTGTTTAATACCTGTTGATCCATTAATCCTATCAATACATGTAAATAATTGGTGTAAAATACAGTTTGTCATCTTTTCGTGGTCATCAGATATGACCCATTTGGACGTTCAGAGGCTCCGTAGTTACCGTGGAAACACTGTCATCTTCTACAACATTGATTCACCAGTAAAACCCACGGAGTTGGATCAGTGACAGTGGATGGACACACTCATTTTTACATTCAATTATTGATATCTTCGCTGAAAAACTCACGATTTCCTAAGGTTTTTTTCTATTTCTGATTCAATAACCTTTGAATTTGCTCTGAGTTTTCATGAACATCTACATGATCATTGAATTAAACATTGGAAAGAACATGATTTACACTGAAAAATGCAAAATACAGAGGATAATATTCCAATAAATGGTGATAAATCACTTAAATAAAGGCTAAATATAGATGAAATTTCATTTGGGAACTGCCACAGAAGGAGGACTGGGTCTTTAAGGGTTAAGAAAACTTGATAAGTGCAATTTTCTAACGGCACCGGCAGGTAATTTTACTTCAAATAAGACATTTTAACCCAAAAATGAAATCAATTTTCTTATTTTTGTCCGGCCCTGTTTTGTAGTGTAAGACAGAAATACCCTAATATAAGAGATCAATCTGATATTTTCTGCCTCTCTTTAACAAAATACTTGTTGATTTTCATGGTCAATAGATATGACCCATTTGGACGTTCAGAGGCTCTGTAGTTACCATGGAAACACCGTCATCTCCTACAACACTGATTCACTAGTAAAACCCATGCAGTTGGATCAATGACAGTGGATGGACACACTCATTTTTACATTCAATTATTGATATACTTGCTGAAAAACTCACTATTTCCTAAGGTTTTTATCTATTTCTGATACAATAACCTTTGAATTTGCTCTGAGTTTTCATGAACATGAACATGATCAGTGAATTAAACATTGAAAAGAACATGACTTACACTGAAAAATGAAAAATTCAGAGGATGATATTACAATAAATGGTGATAAATCACTTAAAAAAGGCTAAACATAGAGGAAAAATTCATTTGGGAACTGACAAAAGTAGCACTGGGTCTTTAAGGGTTTAAAAAAAACTTGATAAGTGCAATTTTCTAACGGCACCGGCAGGTAATTTTACTTCAAATAAGACATTTTAACCCAAAAATGAAATCAATTTCCTTATTTTTTACAGGCCTTTGTTGTAGTGTACGACAGAAATACCCTAATATAAGAGATCAATCAGATATTTTCTGCCTCTCTTTAACAAAATACTTGTTGATTTTCATGGTCAACAGATATGACCCATTCGGACGTTCAGAGGCTCTGTAGTTACCATGGAAACACCGTCATCTCCTACAACACTGATTCACCAGTAAAACCCATGGAGTTGGATCAATGACAGTTTTTAATGTTCAGTTAATGACAGATTTTGTAGAAAAAGTAACTTTTTTCTTCAGTTTTCTCTGTTTTGATATAATAAACTTTGAATTTAGTCTGCGCTTTTATGAACATCTGCATAATCATTGCAATAAATACAGAAAAATATCAGATTTTCAAAAAAAATGAAAAATACAGGCAATAATATTTTAATAAATGGTGATAAATTACTTGAGAAAGACAAAAAAAAATCCTTTGAAAGTTATGAGAAAAATAGTTGTGGGTCTTTAATTGGTAATGAAGCCTTTTTTTTTTTCTTTTTTTTTTTTTTTTTTTACATATTTTACCTTACATATTTTTAATTCATCCAGTGACAGTGGATGGACACACTTGTTTTTATGTTCAGTTAATGACATATTTTATGGAAAAAAAATCACTTTTTTCTTCAGTTTTCTCTGTTTTAATATAACAAACTTTGAATTTACTCTGAGCTTTTACGAACATGTGCATAATTATTGCATTAAATATAGGAAAATACAAGATTTTAACTGAAAAATTAAAAATACAGGCAACAATATTATAATAAAAAATAGAGAAAAATAGTTGCGGATCTTTAAGTGTTAATGAAGCCTTTTTTTTTTTAACATAT
Source organism: Sphaeramia orbicularis (assembly GCF_902148855.1). Taxonomy (NCBI): domain Eukaryota; kingdom Metazoa; phylum Chordata; class Actinopteri; order Kurtiformes; family Apogonidae; genus Sphaeramia; species Sphaeramia orbicularis. Next base: position 9,315,868 of record NC_043962.1, on the reverse strand, counting down.
GTCACATTATATATTTTTAATTCATTCAATGACAGTATATGGACATACTTGGTTTATGTTCAGTTAATAATAGACTTTACAGAATACGTCACTTTTCCTTCAGTTTTCTCTCTTTTTAATGTAATGGCCCTCAACTTTACTCTGAGCTTTTATGAACATCTACATGATCAGTGAATTAAATATAGGAAAATACATCATTTACACTGAAAAAACACAAAGTACAGAGGATAATGTTATAATAAATGAAGATAAATCACTTAAAAAAGGTTAAATACAGCCAAAAATTCACTTGGGAACTGACACAAAAGTAGCTCTCGGTCTTTATGGGTTAATAATCTTTGGTACAGTTCTGTAACATTTACCTGGACGTCCAATCTCATCAGCAGTTAATTCATTTGTCAGCCCAACTGACACTAACTTGGAATATCTCGTCTCAGATCTCCAATGTTATCTGTGATTGAGACAGAAATTGATTGTCTTTCTCTTGCTGTGAGCGCTGTCCTTTTTAAACTTTCGATCCACAGCGATTCAGATAAGGCCTACATGCTGAGAGAATTTTAACATCTGCTGACATATTGGATGGAAAAAAATAATAAAAATAAAATCAGCCGATCAAACATGCATTGAATTAACGCTGGCAGCCAGGTACAAACGCTCGATTAAAGTGCTATGGAAAGATCTTTCTATTCATTGTCATAAATTCTTCGTGATATAAGTCGGCTTCACTGTCACTGCACAAATGATCCTTAACCCAGAAAGACCCAGAACTACTTTTGTGGTGGTTCACAAATTCATCTTCTCTGTATTTAACCTTTCTTAAGTGATGTATCTTCATTTATTATAATATTAACCCTGTATTTTGTGTTTTTTCAGTGGAAATCATGCATTTTCCCTATATTTAATTCACTGATTATGTAGATGTTCATAAAAGCTCAGGTTATAGTTGAGGGTTACTATATTAAAAACAGAGAAAACTGAAGAAAAAGTGACTTTTTCAGTAAAGTCTAACCCAGTGTTGCTTTTGTAGTAGTATGAACATGAATTTTTCTGTCTATTTAACCTTTCTTAAGTGATTTATCACCATTTATTGTAATATTATCCTCTTTATTTTTTGTTGCTTTAGTAAAAATCAGGCATTTTTCTACAGGGTGTAGAAAAAAAATATATACATTTTGAAAAATTACCCCCAGTCCCACATTTGATAATTTTTGGAATTTTCTTTTATGAACGTCGGTAGGTAGGGGATTGGTGGATATTTGTCCAAACTTACAGACCCAGGTTTTCATGCATGAGTGAGCAGGGGCAAACTGAGCAATCCAAGTTAAAACTGGTTTGTGCGAAGTAGCGGTGGGATTTAAATCCAATCAAAGGTCATGGGAGGGGACAAAGGGCATCCATCTTGTTTTCCACAAAATTGCCAGGTTACAGCATTAACACTTTGGACACCATGCCAGTTTCATTTCTGCCTTTCAAAGTTAATTCAACTTGTTTAGGCCTGAAAATGTCACTGAGGACAGGCCCTAACCCTAACCCAGGTTTTCATGCATGAGGGTTGGGGTTAACCCTAACCCTCATGCATGAAAACCTAGGTCTGTAAATTTGGACAAATATCCACCAGTCCCCTACCTACCAACGTCCATAAAAGAAAATTCCAAAAATTATCAAATGCAGAACTGGGGGTAATTTTTCAAAGTATATAGTTTTTTGACACACCCTGTATATTTCATTCACTGATCATGTAAATCATGGGTGTCAAACTCATTAGGCCCTTTTCCACTGCAGGAACTTTTGCAGGAACTTTGAATATTACCCTGAACTTTGAAAAACCCCAGTTTCCACCTGAATTACTCGGGTAAAAATCTTTCCTTTGCCCCCAAACTTCTCCGAAGAAGTTCCTGGTAGGGAGGTAGTACTTTTCAGATTATCTGGAATTCTTAGGGGTGGGGCTATGTGCTGGAGAACGCTGATTGGTGGACTACACTCGCAGCGTTTCTGCATTATGTTCACCCACCACAATTTCATTCATTCTTTATTTAATTTCATGTCATTTCTTTCATGTCATTGATCCAACTCCATTGGTTTTACTGGTGAATCAATGTTGTAGAGGATGACAGTGTTTCCACAGTAACTATGGAGCCTGTGAACATCCAAATGGGTCATATCAGAGACAGGGGTGGCCATGGCTCAGATGGTAGAGCGGGTCATTCAATAACTGAAGGGTTGGCGGTTTGAATCCCGCTCTATCCTAGTCAGTCTGTTGCGTCCTTGGGCAAGACACTTCACCCTCCTTGCCTCACTCACACTCCTGTGTGGATGTTTTGGTGGTGGTAGGTACGAATTGGCAGTCACACTTCCATCAGTCTGCCCCAGGGCAGCTGTGGCTACAGGTGTAGTTTACCACCACCAGAGGGGGAATGTGAGAGTGAATGAATAATGGATCAATAATGTAAAGCGCTTTGGGTGTCTAGAAAAGCGCTATATAAAATCCAATCCATTATTATTATTATTATTATTATTATTATTATTATTATTATTATTATTATTATTATTATCTGATGACCATGAAAAGATGACAAACTGTATTTTACACCAATTACTTCAACATATTGATAGGATTAGTGGTTTTAAAGTTATTACACATTGTAGATCAGCAGATGGTTTTGGTCCCTGGTGGATATTTATGTCTTTATAACAGTGTTTTTCAACTTTGGGGTCTGGACCCCATGTGGGGTCACCTGGAATTTCCAGTAATTGATTAAAAAAAAAAAAAAATTACTAATAAAAAATATATGGTGAGTTGACAGAGACAATCCCAATACATTACAGACATGACAAACTGTGAAGCTGAAACTGCAGCACTGTGGTTCTGTTTATCTGTCAAATGTTCATTGTGGTCGGTTTCAGATGCTGCAGCTCTTTCATAATTCATAGTTTGAGTTCTTGTTTGTTCAGTATTAATTGTCAGCCTTGTAAATCCAAGCTGGACTGACTGTACATATCCTGACCAAAGAAAATAAAATTCTCACTGTGTGCAGTAACCTGCACCTGGCTTTACTGCCTCCGTCCATAATAATATACATTATATAGACTAAATGTCCTCTAAAATTAACGTTTATTTTCAACATAGTATCGTAAACTATTACATGATCAAAAACAAATTAATTTTTGCAAAAAAATAAATCTCCGTTTTGAATGTCTGGGGTTGCCAGAAATGTGTGATGTTAAAATGGGGTCATGAGCTAAAAAAGGTTGGGAACCACTGAGTTATGGGTTAACAGTCCTACTGGAATGGTATGTTATTTCCTATTGTTGCAGCAGAACTGTTGCAGGTTGTCCAGTGTGTGCTCAGTGTAACTCAGTGTTTGTGACGGGTGTCTGACTACATTTTGTATGCAGCTGCAGTCTTTTGTACTCATTCAGAAATCAATTCCACTTTAATATGTGTTTCCTGCTCCTGCAGCTGCACCAATACCGTGTCCTTTTCTAAGTTTAACTTTCGGTACGTGACACCGTTACTTTCAGACCAAAATCACACAAGGCTGTAAAAGAATTGACTGTTAAATTCATAGACACCTATTAACAGCAGCGGATGAACAACAGAACAAAAGACTATTTACACCCTCAGGTTCATGCATGTTCTGGAGATGTTTGACTCCAGACTGACTTCTGTAGCAAACTTTCCTTCTGTAGCATGACCTAACACGCAAACAGAAGGTTCCCACAGTCATACATCCTGCACACAAAGCACAATATCCAAGTGTTTTTTCTTTTTTTAACCCATAAAAACCCCAAACCATCTACTGATCTAATCTGTTTAATACCTGTTGATCAATTAATCCTATCAATACATGAAAACAATTGGTGTAAAATACAGTTTGTCATCTTTTCATGGTCATCAGATATGAGCCATTTGGATGTTCAGAGGCTCCATGGTTGCCAGGAAACACCATCATCTTATACAACATTGATTCACCCGTAAAACCCATGGAGTTGGATTAATGACAGTGGATGGACACACTTGTTTTTCATTCAGTTATTAATATCTTTGCTGAAAAAGTGACTTTTTCCTCAGTTTTCTGTTTTTGACTCAACTTTAATCTGAGTTTTAATGAACATCTACATGATCAGAGAATTAAATATTGGAAAGTACCTCATATACACTTCCAAAATACAAAATACAGAGGACAATAGTATAATAAATTTGATAAATGACAGTGGAGGGAGACACTTGTTTTAACATTCAGTTACTGAAATCTTTGCCCAAAAAAAAAATCACATTTTCTTTAGTTTTCTCTGTTTTAAGAAAATAAGCTTTGAATTTACTGAGTTTTTATGACCATCAAAATTAAGTATAGGAAATGAAATAAAGGAAAATACATAATTTGTAGTGAAAATGTAAAATACCGAGGATAATTTTATAATAAATGGCTATGAATCACTTAAATAGAGAGAAAACTTCATTTGAGAACTGACACAAAAGGACTACTGAGTCTTGAGAGAAGAGAAGAGAAGAGAAGAGAAGAGAAGAGAAGAGAAGAGAAGAGAAGAGAAGAGAAGAGAAGAGAAGAGAAGAGAAGAGAAGAGAAGAGAAGAGAAGAGAAGAGAAGAGAAGAGAAGAGAAGAGAAGATCTTTATTTTCTGGATCTTTAGATCTGTAGATCCTGCCTGGATCTTTATGGGTTCAAATATAAAAAAAAAAAATAATGGGCCTGTTTAAAATGCTGTTATTTCAATATTTAAATCACATTATGTTGCATGTAATGTTTTCAACAATGTTCAAATTCAGATAAAAGCATTATTTTATCTCATGCAAAAAACTAGTACCAGGTACCAGATTCCAGGTCCTTTTTCATAATGGAAACACAAAAGAGGCCGAGTTGACTCAAGTCGAGCCGAGTCAGTACCACGTAGTGGAAACGTGGCATTAGAGATAGGGTGAGGAGCTTGGACATCTGAGCGGGTCTCAGAGTAGAGCCACTGCTCCTCCACCTCCAGAGGAGCCAGTTGAGGTGGTTCAGGCATCTACTGAGGAGGCCTCCTGGACACCTCCCTAGTGAGGTGTTTTGGGCATGTCCATATCATGGAGAATGCAGTAAAGGAGGAATGTCACTGTTTATCTTGATGTCATCATGGCTGAATAGTTGTTATTGTGTTTTATTGTTCATTATGTATCATGTATGTGTTTTATGTTGTTGGACTTTGTAAGGCTGTTACCTTGGCCAGGTCTCCTTTGCAAAAGAGATTCCTAATTTCAATGGGCCTTCCTGATTAAATAAAAGTAAAACAAAAATAAAAAATAAATTAACATTCAGCAGGAGACCTCAGGGCCGCCCCAGGACACGCTGGAGGGATTTTACGGTACTCTGGGCTGGTCTGGGAACGCCTCGGGATTCCCCCAAAAGAGCTGGTGGAAGGGGCTGAAGAGAGGGCTGTCTTGGGTTCTTTGTCGAGTCGGCAGCCCCCACAACCCGGACTCGGATAAGTGGATGAAGACGGATGGACGGACAGTAGATCACATTAACATCAGTATCAGAACAGACACTTTCTACATTTTGTGGGAACTGTAGAGACCACATTTCCAAATAGGAGTAGAAACAAATCTGGACACCTCCACCTCCACCATTACTCATTTGTCACCACTTGTTATGCAGGAATCATGTGAATATAATGACCTTTTTGCTGCCAATCACAGCAAGTCCTCAAAAAAAAAAAAAAAAAAAAAAAAAAAAAAAAACAAGAAAAAATCCCTTTCCCTCCAAGAAAATGTTTGTCTTGTTATTTTCCAACAGAAGTGTCATTCTGATCCACATCCCATCCCCAAGCTAAACTCTAAATGACATGAGTAAATGAATTTGTCTTGAACCAGCCCTGTGGGCAGTAAGGTGTGGGTTCAAGCTGCTTATTTCTGGGCTGATACAAAGTCCACACAGAAAAGTAATAGTCAAGCTCACACAGTGAGGGAAATGGGAAAACACATCAGCACCTGCCCTGGGGGATGGAAGATTTGTTCCTTCACCTTCTGCGAAGTTTGTTTCTTTAGTATTTAAAGAAACACAATAATTCAGAAAGACAGACTATATGATGAATATAAATGTGAGCATACATCAGTGTAACTATGAGTAGGAAGACAAACCTTCACTAATCTTTCCAGCTTATGCCACTGCATCGCTGTATCCCCACATCACCAGGACCTCCGCTTCACTGGGTTTTGGTTCCTGTTTTTCACAGTTCCTCAGCCCGCAGCCATTAACACTTAGTCCTCTATTATGATGGAAATTATAAACACTTTGCCACTGTCGCTGAACAATTCGGATAATTATTGTGGTTATTCTGGAGGCCCCAGCAGCTTGCCAGGTTCCTTTTGACTGCAGAAATACTACCGAGTGAGAAAAGCCAACTAGAGACCAACCGGCTAAAATCAGCCAGCGTTACTAATAGTGCTTTGTTGTGTGAGAGGAAACCCACTGAGATCCAGCTGTGCTGACACTGAGGAGGGAGGCTCTGAACACCTACAGCCACTTTGACAGAGTGGGAACTTAACTACCTAAACACTAAAGCGCTTTTCTGCCTGGAGGTAGAGAGGAGCTGCTGTGGGGCCAGGGGTCTGCCCTGTGGCACTCCGGACATTTGTGTCAAGGTCAGCAGGTCTGGTGTTCAGCTTCAGAAAAGAATTAGTGGATTCATGGTGCTTTTTCCAAACTTAGTGTTCATGGGAAAAAAAAGTCCTCAACTTTTTTCCATGACATCAATACTTTAATTGATTAAATAAAATGTGCAAAAATGCATGAAATACATTTATGGACACATTAGCACGTTGACTAGCACGTTCTAGATCCTCTGATCCAGTTCATTCCTTTACTTTCTTTACTTTCTTGGTAAATTCCACTGGCAATTTCAGTTGAATAACCTCTCAGCTGGCATGTCTCTACATGCACATGAAATTTGACACCATGGCAACATGGCCCTATTGTTTATCTGTTGCTAGGTAACCCACCCTCAATTCTATGATTCTATGATTCTGGGCAAGGCTATTGTAAGGCCGTTTCAAAAGCAATTAAAACAAAAACTGCTTTTGAAATATGTTTAATTTAAGTCTGTGTCATTGTATTTTTGCCTGATGTGCTGATACTGTCTAAATTCTATACTGTCTGTATTTATGGAACTACCTTAGGTTGTCTGAGAGCAAGGCTTAGGTTTTAGCTAAGGCAGAAATAGGAATTGTCTTCATAATCAATTGTACTGTTCGTATAATGTCTTGGGCCCCGTTTAAAAGCTATAGATAGCTTCTGGGCTTACCTTTTTTACAAAATTATATCTTGCTGTAAATTATGAATACTAGTTTCATACATAATTTTAAATGACTTGTAAATAAAATGTGAACTGAACTGAATATTGTGTTCCAAAATTACTAATATCTCCCAAAATATTGGTCCTATCAACTTTCCGTTTTCACTAGTCTGTTCCTTGACCACAAATGCGCAAGTATGCCAAACTTCCGCAGTTAGCTCTTTCTGGATTTTGTGTGATGCCTGAGACACACAGAGTCCACGTCCCTTTTATAATACAGGATGGCTCAGGTCACAGTTAGCTGCTAATAATATGCCATCATGTTGTCCGTGACTCGTGGACGTGTCTCTCATCTGGTTTAAATCTCTAAACGGCTGCTATTCAACAATGTTTTAAAAGTGGGGGAGTACTTAAAAAATAAAAATAAAAAAATTCCCTCTTTAATTGCAAAGGTCAGAAAACAGTCAAGTAATCCAGTCACTGACAACACAATTCAAAACAGACGATCCAAATGCAAAAAAAAAACACTGAGGACACAAGGCAAACAGCGGACGATCTGCTGAAGTACACAGACATGAGGTTTATAGACACAGGATAATGAGACCCAGGTGGAACCCATCAGAGAATCAGGTAAAGCAGGAACACAAGGGAAGTCACACCAAAGACAAACAGTAAACACGAACACTTAGAAAATAAAACAGGAAATAGAAGAACTTCAAAATAAAAACACACAACCACGAGCCTTAATTTGAAGACGAGAACTTGGTGTAAACAATGAACTTTATACTTCATTCAGTGACTGATACAGTCTGTGGATACACAGTATTTTAGTTCTAAGTGTGACTGTTACACAACCTCCTCCAGCCGTCAAGAGTTTGGAACATATACACCATAAAGAAGCACTTTAACAACACTGAGCAAGAAATGCATCTGGAATAAAAACTGATATTAACACAATCAGCAGGATGATGTTTACATGTGAAAACCTTTCTTTCTTTCGTTCTTTCTTTCTTTCTTTCTCTGTTTTTGTTTCTTTCTTTTTCTTTCTTTCTCTTTGGTTTTGTTTCTTTCTTTTTCTGTCTTTCTCTGTTTTGTTTCTTTCTGTCTTTCTTTCTTTCTTTCTGTCTTTCTCTCTCTGTTTTTGTTTCTTTCTTTTTCTTTCTTTCTCTTTGTTTTTGTTTCTTTCTTTTTCTTTCTTTCTCTTTGGTTTTGTTTCTTTCTTTTTCTGTCTTTCTCTGTTTTGTTTCTTTCTGTCTTTCTTTCTTTCTCTTTCTTTCTTTCTTTCTTTCTCTTTGTTCTTTGTTTTTCCATCTGTCTTTCTTTCTTTCTCTTTGTTCTTTGTTTTTCCATCTGTCTTTCTTTCTTTCTCTTTGTTTCTTTGTTTTTCCATCTGTCTTTCTTTCTTTCTTTCTGTCTTTCTTTCTTTCTCCCCCCCCACAGAGTCAGATAAATGAATGGTAAAATCCCACCTTATATTATGGAAGTACAGAACACTGGCTCCAACACAGACTACCAGGACTGTTTGAAGCTTGAACAGGAATATTAACCAGCTCCATTTTCATCCTGCGTTAACAGTCGAATAGGACTAAGTGAGTTGTGAAATTAACTAAAATATATAATGAAATGATTACACTCAATCAAATTACTCCCCACAAGGTGTAATAAGCAATGTCACTACATAAATGCTAATATGGACCGTGTAATGGATTACCTTTCTAATGGACCTAGCCCTAATGCAAGTCATTACTTGTGTCCCAGCACTGCGGAGTATCTGCCGTCATCCATCATCCTCTTTGACAAGCACAATTATATCCTGAACTATGCAGACAGCAGGTTCTTACAGAAACATGACAGCAGGCCACTGATATAATTGCATCCTTGCACGTAGTCTTGTCTTGCTCTCCTTTGTTCACGTTGGGTCCAGGTTTCCTGTTCTCCTCCACAGTCCTCCAGGTGCTGTGTGATCTGTGTACAGTCTGTACAGCTGCCAAATGAAAACCAGCAGCAACAAAGTCACTCCACTAATAACAAATGTGAGGCTTTTGTTTGGTTGTGATTGTATTTGGTCTGAATTTTACTTCTGTTTTCATGTCAGGATTAAATGACATGACACTGAATGTCAGTCACATGGCAACAAACGGAAGCATCTGCAGGGAGTCTTGTATAAACACCGAACCTTAAAACAATCCTCTGTCAGGGGTTGTACTGTCACATCAGGGGTGTCTGTCCTGTTGTTACTATGGGCTCGGTTTAATTGGGGAGAAAATATTGCAAAAAAGCAGGAACAAAAGGCTCAATAAAAGCTTTTCAGCAGCAGATTTTTCTAAAACATATTAACCTCCTGAGACCCAGCAATGTATTTTTGTCTTCTGTAGGGGACAAAACATTGACAGTTTTACTTAAAAAATGCTGTCCATTGCAAAGGACATTCCATTAAAAAAAAAAAAAAATAATAATAATAATAATAATTTTAAAAATGTATCTGAAAAAATTGTTTCCAGTTTCCATTCAAGATAATTGTTTAATGTAAAAAAGCTAAACACTAGGGGCAGTGACCCCCAAGCTGAGAGGATGTCTCCAGCAGATACCAGGAACAACATCAGAGATCTGAGTCCAGAAGAGCGCAGTCCTAGGAACAGAGAAGATCCTGCACGGAGCCCTCAGGAGACACCACACCACCCAGGTGGGTGAGAAAAAGTTTATATATATATATACACAGGGTGGGGAAGCAAAATTTACAATATTTTGAGGCAGGGATTGAAAGACAGTGTATGACCATTGAGTTCATTGAAAGTCATGAGAATTTATTTGCCACAAGAAAATTTACATCATAGAAAATGTTTTTATTCTATGTGTCCTCCTTCTTTCTCAATAACTGCCTTCACACGCTTCCTGAAACTTGCGCAAGTGTTCCTCAAATATTCGGGTGACAACTTCTCCCATTCTTCTTTAATAGTATCTTCCAGACTTTCTCATAATAGTTTTGCTCATAGTCATTCTCTTCTTTCCATTATAAACAGTCTTTATGGACACTCCAACTATTTTTGAAATCTCCTTTGGTGTGACGAGTGCATTCAGCAAATCACACACTCTTTGACGTTTGCTTTCCTGATTACTCATATGGGCAAAAGTTTCTGCAAAGGTATGGATAATAGTGTTAGGTATGATTATGACATCAATATATGTTTGGTTTCAAAACAATTGACGTAGTGCCTGCTGAGAAAAAACAACTAAATGTTCATTGTAAATTTTGCTTCCCCACCCTATATACATATATATGTGTGTGTGTACATTATATATATATATATATATATATATATATATATATATATATATATATATATATATATATATATATATACACACATACATACATATATATATATATATACATATATATATATATATATATATATATATATATATGTCACAGTAGAGATTGAAATCCAGCAGGATTACAAATCCTACTAGGACAGATTGAAATTTCAGTTTGTCCAGGGACAAACTGAAATCCTACAAGATTTAGGATCTGAAGATTGGAATTCCAATCTGTCCTAGGAGAATTTGCAATCCTACTAGGACAGATTGTAATTCTATTTGGAAGTGGGATCTGAAGATTGGAATTTCAGTCTGTCCTACGGCAAAAAATATAAGAATTCTGTCAGGACAATCTTGAATTCTATTAGGAGAATGTCAGATTATATCAAAATGTATGGAAAATAGACTGAATCATTTCACAGCCAAAATTCCAGTCGATTTCAGCATAGGTAAGCATACAATTTCGCCATCACTATTCCAGCTGAATTATTTTCAAATCTTAGATACAGTATATGTCCCTTAGTTTAATACACATTGTAACCAGGGTGCCAGCCGTTTGGTCCAACCTTATTCAATGGCCGTATGTAAATGTCATTGGTATGTAAATGGATACATTTGCATAGGGCCATTATGAGTTAAATTCTCCTAGGACAGATTGGAATTCCAATCTTCAAATCCTAATTTCTTGTAGGATTTCAGTTTGTCCAAGGACAAACTAAAATTTCAATCTGTCCTAGTAGGATTAGGAATCCTACTGGATTTCAATCTCTACTGTGACTATATATATATATATATATATATATATATATATATATATATATATATATATATATATATATATATATATTACTATGACGACTTGAAACAGGTATATTCTGCTTAAAATAAGAATTTTAGTATTCGTAATCCTTCAATAATATTTTCTTATTTTAACCTATAAAGACCCAAACAGCCACCAGCGATTAAAAAAAAAAAAAAAAAACAAAACCTGTTGATCCACTAATCCTATCAATCCATGTAAATAATTGGTGTAAAATGCAGTTTGTCGTCTTTTCATGGTCATCAGATATGACCCACTTGGACATTCAGAGGCTCCATAGTTACTATGGAAACATCGTCATCTTCTACAGCATTGATTCATCGGTAAAAGCCATGCAGTTGGATCAATGACAGTGGATGGACACACTCATTTTTACATTCAATTATTGATATCTTTGCTGAAAAAGTAAGCATTTGTTAAGTTTTTTTCTATTTCTGACATAATAACCTTTGAATTTGCTCTGAGTTTTCATGAACATCTACATGATCAGTGAATTAAACATTGGAAAGAACATGTTTTATGCTGAAAAATGCAAAATACAGAGGATAACACTACAATAAATGGTGATAGATCACTTAAAAAAGGCTAAACATAGAGGAAAAATTAATTTGGGAACTGACACAAAAGTAAAACTGGGTGTTTATGGGTTAAGAAAACTTGATAAGTGCAATTTTCTAACTGCACCAGCAGATAATTTGTCTTGAAATAAGACAAAATGAAATCAATTTTCTTATTTTTCTACAGGCCTTTTTGTAGTGTAAGACAGAAATACCCGATATAAGAGATCAATCTGATATTTTCTGCCTCTCTTTAACAAAATACTTGTTGATTTGACAATTCTGTTTGAAATTACTACTGGAAACACACGTCTTAATATAATATCTGCCATCACTTACGGCTGTAATTGATCATTTGCGAAAAAATACATATGTATAATAATATATTAAAGCTGTTGGAGCCCCATTAATTATGCAAATCCTTTGTCACATCCTCTTTAATGTATGGTTCATGTACAGGAGGTCTGGGACATGCTGGAGTAATAACGTGTCACATGGTGTTGACATATCACCACATCAGTTTATCAACATGTAAACAACTATGAATATGATCGGACGTTACCAGTCAGTCACACCTGATTAATGAGCCTCTAATGGTGATGCATGAATGTGCCGCTGATAACTTAATTAACCCAACAGCTAATGTGACGGCATCGAGCCTTCATTGGTCTGTTTAGAGTCAAGGCCCGTTCATATCAGTGTATTTAACAGATAAAAGCACATTCATATCAAACACCAACAGCTTTCCTTCCTCGACTTGATAACATTTAAGAACCCTTTAGAAACATTCCTGAAAGAAAAAATGAATAAAATGATAAATAACAGCAACAAAATGCCAACTTTTGGGGCACTTTTAGCTTCTCAGTCTGACTCTGTACTAACTGTTCAATATTGTCTCAATCATCTGCAAAAACAGAAGCAGTTAAATGACAAATATGTATTCTTTTACCTTTATTCTAAATTACTAAAGAGTATTTAACGACATTTTCCCCAAAATACAGATACAAATATACAGGGTGTCCCAAAACATTTGACATCATTTCATCACCTAATTATCTGGTTGAAATTTGTTTTCTTTTCATGCTCAAAAAAGTGTAATCATTTTTATTCTGCTTTCAGGAATCGACATGAAGTTTACTGCATCAGAAAGACTGCAAACTACAAACAGAACTTTATAATTTTTGGTCAATTTTGTTAATTTTTCTTAATTTTTGTTCATTTTTGTCCATTTTGTCTATTGTGTTGACTACTGAGTTCATTTTGTCAGCTATCGTATTCTTTTGCATTAGTATTTAATCATTTTGTTGGTTAGTTTTGTCAGTATTTTTTCATTTTGTTCACAAATGATCACCTGATCACCACTTTTTTTTGGTTGTTCATTAGGACCAATAAAGGCTCCAGTTTCAAAGAACTGGGATTTTCTGTTGATGATTTAATGGTTCGGGCTTTACAGGGTTAAATTCAATGTTTTTGTCTATTTAAATATGTGTGGTTGTTTTTAAATGTCAGCTTTGCTTCACTATCAGTCCTGTGGCTCAGAGTTTCATTCTACGTGTCATATTGATTATGTTTTGTTTGATTGCTGTTGTTGTTTACTTTGTCGTATTGTTCACTTCATTGTGTATTCATTTATGTTGCATTCAAGGACTTATGTATGTATGTACTTATTTATGAATATCAATATGGGTGTGTATGTATGTGTATGTGAGGATGATAAGTGAGGTTAATTACTCACAAAAGATCTAAGGGACTTGACTTTTCATATATTACGCTGATAGGAAGCTAAAGGATAGAGCAGTGTTTTCAACCTTGGGGTCGGGACCCCACATGGGGTCACCTGGAATTCAAATGGGGTCGCCTGAAATTTCTTGTAATTGATAAAAAATAAAAAATATTAATAAAAAAAAATATGAATAAAAAATATATGGTGAGTTGAGAGAGACAATCACAACACAAACATGACGACCTGTGAAGCTGAAACTGAAGCACTGTGGTTCTGTTTATCTGTCAAATGTTCATTGTGGTCGGTTTCAGATGCTGCAGCTCTTTCATAATTCATAGTTTGAGTTCTTGTTTGTTCAGTATTCATTGTCAGCCTTGTAAATCCAAGCTGGACTGACTGGACATGTCCTGACCAAGGAAAATAAAATTCTCCCTTTGTGCAGTAATCTATACCTGGCTTTTCTGCCTCCATCTGTAATAATATACATTATATAGACTAAATGTGTCTAAAATTGGCGTTTATTTGCAACATAGTATAGCAAACTATTACATGATCAAAAACAAATTAATTTTAGCAAAAAAAAATGTCCAGGGTCGCCAGAAATTTGTGATGTTAAAATGGGGTCACGAGCCAAAAAAGGTTGGAAACCCCTGGGATAGAGTGTTGTGTGAAGAAGGGGTGGGATTAAATACGTTATACTTCCTCCCACTCCTTTTCAAATGTGTAAATGAAGTCATGTATATGTTTAAGTTTGTTTTTTTGTTTTTTTCTTCTTCCATGACTTCTTATTACCTGTTTTATTTCTAAGGACTAAGTAAGATTACTTTGTCTTGTTGCATATTCAAAATGAACTATATATATATATATATATATATGTGTGTGTGTGTGTGTGTGTGTGTGTGTGTTTGTGTGTGTGTATATATATATATATATATATATATATATATATATATATATATATATATACACACACACACACAGGGTGGGGAAGCAAAATTTACAATGAACATTTAGTTGTTTTTTCTCAGCAGGCACTACGTCAATTGTTTTGAAACCAACATATATTGATGTCATAATCATACCTAACACTATTATCCATACCTTTTCAGAAACTTTTGCCCATATGAGTAATCAGGAAAGCAAACGTCAAAGAGTGTGTGATTTGCTGAATGCACTCGTCACACCAAAGGAGATTTCAAAAATAGTTGGAGTGTCCATAAAGACTGTTTATAATGTACAGAAGAGAATGACTATGAGCAAAACTATTACAAGAAAGTCTGGAAGATACTATTAAAGAAGAATGGGAGAAGTTGTCACCCGAATATTTGAGGAACACTTGCGCAAGTTTCAGGAAGCATGTGAAGGCAGTTATTGAGAAAGAAGGAGGACACATAGAATAAAAACATTTTCTATTATGTACATTTTCTTGTGGCAAATAAATTCTCATGACTTTCAATAAACTAACTGGTCATACACTGTCTTTCAATCCCTGCCTCAAAATATTGTAAATTTTGCTTCCCCACTCTGTGTATATATATATATATATATATATATATATATATATATATATATATATATATATGTATATGGAGAGAGAGAGAGAGACAGAGACAGAGAGAGAGAGAGAGAGTATATGTTGAATGACAATAAAAGAATGTTGGATCTTACATCTTGAATGAATCCTGCATTGAATTGTGGGTGTTGAGGCTGGAAGTGGTAAAATCCCAGTTTCCTCCTCGTCTGTGAAACTATAAACAAGGCGTCACTCTTCAGCTGTGTGAGGCTGAAAACCAAAACCTGACATTTCCATCAGTGTTTGATATGTGTACGCTGCCCGTAGCTGTTTAACATTATCAAAGCCTTTTTCTGAGATTTTTCCTTTAATAATTATCTCCAAACGATAACCTCTGAGCAAGAAGACGCATCCTTCATATCAACACAGATAAGCCTCTTATTTATTTATTTAGATATTGACATGAACAACTGAAGGAATCCAACACAGTGTCGCTGTGAAGCCGTTTAGTGACTTTATTTGACTTCACACACACACACAAACACACACAGTGACAAAAAAAGAAGGACCCAAGTGAAAAACCCAAGGCTATGTTCTCTGATTTATTCATTCAATAACCAACAAGACGATCATTTCTCTCCATTTGGCTGCATTAAGCCTAGGAGAAAAACTCTAAATAAAAATGCTGGTAAATAAGAAATGGAGGGAAAAAAAGGAGTGGGACTGTATTCTAGTGTCTGACCTTCTAGCAGCTGATGACATGATTGTGTGACGGTAGAATGTGCAGCTCACATAAATCATGTTGGATGAAAAAGTGCACTGGGCTATGGAGAAGAAGCAGCAGAACCATATTCTGCTGAGTCGGACCCAGATGAATACATGTTACCTTTTCAAGTCCAATGTACCTCCTTTCTTTTATTCAGCCATTTTATTCCTTCTTTACTTCAGTTTTACTTTTGATCACTCTTTCTTACCTTGCTTTTTGTAATAATAGTGCAATATGTAATAATGTAATATTTTTTGACCTTATTATGTAATAACCCTGCATCTTGAAATAAAATTATTTTGTTTACAGTTATTTTTTTAATTGAATTTTTTTACAGCAATAGTGCAGAAAAAAAATGTCTAAATAGGAATTGTTGTTTTTATACAGAATAGAACATACACAAAACACACATACAAAAAAAAAAAAAAAAAAAAATCATCTATCCTCCTGGACAAATGTAACAGAGTTTATAAGATGCAAACTTACACTTAAACATAAGTACAAAACATGACTGAGAAAAAAAAGGAGAGAAGGAAAAAAATGAAGTCTATAAATAGTTATTTCATGTATGTGTGTATGGATGTGCGTGGGCCTATGTATGTATGTATGTATGTCTGTATGTATGTATGTATGTATGTACGTCTGTATGTATGTATGTATGTATGTACGTCTGTATGTATGTATGTATGTACGTCTGTCTGTCTGTCTGTCTGTCTGTATGTATATATATGTATGTATGTACGTATGTATGTATGTGTATGTATGCTTACATGTACATGTATCCATGGGGGATATATATACGTCATAACACATTTCGTATGTATGTGTGTCTGCATTTGTATTTGTGTGTATGTAAATGTATAGATATACTGCATATATATGTATGTAATACAATTCTTGTGTACATTGTGTAATAAACTTTGCAGCATTTTGTCAGTTATACTTAATTAGTGCAGCTTTTGTCTCTAATTTGCAAACACATTTTCCATTATAATGAACACAATTACATTTGATTAAGGTTTGACCAATGAAACATCCAACTATTTATTTATTTATTTATTTATTTTTAATTAATTCTAATTATGCTGGAATGCTTAATGTTGTTTTGCTGTTATGATGGTTTTTCCAAGTGAGGCATCAATTTCAGTGGTTTTTCAGTAGTTTATTACATAATGCACCAAATAATTACATTTTCTTACAAAAAAAAGGTGCTCCCTGCATTTTGCAATAACTGTTGCGATATGTAAGAAGCAATGACAAAATGCAGCAAAGTTTTTTGTTTTTTTGGTTTTTTTTACAAAATGCAGCGTTATTACATAATGTGGCGCTACATACCTCAAAAGAGAAAAACAAACCCACATGACACTCCTTTGTTTTGTTTAGAAGCAGCTGTGAATCAGACGTACTGACCTGGATCTGCTTCTAAAACACAAAGCAGGTTTGAGATGTTCAGGTCAATACTGTGGACGTTCACCAAAGACTCCAAGAGTTTTACAGACTGGTACCGTTAACCTCACATCCCCTCTGTGATGTTGAATTATTATCAGACTGAGCTGGTCAGGTGTTAATTGAAATAGTCTCCATTGAATTCCCATACCTGTTAAATCAGACACTGCAAAGGTCAGAGAAGATATAGTGATAATAAAAGTGACTGATTCTTAAGGTTACACTCCATTTTTAAATAAGATACTGAATTGAAACTGATAGTGAGAAACATTCACTGTAAAGTGTCGCTTCGCTTCCGTCTATGTCCATTAACCCATAAAGACCCAAACAACCACTGAAGACCAGAACCATCTACTGATCTAAACTGTTGAATACCTGTTGATCCACTGATCCTAGCAATACATGTAAATAATTGGTGTAAAATACAGTTTGTCATCTTTTCATGGTCATCAGATATGACCCATTTGGACGTTCAGAGGCTCCGTAATTACCATGGAAACACTGTCATCTTCTACAACATTGATTCACCAGTAAAACCCATGAAGCTGGATCAATGACAGTGGATGGACACACTGGGTTTATGTTCAGTTAATGAGAGATTTTGCTCAAAGAGTCACATTTTTCTTCAGTTTTCATTGATTTCACATAATAATCTTTAAGTTTACTTTGAGTTTTTGTGAACATTTATATGATCAGTGAATTAAATGTAGGAAAATACCTGATTTTCACTGAAAAAATACAAAATAAAGAGGATAATATAATAATAAATGGTGATAAATCGCTTATGAAAGGTTAAAATAGAGAAAAAAACACATTATTTGGGAACTGCCACAAAAGTAGCTCTGGGTTTTTGTGAGTTAAAGAAAGAATCTGCAAAATGTTTCATTTGTTGCCAAAGTTTTCAAACATACAGTCTATGAAAAATACAATTATGAAGCAAAAGATATTGAAATCCTGCAAAACTGCCTGCTAACAGGTGAAAATAAGTGGAACTTGCTAATAGCCCTGCCACACAACACCTGCCCCCCGAGACTATTCAGGGACGAATATTGAATTTTAACCCATAAAGACCCAGTGTTACTTTTGTGTCTGTACCAAAATATTTTTTCATATTATTTTTCTTCTGGCATATTCCTCTGTATTTAAGTTTTTTTCAGTGAACATCAGGTATTTTCCTGTATTTCATTCACTAATCATGCAGATGTTCCTTAAAGCTCAGATTAAAATTGGAGGTTATTATATCAGAAGCAGAGGAAAGTGAAGAAAAAGGGACTTTTTCACCAAAATCTCTAATTAACTGAACATAAACCCAGTGTGTTCATCCACTGTCATTGATCCAACTTTATGGGTTTTACTGGTGAATCAACGTTGTGGAAGATGATGGTGTTTCCACGGTAACTACTGAGCCTCTGAACGTCCAAATGGGTCATATCTGATGACCATGAAAAGATGAATAACTGTATTTTACACCAATTACTTACATGTACAGGGTGGGGAAGCAAAATTTCCAATGAACATTTCGTTGTTTTTTCTCAGCAGGCACTACGTCAATTGTTTTGAAACCAAACATATATTGGTGTCATAATCATACCTAACACTATTATCCATACCTTTTCGGAAACTTTTGCCCATATGAGTAATCAGGAAAGCAAACGTCAAAGAGTGTGTGATTTGCTGAATGCACTCGTCACACCAAAGGAGATTTCAAAAATAGTTGGAGTGTCCATAAAGACTGTTTATAATGGAAAGAAGAGAATGACTATGAGCAAAACTATTACGACAAAGTCTGGAAGATACTATTAAAGAAGAATGGGAGAAGTTGTCACCCGAATATTTGAGGAACACTTGCGCAAGTTTCAGGAAGTGTGTGAAGGCAGTTATTGAGAAAGAAGGAGGACACATAGAATAAAAGCATTTTCTATTATGTCAATTTTCTTGTGGCAAATAAATTCTCATGACTTTCAATAAACTAATTGGTCATACACTGTCTTTCAATCCCTGCCTCAAAATATTGTAAATTTTGCTTCCCCACCCTGTATTGACAGAATTGATGGATCAACGGGTATTAAATAGTTTAGATCAGTCAATAATTTGGGGTCTTTATGGGTTCATACAATAAACCCAGTTGTGAGACCATTTATTTGCAGAAAATTCCACTTAATTAATCAAAATTATACAAAAAAAGTCGTGCTATCAGATACTAAATGAAGCAAAGATCAGTTCATACTCTTTTTTTTTTTTTTTTTTTTATACGACACAATATGGCCGTTCTCAGTGAGTCCACCTTCATACCTTCCAGTCCCAGCTGTCCTGGGTTTTGCCGTCCTCTCCATCACTCTTTCACACATTGCTGCTGGCGGATTCAAGCCACTTCTGGAACAAGAATTCAAGCAGCTCAGCTTTGTTTGACGGCTTGTGACCATCCATCTTCCAGAGGTTTCAAATGTGGTTCAGATGTGTAAATCTAAAGTTCAGGAGAAACTGACGACTGTGCTGCAAAGGGAAGGAGCGGTCTGATGTTAGGCTGGAGGGTCCTGATTGTCCAGATTATTCTAAAATATGAGGGATTTACCTTAGTGTTGTGTTCATATGTAAAACTGTCAGATGTATTTCAGGAACTGATGATGTTCTGGGGTTTTCATGTACAACCATCCCTAGTGTTTACAGCAGAGGTCTCAAACATGCGGCCTGGGGGTCAAATCCAGACCACCAAAGGGTCCAGTCTGGCCCCTGGGATGAATTTGTGAAATACAAAAATGACACTGAAGATATTAATCATTTTAGGTCAGGTTCCACATTCAGACCAGTTTAATTAGTTTAAACAGCAACACAGTCACCAGAAGCTCCTCAAACCTAAATTTCAAAATCCCATTCTGCAGGATAACTTTCAGACAGTTAACCTTCTCCTGTAAGAGTATTAAACTCTGGAACTCACTGCCATCAGAAATAAAATCCATCTCAGAGTTTAAGATGTTCACCACCAGAACAAAAACCTGGTTAAAGACAAAACACAACTGTTCTCACCTGTAAATGTTGTGCATATTGTGTGGGAGAGTGAGTGAGTGAATGAATGCCTCATATATAAATGTAACACCGGATTATTGAATTGTACGATATGACTGTTTTAAATGACGGATATTTTATACATACATACATACATATATATATATATATATATATATATATATATATATATATATATATATATACACATATATATATATATATATATATATATATATATATATATATATATATATATATATATAAATAATATTTTTATGCATGGTATGATCATTTTAAATAATGTAATTGATGTTTATACTTGTACTGCAATGTTGTGGAAGAGCCCAACCGGGGACTCGAGTTGAGAATTAGCACCAGCTATAAACTCTGTATGCATCATATCAGCTGCGAACTTGTAAATTGCAAATTTGCAAACTTGCAAATAAATAAATACATAAATAAATAATCTCAAGTGGGTTGGATCAGTACAATACTATCATAAAAACCTATAAATACTCACAATTCCAATTTTTTCTCTTTATAAATGTAAATATTTTCATGTCATTTTACTACATTTACACTAAAACAAACTATCATTTCACATAAACATGAAAAACCTGAACAAATATGAAGATTCTGAATGTCTCAAGTGCAAGTTTACCAATATTCTGCCTGTTATAAAAAATTTTTTTGTGTATTTGTTGATCCACTGTGATCTATAAGTTGTAATTTATAAATGCTAAAGTGAGACAGTGTTGTTAAAATTACACTAATTTTTCTTAAGAAATTTCAGTTTGTTCATGTTTTTCTCATTGTTTTAAAGGATAGTTGGTAAATATAAACATTTTCATTGCATAATTTGACTTTTTTCACTCTAAAACACAGAGGAAAGTTTGGAGTTGACTTCATTTACATATTATTACCTCCACCAGGAGGTACTGTGATCACTTTGCTTTGTGAGTTTGTTTGTTTGTGTGTTTGTGTGTTTGTGTGTTTGTGTGTTTGTGTGTGTGTGTGTGTGTGTGTGTGTGTGTTTGTTTGTTTGTTTGTTTGTTTGTTTGTTTGTTTGTTTGTTTGTTTGTTTGTTAGCAGAATAACTCAAAAAGTTATGGACAGATTTTCATGAAATTTTCAGGAAATGTTGATACTGGCACAAGGAACAAATGATTACATTTTGGTGGTGATTGGGGGGGGACAGATCTGTCTTGGCGGAAGTCTGCGCTCTCCGAGTGCTTTTCTAGTTATGTTATTATTTCACTGGTCCGGCCCACTTCAGATCCAATGGGGCTTAATGTGTCCCCTGAACTAAAATGAGTTTGACACCCCTGGTTTACAGAGAATAGACCAAGGGACAGAAACGGTCCAGCGAGCGGCAGTTCTCTGTGTGAAAATGCCTTGTTCGTGCCAGAGGTCAGAGGAGAATGATGAGATCGGTTCAAGCTGATAGAACAGAAGCAGGAACTTAGAGAACCAGTGAGTGGAACTGAGGTCCACAGAAGATCATCTGTGAACACACAACACATCACACCTGGACGCACATGGACTCAGTGGTGTAGTGGACCCTGGAGAAGGGGGTATAGGCTCAATTTTTGGCTTTGTTTTTTTTTTTTTTTTCCAGGTAATCCAGAAAAACTTAGAAACAGTGACATGTCAGACTCCTCTATTTAGTTCACCCAAAATCCATCAGTAGTATTTACTCTCTTTTAGAAAATTATCATGACTTGATCAGGAGCAGTTTGTAGGTTTTACTGGTCACACAAGCAGCTGCAGGAATGGAAATGTATTCAACATGAGGCAAACATAGGATAAGGTTAGCCTTTTATAACGTTAGCCTTTCATAGTGTTAGCCTTTCATAACGTTAGCCTTTCATAGTGTTAGCCTTTCATAACGTTAGCCTTTCATGGTGTTAGCCTTTCATAACGTTAGCCTTTCATAATGTTAGCCTTTCATAACATTAGCCTTTTATAATGTTAGCCTTTCATAACGTTAGCCTTTCATAACGTTAGCCTTTCATAACGTTAGCCTTTCATAGTGTTAGCCTTTCATAGTGTTGGTCTTTCATAACGTTAGCCTTTCATGGTGTTAGCCTTTCATAATGTTAGCCTTTCATAATGTTAACCTTTCATAACGTTAGTCTTTCATAACGTTAGCCTTTCATAATGTTAGCCTTTCATAATGTTAGTCTTTCATAACATTAGCCTTTCATAAAGTTAGCCTTTCATAGCGTTAGCCTTTCATAACATTAGCCTTTCGTGATGTTAACCTTTCCTACTGTTTGCCTTTCATAACCTTAGCCTACTCACACAGTTTAACTACTGGCGACAAAACCTCTCCTCCTCTAAATGTGCCATCATATGTCCAGTAGTTGAAAACAGTGACTCATTTTGAAACCACCGTAAAACTTACCTCAGAATGATGTATTCCATCAAAGTAGGTTCTGTCAATATCCACGGGTTCTAGATGTGGTAGTTTTTGTGCATTCGTGCATTTGTCCAGCAGTCACCGCCAAAGCGTTCTGGCCATAGCAACGTGACT
Source organism: Sphaeramia orbicularis (assembly GCF_902148855.1). Lineage (NCBI taxonomy): Eukaryota > Metazoa > Chordata > Actinopteri > Kurtiformes > Apogonidae > Sphaeramia > Sphaeramia orbicularis. Next base: position 9,292,896 of record NC_043962.1, on the reverse strand, counting down.
GTAAGGCTATTGTATTCCAAAATAACTAATATCTCCCAAAATATTGGTCCTATCAACTGGCCGTTTTCACTAGTCTGTTCCTTGACTGATAATACAGAAGTATGACAAACTGCAGCAGTCAGCTCTGTACGGATTTAGTGTGAATCCCCGGACACACACACATGCACGCACACACACAGAGGCCATATTGTTTTTCAATGCAACACACAACCACTCCTCAGTCAGTCTAGTTCAGTGCTTCCCAACTTTTTTTTGGCTCGTGACCCCATTTTAACATCACACATTTCTAGTGACCCCAGACATTCAAAACAGAGATATTTTTGGCAACACTTTACTTGAAGGTCTAATTTATAATGCATTAAGCGCACATTCATAAGATGTTATAGTGCATTTATAATGCATTATAAAAGTCATTACAACAGTTTATGATCATGTACAACAACTTATACCAAGGTTAATAAAGTATTGTAAGTGTAGGCACAATGTATTATAAATTCAGCTTTCATAATGTTTTATACATCCATACCAAAGTGACAACAGTGTTTGTAGGAAGAATCTCAAATCCTCAGTTACATAACACATTATCACCATCATAACTGTAGCCACTAATAAAGACACAGAGAACTGCTGTGACATGTAGTTTCTGAAACTGAATAATGCCTTATAAACATCAATAATAAGTTACAGGATGACTTTAAGAGCTTTTAGTAAAGTGACAACACTGTCTAAGGTTATTAGCAATTGTATGATATTATAACACAAGTATGATGACGTATGAGCAGTATCTGCTGGCTCTGAGTAAAGTGTAAGTCAAAAATTATACATCCAAGTGTTTTTAATAACTCTTTATTTTGCAAAAACAAAACATTAAAAGAACAGAGACAGTCAATAGAAGTGTTACATGTTGCTTTATACATAAATAAAAAATCATGTGGCAGCTCTAAATCTTTGTTAATTCAAACATACTTTTTTTTTTTTTTTTTTTTAAATAAATATGAAATCCCTAAAATAGATGGGTATAGGGACCAGTGACAAAACCTAACAAAAGTTTCCCACCTAAAAACATAAATTCCTTCACACTGGTTTGGTATGGATGTATAAAACATTATGAAAGCTGAATTTATAATACATTATGCCTACACTTATAATATTTTATTAACCTTGGTATAAGTTGTTTATAAATGCACTATAATGTCTTATGAATGTGCGCTTAATGCATTATAAACTAGACCTTCAAGTAAAGTGTTACCATATTTTTTTTCCTAAAATTAATTTGTTTTTGATCATGTAATAGTTTGCTATACTATGTTGCAAATAAATGTTAATTTTAGATGACATTTAGGCTATATAATAATGTATATAATGCATCTTTTTGGTGTCTGCTTCTCAGTTTCTCTAAGATGTCTTAGGCGGGTGAAAAAATCTTTCCATTCTCCGCTCGGTTCGGTTTTCTGACTGTGACTGTGTCCAGGCAGGTTGAAGCGTAGTAACACACATGGTCACATGATTGGGTCAATCAAGATATGCCCTGTCAGATATTATATCCTGCCATTTATTTGAACTTGATTTTTATTAGGAAAAGTGTGTGGTGTTTTATTTATAATGAAGTATATACTGAATTATTAAAAATATTTTTATTGGTAATTTTAAACATTTTTTTAATCAATTACTAGACATTCCAGGTGCGACCGCAAGTTGGAAAACGCAGATCTAGTGAGTCTGTGCTTAAGATTAAAATGAAAAAACAGTTAAATGTGTTTATATCTATGATCACATATTTAAAATACTCTAGAATGGGATGATTCATGACCTCCTCCCGTTGCACAGTCTACTCTCGTTATACCGCCAACTTCCGTTCACGGACAAATTGGCGGTATAGCGAAAATGGCGTTACAACGGGTTACGTCCATAATGTGCATGTCTTTACTATATGATGTCTATGCTGCCTCCGTTAACCCGTTCTAATTGCGTTTCTAAATAAATCTTGATTCTGTTATGTTGTAAGGGATCATTTAAAGTGGGGAAACATTTTAAGCATAATTATACCGTGTCGGGAAATGACACCCCATCATCTTGAGGCTTTGGCTTAATCCCACGTCCTCTTCCCGACATCCTGACCTACTGAGTGTTCTGCGATAAATGAACGGTGGCCGTTCCGTAGACCTACTCGTAGCTTGTCGCGATCAGCGTCTGGCGCGTTTGTTTCAGTGCACTGTTAAAATTTATGTGTACTCGATGGCAATCACACTGGCGGTATAACGGTCGGGAAATCAATGGTATAAGTGTTGTTTGTGCATGGAACTGGGCTGGCAGATGGCGATAGGCGGAAATGGCGGTAGCTAATGGAATAATGCATTGGGGATTTTTGTGCAATGGTTTTGGTCGGTGAGCGAAAATAGCGGTATAACGGCGGGCGGTTTAACGAGAGTAGACTGTATATTTCATTCTATATACTCTGTTCTGTCACATGCTCCTAATCACATATTCTTTATATAAATGTAAATATTCCAACTGCTTTATTCACAACAGCAGCGATGTTAAAATTCACAGTATTAAACATTTGTGACCCTGCTGCAGCCTTTTCTTTTCTCTCTTTGTTAACAGCTGCAAAAGTGTCGCACTAATAATATTTTTAAAAAGAAAAGAGGGAAATGAATCCAGGACAATTGTCAGCACATTAAAGAGCTTTTTGCTGCTTGTTCTTTTCTCCACAGACGGCCTTCAGCAGCGTTTCTGTTCTTTGGTTTTTTACATGTCATCACTGTGATGTGATGGAAATGGAGCCATAGTGGAAGCTAATTGGACTCCTTTTTTGCCAACCCTGCCACATTTCCACTTTTCTAAAGTCAGTTATTGTATTTATGTTCTATTATCCTGTTAACATTTTAAGATTTGCTTTAGAAATAATTACCATCGTCCCGTTTTTGTCAAATGCTCGTCCCTCGTCTCCAGTCGACCTCTGTTTCACAGCCACTCATGAATAAGGATTATTCTGCTTTTCTCTGCCATTTTCTGCTTTAATGTCTGCCTGTAATTATCACTGAGAAATAAGACTCCTTCACAGACAAAGCAGGCAGCGCGGCTCCAGTTTTTTTTTCCAAATTGTGTTTTTAATTAAATTTATCCGGTAAATAAACCAGATGTTTGGAAGGTAAATGTGGTATCGAGGCACAGAGGAGTGTGGATGTAGGTGGCTGTGAGTCCCAACAAAAGAAAATAGGAAAATGAAACTGCTACAGGCAGTACCTTTGAAAGAGAATGGCAGCCGATATTTTCACGCTTTATGATCTGATACTAGTTATTTTTCTGCAAAATTTGGAGAGTTATGGTCAAAAATTGGGTATTTTGAAAATCATGATCTTGAGTTTGACTTTTCAAGATCATCAAAGGTGAACAAAATTGGTGCCAAATGAAAGACCATATCTGACATCCTATAAGTCGATAATACAAACTTAGTCGATATTCGTCTTAATTTTCAAGATAGAAGCTGTTTTGTGAATATGCAAATTAGGCACATGACCCTGGTCAGTTTAAATGCCAATAACTCAAAATCTATATACAGGGTGTCCCAAAAATATATATACACACTTTAAATAATTGTAAAGTAGGTGTTTATTAACCCTTTCATGCACAGTGGTCACTCCAGTGGACAGTTGTTCTCCAGCTGTTCTCTTGTATATTTATGGGTTTTGTTGTTTTAGTTCCATATCAGCCAACACAGTGGACACTTATGCACCATCCCATACACTGACATTCACACCATTACTGTAACTTGACTGTTCTAGATAATCCGATCTGCAGTAACATGTTTGAGTGCAAAAAAAATGCAAATTGTTATTAGATTGTAATTAACAGGAATTTTTTTTATTTATTTATTGCATTTTTAAACAAAAAGTTTTTGGGTTTTTTTTGCATATTATTTCAATAAAGTAAGTAATAACTAGTATTAGAGTATGATAAAATGTGAGAAAACATCAAATTAGCAGCATTAAAATGTTTTTATTTAATAGTTTTCACACAGTATATCAGTAAATGCATGTTTCTTTGCCTTTAAAATTTAACACATGGTGTCCGGCTGAGTGGATATTTTTGTAACTCCATGAAAAATAGGTTGATGCAAAAAATTAAATCGCATTGTTTTCTGTTTTTTTGTTTGTTTGTTTTTTCATGCCTAAAGAGGAATAAAAACACTCAGGAAAAAAAAAATCTTGATTAAGGTTCTTATAAATCGTGCATGAAAGGGTTAAAATTCATTTAATTTTCAAAATGTAATACAAACACCATTTTATTGTTTCGTCACCGCCTGTTCTCAAACTGATGTCCGTTCTGGTCCAGACACCGCTGACAACGCCAAGCAATGGAATCACACACTTCACCAAACAGCTCCCTTGGTATTTGTGTGCATTCATGTTCAATGGCTGCTCTCAATTCAGCGACTGTTGCAGGTCTCATAGCGTAGACTTTGTCTTTTAGGTATCCCCATAAAACAGTTCCATCAGCTTCAGACTTATCGCTAATGCAAGTGATGGTAACTCGCATTAGTGGTTCTTTTTGAAACTCCCTCCTAAATTGTCTTTGCACTTCAACTGCGTTTTCATACTTCCAGTAGCATTTTAGAAGGAATTTCCTTTCTTCACAGTTTAGTCTGGCTGCCATCATTAATTCCAATGGTTTAATCTGCAAAGAAAAAACAAACAATTGAGTTATCAGCTGCTAGAGTGTGTATACGTTTTTTTGGGACACCCTGTCAGGGATGGGAATCGTTAAGAATTTAACGATTCCGATTCCATTATCGATATCGCTTATCGATCCGATTCCTTATCGATTCTCTTATCAATTCTCATTGGGTGAGGGAATAAAAGAGTACAAACGGGTGTGTTTGCATTAACTGTCTTTTAGATTTCCGTCTCTGCACAGAAAATAGAACATATACAGTATGTACAAATAATAAGAACAGATGCTGCCAGGCCTGGTCCGGAGGGGGGGGTACAGTGAAAGTGAAACTAAAGACGCTTTACTAATTCGTCTATAGCCGCATTTCTCCTACGTGGAACCGGTTCGGCTTGTCTCCCATTGCTGTGCACCTCATTTCCTTTCCCTTCTTACCTTCGGAAACTTGTATTTGAGGAGTTACGACGTTTGTTGCCCGCACCGGAACCAGCCCAGCGTTCACTCTGCCGCTACATTCACAAGCACCACTAAGTAGAGTATCAAATATGTGACATTCCTGTAAATGAGTCACATGCTGTGGACAAATGTTTGAGGATACTGGAGGGATTCCACCCTTTTGAAGACATGGAAGCTTTGACAGTGTTCCAGTGGACCTGGTGTCGTCTGTTTAGACCATTTCTGCCTCAGCGCCATGTTGGCTGCGTTCTGACCAAAACAATGCAGTGTACGTGTGACGTCATCGCGCGTGCACAACGAAGGCGGAATTGATAAGCAGAATCGTTAAGCAGGCAGGCAAACGATTCCAAGGAATCGAGCTACTGGGAACCGGTTCTCAAAAAGAACCGGTTCTCGATTCCCATCCCTACACCCTGTATATATGTGCATGACAAATGAGGTCAGTTATGGATAGAGAATTGAATTTCCAATAATTTGACATGAGTTTGAAAACACTATGACGAACAGAAGGGAAGTTACTAACAATAAACAAATTTTACATACATTACCCTAGCAACCGGAAGTCACACAACCTAGTTGTGAAATTTGTCTTATGAGAAAGGACTTGCACAGAGATGTTGAAAGTTAAATTTTGGTTTGATCAGATGAATATTGATATTACAGCCATTTGAAATTTCAGAAACTGAGTTTACTGACCCCTGATATTTACCCCGGGGCGCTAACGAGGGCATCATGATCCATACCATCAGATGCAGAATGGAAAACTGCACAATTTGACTTTGGTTGGAAGTTGATACGATGATTTGGACAGAAGTTATGGTGAAATGTCCATTTTTGAACTTTGGCCTATATCTCAGCTGTACTTTGTCCTAATATTGGCGAACACAAATCAGGTCGACTAGAGAATATGGACAATTATTTGGTCATGGTTTGATATCAATAATGCTTGAAATGTGACCGATAGAGCGCATATAGACAAACAGACAGACAGATGAACAGACCAATATGTTTACCCTCCAGTAAACAATAAGACAAAAAGGACATAGGACATGGTTTCTATCGAAATATTCCTGTTTACTCATGTTTCTTGCATGATTTTTGTTGCTGTTTAACTTATTTGTTTGTGAAAGTGATTTTGTCTCATTATGATCATGGATTCCTGGGTGATAAGATGTTAGGTTTGAAAGAAATAGATTAAGTATTTATTTATTTATTTATTTGTGCTTGTTCTGTTCATTTGTGTATCAGATGGTTGATGGATACAAAGGGAGGGTAGAGAAACTGTTTAAATGTCATTTCTTCTTAGGGAGAAAAAAAAAAGACTAAAGAAGGAATCAAGTAAATTAAAAAGTAATCTGTGAAATAGTTTTAGAAACATGGTGGAAAATTGTACTGGTTTAGCTTTAACTGTGGAGAATAAGGGAAATGAAATGCAAATGTGTGAAATTAAGAAGCAGTGTTAGTTTTTCCTAAATAAAATTAGGCTCATTATAACAAATGTAAATGTCTTTAAATGTCTGTAAATAAATTGGATCTAATTTAGTTGTTTGTTCAAACTCTTACATCTAATCACTGCTTCTGTCAGTCCGACGCAAATACATTAGTAGAGGCTGTTTAACAAAATGTAAATACTGGGATTAAATTCGTCTCTTTATCTTTCTAGTCTCTTCCAAAGCTTTGAGAAGTTTCCAAACAGCCAGTTTTTCCTCAACTTTAAACCATCTTTAATCCATTTAATCAAAAACAGGCTGGATCAGTACTTGACTGCAGATCTGTGGACGGTTTGAACAAGTACAGGTCATCCTTTTGTTTTTAGGTGAATCTTTACTGTGTTTATTTATTCTAAATGGTTTTTAATCAGTGTCATTTATCATACTTTAACAGTTTAAACAAACAGCAACAGTTAAGAGCATGAACATCATTGATTAAGCAAACAGTAAAGAACAAAACTGAGATAAAAACTGTCACAAAAGATAAACTATACAGTAAATACAGAAATAATTAACTTAGACAAAAGTTAAAAAAGGTCGACAGTATGTGTAAATGTTTGTGTTTATGTACATGCTGTGTGTGTGTATGTGGAGAATTGTGTGTGTGTGTGGGGGGGGGGGGATCTTTGCTGTTTTAAGTTGTTGGTTCACTTTTTTGTTTTCTTTATTTTTTGTTCATTTTGTCTTTTCCTTTTTGTAACTGACTGAAAACATGTTAAAACCCAATAAAAACTAAAATGACAAAAAAAAAAAAAAAAAAAAAGGAAAACCAAAAATTAGTAAGATCAACACCTAATCCCCCAAAAAAGTGTGATAAAAGAAAAGAGACTGATCAAAGTTTACAGAGGAGATAAATGGAGGTGCTTTTGTTTTGCAGTTAAATGTAACTGCACCACATAAACTGTTTCATTTCGCTTTAACCCATAAAGACCCAAATATACACAGTAGACCAAAACCATCTACTGATCTAAACTGTTGAATACCTGTTGATCCACTAATCCTACATGTCAATAACACTGGTCAACAACAAATTTATTGTTGAAGTTTTTTGAGATGATTTAGGATCATTTTGGTGTGCTGAATCCAAAAATCACATTAATTTTGCTCAATCAGGTCAACTTTCTGAACTATGTTACATATTGGCTTTTTAACATTTTTGCTTACATTTATGGGCATTTTCACATCATATGATACAAAATTCTTTCATATTTCTTGCAATAAACGAGTTCTGAAGATTTTACTTTTGCCAATTTATGATTGTTTTTTTTTTAATATTACAGGTGAATGAAATGGCTTCGACTAGAAGATCTTGCAAAAATAAGCCTGACGTATTCTGCTACATCTGCGCTGAATACACCATTGTACCTAACAGGAATCAAGTCACAAGTTTCATAAAGTGTGCTTACCAATCTTATTTTGGTATTAATTATTATAGTTTGTGAGAAGATCAAATTTTTCAAAATCAAATTAGCAAAAAAACCTGACCTGATTGAGAAAAACGGATGTCATTTTTGGATTTAGCGGTGCAAAATGGTCCTAATTCAGTTGAAAAAACCTAGACAACTTGCAAAAAACATTTTTTTGTAACCCAGTGTAATTGGTGTAAAATACAGTTTGTCATCTTTTCATGGTCATCAGTTATGACCCATTTGGACGTTCAGAGGCTCAGTTTTAGAATAGAAGGCTGGTTTTAGACTAGAATAGAACAGATTTTATTTGATATTTGCACAGATCCATCGCAGTATAGTTACACTGGAAATCTTGTGCATTTCCTTGAGTCACGGAATCCAAAGAAAAAAACAAAACAAAACAAAACAAAAACTGAAACAAACTAGAAGCACTCGGAGAGCGCAGACCTCCGCCAAGGCTGATCAGTGGCCCCCCCCTGTGGGCCCCCCCACCCCCGATCACCACCAAAATTTAATCATTTCTTCCTTATCCCATTTCCAACAAACCCTGAAAATTTCATCCAAATCTGTCCATAACTTTTTGAGTTATGTTGCACACTAACGGACAGACAAACAAACAGACAGACAGACAGACAAACAAACCCTGGCAAAAACATAACCTCCTTGGCGGAGGTAAATATAAACACAGCTAAAACATATAATAAAAAAACAGTTATATTGCACAAACACAAATACACACCTGTAAAATAGAGTACTATATTAGAAAATAATAGAAAATAATAATAATAGTAAAAGTACTGGAAGGTAAAAACAAGTTATTGCACATTTTTTATTGTTTTTTTTTAGTAATATGTATATGTATTTATCAAATGTGTACAGCACTTTGGTCAACCTTGTTGTTATTTTAAAGTGCTTTACAAATAAAAATGGATTGGATTGCGTTCCTAAACTTTCTGCCCATGTTTCCTCTCCAGCCTGCTTTAACTACCACTGATAGCACATCTTTTGTTGTGTGCTTCTCCCACACTGTGAGCGTCTGCCCTACATTTTGTTCAGCCTTCTGCTACAGCTATGCACCAATGTGATAATGTCACCGATATTGATGCGCTCTCACCAGGAAAAGCTGCAGAGATTAGATAGACAGAGAGGATGAGGGGGGGAAAGGGACGGAGCGAGCTGCAGACGGAGCTGGAAAAGTGAATTAGGCGAAACCACACAGTCTGAGAAGCAGAAGGGAAAGAGAAAAGAGCTGAAACAACAGAGAAGACAGAAGCAGAAACAGAAACAGAGGCAGAGTCCGTGGGTTTGGGAGGAAAACTGTGGCGCTCAGATGTAATTCACTTTAGTCCCTCCAGAGGAATCCATTTACCCCCTTTTCCTGCAATTATGGGGCCTTGTTTCCTCTCTTTAATCCATCTGAATGTTTGTTTGTGTTTGTTTCTCGTCACTATTGGTGCACACACACACATACAGACGCACACACACCACTAAGCCACTCTCCTTTGTAATAAATCCCTCATTACTGGCAGTCGTTGTTTTTCTTCTTCTTCTCTTCTGTGCTCTGGCAGTTGGAGCTGTTGCTTTCCTTCACTCTGCATTATTAGCTTTGTGCCGAATAAACACAACATGGAGCCTCCGTCACCCCAACACTGACGGACATGAGGGAACACAGGCTGGAATTATAAGGAACTATCTCCATTTATACAATACGATTTTCGGCGGTCTGGTGAGGTCGGTGACATGACTCTGTTTGGTGTGTTCTGTTCAATCGGCCGTCGTTAATGCTGTTGCGAGTCTTTTTGGCCGATTCAACATGTGTAATCGGTAGGGATGGGAATCGAGAACCGGTTCTTTTTGAGAACCGGATCCCAGTAGCTCGATTCCTTAGAATTGTTTGTCTGCCTGCTAAACGATTCTGCTTATCGATTCCGGCTTTGTTGCGTGTACGCGATGACATCACCAGTACGCTGCATTGTTTTGGTCAGAACGTAGCCAACATGGTGTTGAGGCAGAAACAAACAGTCTAAACAGACGACACCAGGTCCACTGGAACACTGTCAAAGCTTCCATTTCTTCTAAAGGGTGGAATCCCTCCAATCTGCTCAAACATTTGTCCACAGCATGTGACTCATTTACAGGAATGTCATGTATTTGATTCGCTACTTAGCGACGCTTGTGAATCTAGCGGCAGAGGGAACACCAGGGCGTCATCCGGGCCCAGTTCCCGTTCTGGTGCGGGCAACAAACATCGTACCCCCTCAAACACAAGTTTCTGAAGGTAGGGGAAAGGAAATGAGGTGCACAACAACGGGAAACAGGCACAGTTGAACCGGTTCCATGTAGTGGAAATGCAGCAGTAGAGGAATTAGTAAGGCAAGGCAAGGCAAGTTTATTTGTATAGCACATTTCAGCAACAAGGCAATTCAAGGTGCTTCACACAGGACATTGAAATAAAAGAAACAAAAAGAAAAAACATTATAAAAGAAACATATAAAAGGTGATTAAAAACAGCAAGTAAGAAAACAACACATAAAATCAAATGTGTTGTAAAGTGTGTTGTAAAGTAAAGTGTCTTTAGTTTCACTTTCACTGTATACAATCATCACATTTGTGATTTAATGGAAAATCCGACATTACGCACTTCTGTTTTTTCGACATTTCGTAAATATCGGTAATGTTTTGCGCAGATGTCCAATGGAAAAGTGACTAATGTTAGCATTGTTAGCATAGTGTGATTTCTCCTCAGTTTTCGCCCGCGACATCTTTCTTCTCCCACAAGAAGTCCAGAGCTGACAACGCCAGTGTCTTCTTATAACTAACAATCCATTCAACGAGTACAACAACAACAACCCTTCTGGATGACTCAACACTCTGCTGACAACAATGACTGACGACAGTGACCTCTGGGTTCTAGTCTACAGGGGTGTTCCGTCATTTCCGGGTTTATGTCTCGCGCAAGCGTAAAACGTACGTTTGCGTCGGTAGTCGATTTGGTGTGTTCTTCACACTTTTCTGATCACATTGGGGATACTGGTGCTGACTCATAGTTGGGCTACCTTTTCTGGCAACGGTCGGCAGTCGGGTTTGTGCGTCTTCTATGAAACTGGTCCTAAAAACAGAACATGGGGCTAAAAATTCAAACCAGATATAGACTAATGTTATAAAGCAAGTTTGGAAGCACTTTGGGTCTATTTCAAAACTAAATACTTACTGAGATAAAAGAGAAACTATTTTTCAGATAAAACACATTTTTATATTATTTTGCATTATTTCTAATACAAAAATCTGCATGTAACACGGTCAAAAGGACACGAAAATTATGTGATAGGGTCAAAACACAATAATGTCGCATCAGAGAGCGAACTTTAATTGATTGCCATTCCAACATTTATTTCAGTATAAAGTAGCTCCTTGTTTTGGATAATCCCTGATGGTCCAACTAAAGCAAAAATGAATTTAAAAGTAAAAATATGGGTCATTTAGCAACACAAATATGTGAAACTGTCTCTAAAATGTCCCATCAGAGAGATTTGGAATACTGTGTTTTGACACACTACTATTTTTTTAAATATTTTTTTTCTTCTCTCACAGGTACATTTTGGGAATTGAACTAATTATCCAAGGCAGAGTGTTTCACAAAAATGACCGTTGTTGCAAAATAATGCACAATTTGTGTTTAACAGGGCAGGTTCTGTATGTAACACCAGTGGACACGATTGGTTACACACGAAACCTGGAATGAGACAGATTCATGAAAAACCCACATGTTCAGATTAGAAAAACTCACTAGGATCGACACAGTGTCTTTATTTGTAATCTATATAAGACCATTTACAGCCATGTTTTCAAGATGAAATGCACGGACACCTAGGTAGCTTTAATGTCCCAATTTTGGTCTTATTTTTGGCCCCAATATTTTATTAAGAATACATTAATTTTGGGATGGCTCAGAGCAAGAGTATCTTTTTTTTTTTTTTTTACATTTCTCTGAGGTCATCATTAGGTCCATCCTGGAGGGAAATATGTCTAAATTTCTCTTTTATTATTGGGTCTAAAAAGCTGGAAAAGTGACAGATACCAAAATAAACCCAGTTTCATAGAAGCACCCAAATACTTTGATACAGTGACAGTTATTTTGTCGGTGTGTCTGCGGTCGCACTGTGTCAGTGCTTTTATTTTACAAGGCCGAGGCCTGGTTTTGAGTTATGGGTGTTTTGCAGACTTCATGCACCAGATGGCACATCCTCCATTAAACCTCAACAAGCCACGGTTACACTTCTACAAAGAGCTTTAAAAGTCACAACTGAAGAGACACCAGAGGCTGAACTGTCCTGACGTCCAGTCCCTTCTGTGGTCAACCAACACGGGACAACATACAAGGTATAGATGCTGTCGTGTCGATTCTCAGATGCATTTTTGAGTCTGTGCAGAACAGACAGTGACTGTTTTCCAGCTTGTTGTTTGTTGTATTCTGGACAGTGATCGGCTGACTGTCAGTCACTGGGTTTATTCCATCAAATTAATTAAAAATACACTAAAAAAAGTGACAGTTTGAACACATACCAGCCAGATGAAATCGATATAAACTGACAGAAATTACTTTGAGAGAACATCTACTGGAAAGAACTAAACTTTGAAGTCACACCTTAGAAAATGTCTTTGGAAATGGTAGAATTGCAACAAAAAAACTAAAGGAAAACTGGTATCTAGTCGCTTTTCCATCAACCCTCAAATTGTGCAAATATAACTTGCGCATAAAAATTTACCTCCTGGAAAAATGTTGTCAAAAGTCTCATTTTTCGCTTAAAATTTTTTGTGCTGGCAAGAGGTGGTTTTTCAGGCGTAGTGCAAATGGTATATCACGCAAAACTGCAACAGAAAGACCTTTTTTTGCAACTAGTCAGGTGAATTAAAAAAACGGAAGTTGACGTACATTACAACAAGTGAAGAAGAAGAAACCTGCTGTAGTATGTGTGGACACACCAGGAAACACAATCATTTTTTAATTTAGCACGAGATGGAGATGTAATTTATTATAATAATAATAATAATAATAATAATAATAATAATAATGAATATATCTGTAAATCAGGGCGACATGGTGGTGCAGTGGTTAGCACTCGTGCCTTACAGCAAGAAGGTCCTGGGTTCGATTCCAACACCAGTCGACGGGGGGTAGGACCTTTCTGTGTGGAGTTTGCATGTTCTCCCCGTGTCTGCGTGGGTTCTCTCCAGGTACTCCGGCCTCCTCCCACCATCCAAACACATGCACTGATAGGTTAATTGGTTAATCTAAATTGCCCATAGGTGTGAATGTGAGAGTGATTGTTTGTCTCTGTATGTTCAGCCCTGAGATGAACTGGTGACTTGTCCAGGGTGTACCCCGCCTTCGCCCCTATGTAGCTGGGATAGGCTCCAAGCGACCCCCGTGACCCTAGTGAGGATAAAGCGGGTTCAGAAAATGAATGAATATCTGTAAATCAACACCATATGTACATTTGTCACTATGTTTATGGAATGACTTCTCGTGTCTTCTTGCGATAATGAATAACCAAATCATCGCATTTGTGATTTAATGGACTACTGTTTTTTTGACATTTAGTAAATATACTGGTCTACAAGGAAAATGCTTCCAGAATAAAAGTAAGGAAATTTTACCACATGAGAGTCACTGACAAAGAAAAATCAAGTCAAAAATGCTGGTTGGCTGAAGTTTCCAAGACACAGCCTTGGGTCAAAATGTGAAATTCAAGAATTAACGAGAGAATGGGTTTGACTCAAAAGGAATATTTGTCTCAGAGCTACAAGATCTACTTCAAAACACTGTCTGCACATTAGAATACATTCACTTTACAGGTTCTGTTTAGTGGAAGATTTATACAACTCTTCTATAAATGTACATAAACCAATATATATGTGTAATAACACTTAATCATATACCTTGAAAACATCAGCAAACTGGCACTTTTGTCATTTATTTTCCAATTAATCTTATTAAAATATGTAACATTTAGCACATTTAATGTCTGAAGCAAATCATTTCTAAAAAATTGTGGACCAGTGATATCGCTAAAGTTTTGCGCAGATGTCCAATGGAACTGCGACTACTGTGAGCAGTTATGATGGGCCCTCGCACACCCAATAGACACTATAGTACAAGTGACCCAGGGCTGCGACAAACTGACTGCACTTAATGTATTTATCGCACTTTAACTGTATTTTAATTGCATTTTAAAATTGTATTTTATTTGTATTTTTAATTGCTGTTATTGTATCTTGCACTGTAAAGCCCTTTGTGACTCCCTGTCTGTGAAAAGTGCTCTATGAATAAAACTTACCTACCCATGCAATTTGGGGCGGGTCAGAGTCGGGGGGTTTCGCAACCACAGGAATACAAGGTTCTGGAGGTCTGACATGACTGAGGATGTGGCATTAGTGAGTTAGGTGTGACTTCCATTGTCCACCAATATGTGGCACTATGAGTCAGATTCAATATTATGTCATTTCATTCAGGGTGGGACTATTACACTGGGTTACAAAAAAATGTTTTTTGCAAGTTGTCTAGGTTTTTTCAACTGAATTAGGACCATTTTGCACCGCTAAATCCAAAAATGACATCTGTTTTTCTCAATCAGGTCAGGTTTTTTTGCTAATTTGATTTTGAAAAATTTGATCTTCTCACAACCTGCGCCCAAACTTTATCTTGGTCACCAAGTTTAATACCAAAATAAGATTGGTAAGCACACTTTATGAAACTTATGACTTGATTCCTGTTAGGTACAATGGTGTATTCAGCGCAGATGTAGCAGAATACGTCAGGCTTATTTTTGCAAGATCTTCTAGTCGAAGCCCTTTCATTCACCTGTAATATTAAAAAAACAATCATAAATTAGCAAAAGTAAAATCTTCAGAACTCGTTTATTGCAAGAAATATGACAGAATTTTGTATCATATGATGTGAAAATGCCCATAAATGTAAGTGTGACGTTGGCTGGCCGTTTAGCAGGTGGAGGTCCGTGAAAGGAGGAAGGAGATGAGGCAGAGGCAGGAGATGGTGTGGTCCACAATTTTTAAAAAATATTTTCAATAATATCTATCCCACACAAAGTGCAAGTGCTGAAAGTGCAAAGGCTAAAAAAAAAAAGTGCAAGTGCATGCAGAGGTTGGAGCAACAGTGTCTTCTCCAGCAGTCGAACGACAACTGATGAAAATGGGCGCCTTTTATATTGTTCAACTTAACTGGCTAAAACCACTACAACTCCATAGGGAAGTTACAACTCAACATAAATTGCTAAAACTAATCTAAATCCTCTATAACTAAAACCCACAACCATAACCTATGTAAAACCCAAGCTAAATATCTAAAACTCTAAATCTAACCATCAAAGTTAAATAAAAACCCATAAACCAATAAAATACATCTCCAGACTCCCCCACACATTTCCCTGGCTTGGTCCAGGCCGGAACCTTCTTAAGGGCTGTTGTTCACGCTGGGACTCTTTTAGCTGACGGACCTGGACACAAGGACAGGGTAAGTACAAACACTAAAACACCATTCACTAAAAACACTTTAAAATCCACTCACACAGACACTAAACAAACTAAACTTAAATACTGCACATTTACATTGCACTTTATCTTTTTGTGTCTAATTTGTGTCTCCTTTTCTCCAGGGCCAAGCAATCATCAATCAATTAAAATACAAGTACCCCTGGATGTAAAAACTGAAAAGGAAAGACAATAAAATCAATAAACTACTTTAAAAACCCAATTGTGTGCAATTACTCTGTCTGTGCAAATATGTTTGTTCAAAGTGCTGTGCTGTAAACTACACGTGCAAGTTAAAGTGCTTAAGTGAACAAAGGTGTCTGTATTTAGTACTTAAGTGACACACGGCTGTTTGTCACATTAAGCAAAAATGTTAAAAAGTCAATATGTAGCATAGTTCAGAAAGTTGACCTGATCGAGCAAAATTAACGTGATTTTTGGATTCAGCACACCAAAATGATCCTAAATCAGCTCAAAAAACTTAATACATTTGTTGTTGACCAGTGTTATCAAACATGTCACGTTTGGGTTTGATTGGATGAAAAATGGCTGAGTTATAACAGTTTCATCTTTCATGGCAGGACATCAACATTTGCTGCCAAAATATTTTCTTCTCATGTGTATAAAAATATAAAAATAGAGCAAATAAAGAGGCCAGTTTTAAACCTTGCACTTCCATCTTATCACTTCCTCGTAGCTGTATTTTTTTGGGTGAATTTTCGTTAGTGAATACCAGTGAAGATGTGAGGGGGTTTTTTTTGGTCCTTTCTCAGCTCAGCAGAGATAAGGGAGGTGATCTGCAGATACCACGGTCATGTCCTTCCTCTTCATATTGAGTCACAGACTGATGCTGAAGATGCTCTTTTTACTTTCTGACTGAAATACAAAGATGATCCGTGCTTAATAAAGAACTTTACAGTGGATCAAAAAAATGTACAAAGACGAAAGATTGAAGCCGAGTCTGTGCCTCCATCAGAATAAAGTTAAGAAACAGTGTGTGAAAGTGTTATTATAGAAGATATGCAGAGGCAGAATGTCCTACAAGAATCTGAGCTTTTATGAACATTTACATGATCAGTGAATTAAATATAGAAAAATACATGATTTACACTGAAAAAATGCAAAACATAGAGGATAATATTATCATAAATGGTGATAAATCACTTAAGAAAAGGATAAATAGAAAAGTAAGGGTTTTTTTTTATCTTATCATTTATTGTTGTTACCAACTCCTTTGTCCTTTACACTTTTCTTTTTTTCTTTTGTTCAGACAAGGTATAGTTTTGAGATGTTACCTGCTATACCTTGTCTGAACAAAAGAAAAAAAAAAGAAAAGTATAATTACATTAACAGAAGACAAAATGATCATTAGCCTTTTTCCTTTGTCATCTCTCTCTCTCTCTCTCACACACACTAATGCATAATGATGAATATGTAATTAGTATCTGCTTTTGTTATGTTTTATTTGTTAGTGATGTGACGTTCATGAACGAATCGAATCTTTTGAACAGCTCTTTGAAATGAACGATGGGAACCAAGTCTTTGTAAAGAGCCATTCATTTTTTAAATTTATTTATTTTTTTAAGGGGGGAGTGTCCGATTGCCTGTCAATTTAGTGTCATTTATGGTTCTTGTTCTGAGGAGAATTACACTATAGTTCAGGTATTTAAGTAACTGCAGTGATTAATCACTGTTGTGTTTTGTGGATTTTTTTCCGTATGTTTACACACATTTATTGTTCTTGTTTTGAGGAGAATAAAATGTTATTTCATAAGAAAATGTCTTTTCTTCTTCATTTTTAGGGCTACAGACTAGTCCACATAATGTACTGCGACGTTTTTTGTGAAATTCCAGCATTTGCTTAATGTCACCTCTCATGTCATGTATTTAGCCCACACATTTGAACTAACTATTCTTTTTTTACGGTAAGATAATATTTACTGCCGCGCCAATTAAACACCTTTAAAATGTAACGTCAATCACCACATGTAGCCTATTTAGTCATTAAAACATTGGTGTTTGAATATAATGCAAAAAACACAAAAGAGCCAGGCTTTTGAACGGCTCTTTTCAGTGAACGGCTCCCTTCAAAGAGCCAAAAGTCCCATCACTATTATTTGTTATCACGTCCTTCACATATTTTGTTATGTACCACTCACTTCAAAAAAAAAAAAAAAAAAAAGAAAGATAAATTCATTTGGGAACTTCCACAGAAGCAGCACTGGGTCTTTATGGATTAAATGAAAAAACAAAACAAAAAAACAATTATCTGATTTCAGAGGTGAATCAGGTCTGAGTGTCTGACAGTATGAATGTGGTTTTAATGTGCTCAGTAATACACAGTTTACTAACATATGTCACAAAACCTTCTAATTCAGCCAAAACCTCTTCATACTGGACTCATTTTAATGAACGGGACCAACAACACCTCCTTTATCTGTATTAGACTAATACACAGATGAGTCACTGACAGTGAACTGTGGGTGAACTTTAAAGGAATAATCAACATGAGTGGAATCATCCTTAACCCCACAGACATGACATGGTACCGTATCGTCTTTTCCTTCAGCGTTGGCGTTTTTCGTTGATGGATGACTGTTTGGATTCCGTCAAGGGTTAATGGATGCGATTAATTAATCATGTTTTGCCACTTTGAACTCTTTCGGTTTTATATTTCTTATTTTTGTACTATTTTTCTATTTACATATTACGCTTAGAGTTACTCTTTACTTTGCAGGTCAAAATGTGTGGATTATTTTATCTGTATTTAACCTATAAGTGATGTATCAGCATTTGTTAGAATATTAACCCTTTAATACCCAGTGTATCATATTTGATACATGAGATTTGAAGCCCTCTACATGATCATAGTGATATTTTTGTTCTTGAAAAACCTGATGAATACAATTAGATACATGCAATAAACAAATAATCCACCAGGGGGGAGGAATTCATTCACTGGAGGCCTTTCCAGTGACACTACAAGATTAAATTAATGAGGAAGGAGGAAGAACTTTGACAAATTGGTAATTCCTTTTCAAAACTGGCAGACATATTTGTGTTATATGAAGTTTTTGTTCGTTTTAAAATAATAATATTTGAGTGTTGAGACCCGATGGATCCAATATGATACAAAATTGAAACACATACTGTACATGGAAACTGATATTTGAAAACAAATATTTGAATATTTGAAACATTTAAAAAAATTTTGTAAATATCAGTGGTGTATCAGCATTTGTTAAAATATTAACCCTTTAACACCCAATCTATCATATTTGATACATGAGATTTGGAGCCCTCTGCATGATTAGAGTGATATTTTTGTTCTTGAAAAACCTGATGTATACAATTAGATACATGCAATACCCAGATAATTCAACCGGGGGGGGGGGTTAATTCACTGGAGGCCTTTCCAGTGACACTACAAGATTAAATTAATTGGGAAGGAGGAAGAACTTTGACAAATTGGCAATTCCCTTTCAAAATTGGCAGACATATTTTTATTATATGAGGTTTTTGTTCGTTCAAAAATAATATTTGAGTATTGAGACCTGATGGATCCAATATGATACAAAATTGAAACACATACTGTACATGGAAATTGATATTTGAAAACAAATATTTGAAACATTTAAGATTTTTTTGTAAATATCAGTAGTGTATCAGCATTTGTTAGAATATTAATCCTTTAATGTCCAATGTATCATATTTGATACATGAGATTTGGAGCCCTCTACATGATCATAGTGATATTTTTGTTCTTGAAAAACCTGATGTATACAATTAGATACATGCAATAAACAGATAATCCACCGGGGGGGGGGGAGGGTTAATTCACTGGAGGCCTTTCCAGTGACACTACAAGATTAAATTAATTGGGAAGGAGGAAGAACTTTGACAAATTGGTAATTCCTTTTCAAAATTGGCAGACATATTTGTGTTATATGAGGTTTTTGTTCGTTCAAAAATAATAATATTTGAGTATTGAGACCCGATGGATCAAATATGATACAAAATTGAAACACATACTGTACATGGAAATTGATATTTGAAAACAAATATTTGAAACATTTAAGATTTTTTTGTAAATATCAGTAGTGTATCAGCATTTGTTAGAATATTAATCCTTTAATGCCCAATGTATCATATTTGATACATGAGATTTGGAGCCCTCTACATGATCATAGTGATATTTTTGTTCTTGAAAAACCTGATGTATACAATTAGATACATGCAATAAACAGATAATCCACCGGGGGGGGGGGGGGGGGGGGGTTAATTCACTGGAGGCCTTTCCAGTGACACTACAAGATTAAATTAATTGGGAAGGAGGAAGAACTTTGACAAATTGGTAATTCCTTTTCAAAATTGGCAGACATATTTGTGTTATACGAGGTTTTTGTTCATTCAAAAATAATAATATTTGAGTGTTGAGACCCGATGGATCCAATATGATACAAAATTGAAACACATACTGTACATGGAAATTGATATTTGAAAACAAATATTTGAATATTTGAAACATTTAAGATTTTTTTTGTAAATATCAGTGGTGTATCAGCATTTGTTAGAATATTAACCCTTTGATGCCCAATGTATCATATTTGATACATGAGATTTGGAGCCCTCTACATGATCATAGTGATATTTTTGTTCTTGAAAAACCTGATGTATACAATTAGATACATGCAATACACAGATAATCCACCAGGGGGGAGGAATTCATTTACTGGAGGCCTTTCCAGTGACACTACAAGATTAAATTAATGAGGAAGGAGGAAGAACTTTGACAAATTGGTAATTCCTTTTCAAAATTGGCAGACATATTTGTGTTATATGAAGTTTTTGTTCGTTCAAAAATAATTATATTTGAGTATTGAGACCCGATGGATCAAATATGATACAAAATTGAAACACATACTGTACATGGAAATTGATATTTGAAAACAAATATTTGAATATTTGAAACATTTAAGGTTTTTTGGAAATATCATCATCATCTAGGGTTGCATCATTTAATTATTTCAGAAAACAAAAAAGGGAGACCAGTTTTTAGGTTTACATGTTGTAACATTTTGCTCGATAAAAGGCCAATAAAGGCTCCAGTGTCAAAGAACTTGAATTTTCTGTCAATGATTTAATGGTTCAGGCTTTACAGGGTTAACTTCTACACTTGGCATTTTTTCAGTGTAGATCAGGTATTTTACTTTATTTAATTTACTGATCACGTCGATGTTCATAAAAGCTCAGACTGAATTCAAAAGGTTATTCGATAGAAACACAGAGAAGAAAAAGAAAAGATAAAGATTCTTTTCGTCGTCTGTGGATGTTAACGCATGATTTCTATAGATTCATGTTAAAGGCGTTAGTTTTTAATACTTTTACTGGATTTAATACTATATTTTTAGCTTTAATTGTAAAAACATGACCTTTTTTTGTGCAGTATTGATTTTACTTCAGCAAAACTTGTTAACGCTTCTTTTTCTTCTCACTGATAAGAAAACAGCGCCGCTCAAAACTTTCTCCCCACTTTCATCTCAGACGTAACATCAGTTAAGCGCCGTTTTCCGTGCGCTGCGTTTAATTTTTTACCTTCAGTCGTGACAGATATCTCCGTTATCTGTCAGCGCTCATGCAAATGGCCTCTTATT
Source organism: Sphaeramia orbicularis (assembly GCF_902148855.1). Classification (NCBI taxonomy): domain Eukaryota; kingdom Metazoa; phylum Chordata; class Actinopteri; order Kurtiformes; family Apogonidae; genus Sphaeramia; species Sphaeramia orbicularis. Next base: position 9,271,668 of record NC_043962.1, on the reverse strand, counting down.
GGCCTGTTGTCCATATGCAAACCGCCGCGCTTTGACGTGAAACTTTTAACTAATGCTACGATCGCACGTCATCGGCCATCCCATCAGACGAAAACACTCAAAGCTCAGATTGAAGGGAGAAAAAAAAAATCGTAATTTGACTGAAAAGGGGTTATTAATTTCCGTGGTGGATCCGCTGTTTCCTCCTGATAAGAAAGACTGAGCTTACACAGTCGGCTTCGTTTTCCTTCCACAATCCGAGCACATGCAGGTCAGGTGGAATAATAGAGTAAGTGTGTGTGTGTGTGTGTGTGTGTGTGTGTTAGCCCTGCAGCGACCTCTCAGTGTCTCCTCCTCCTTGTCACACAAAGCCTGCTGGGATAGACTCCATGACCCCGAAAATGATTAAGTGGGTAATGAAAAAGAAAATGAATGAGTGCATTCACACACTATCAAACGGACTCATAATTAGCCTTATTTTTCTGTTAATTTTAATGACCGTACCGCGGGGGTTACAGCCACCGATCTGCAAAAAAAAGAAAAAAGAAAAAAAAAAAAAAAAATCAAGGATACACTCTTTTGTGGACACATGGAGACAAGTCCAGATGCACCCGGCGATGTATGATAATGATTCGAGGCCAATTAACATGATCACACCCCAGCAGCAGCAAAAATAGACGAGAAAATGAAGTGTTACACTGAAACACAAACTGATGGATGTGGAAAGGTGGATGAACAGATGAGTGACAAATGGAAATACAATGTGTGTGTGTGTGTAAAGAGGAGGGAGGAGCTGTGTGAAAAACCCCACAGGGGGATCATGGGAAAACAAGGGGTGGGTTTTTATATGGAGCTGTCAGAAGGATGGCTACAGTGTGTTATTGTCAGTTTGGGGTGGGGGTGGGGGGGTGGGGGGTGTCGACAGCAGGGACGTAAATGACAGCTCTCCACCAAAAAAAAAAAAAAAAAACAAAAAAAAACCCCCAAAACAAAAATCACAGTTTTTAAACAAAGTTCATCACATCAGTGCCACCAGACTTCTTTAACCCTTTATCGGGCAAGTGACTATTTTTGGTCATTTCTGCACGCATTACAAGACATTAGACGCTTTTCTGTTGGACATCTGTGCAAAACTTCACCGATATTTACTAAATGTGGAAAAAACTTCTGTTAGTAAATATCGACATTACGCACTTCTGAATAATGTCGGTTTTTCCATTAAATCACAAATGTGATGATTTGTTTATTTATTATCGTGAGATGACACGAGAAGTCATTCCATAAACATGACGACAAACGTAAATATGGTGTTGATTTACAGATATATTCATTATTATGGTCGTCCAATAACCAAAGGGTTGGCAGTTCAAATCCCGCTCTATCCTAGTCAGTCCGTTGTGTCCTTGGGCAAGACACTTCACCCTCCCTGCCTCCAGTGCCACTCACACTGGTGTATGAATGCGTATGAATGTTTGGTGGTGGTTGGAGGGGCTGTAGGCGTGAACTGGCAGCCACACTTCTGTCAGTCTGCCCCAGGACAGCTGTGGATACAGATGTAGTTTAGCACCACCAGAGGGAGAATGTGAGAGCGAATGAATAATGGACCAATAATGTAAAGGGCTTTGGGTGTATAGAAAAGCGCTATATAAAATCCAATCCATCATCATCATCATTATCATCATTATTATCATTATCATTATCATTATTATTATTATTATTATTATTATTATCTCGTACTAAATTATAGAATGATTAGGTTTCCTGGTGTGTCCACACATACCGCACCATGTTTCTTCTTCACTTGTTGTAATGTACGTTAACATCTGTTTTTTTAATTCACCTGACTCTAGTTGCAAAAAAAAAGTCTCTGTTGCGTGATATACCATTTGCACTATGCCCGAAAAACCACATCTTGCCAGCGCAAAAATTTTTAATCAAAAAATGAGACTTGGCGAAATTGTGGTTTTTCCATTAGGTACATTTTTATGCGCAAGTTATATTTGCATAATTTGAGGGTCAATGGAAAAGCGACTAGTTACTAGTGTTCCTTTAGTTTTTTTGTTGCAATTCTATCATTTCTAAAGACATTTTCTAACGTGTGACTTCAAAATGTAGTTCTTTCCAGTAGATGTTTGTAAATATCACGTTGATTTACAGATTTATTTGGGGCAGCCGTGGCTCAGGAGGTAGAACGTGTCGTCCAATAACTGAAGGGTTGGCGGTCCTGGTCCTAGTCATGTGCTGTTGTGTTCTTGGGCAAGACACTTCACCCTCCTTGCCTCCACACTAGTGTATGAATGCTCGGTGGTGGTCGTAGGCGTGAATTTGCAGCCACGTTTCCATCAGTCTGCCCCAGGGCAGCTGTGGATACAGATGTAGTTCACCACCACCAGAGGGAGAATGTGAGTGAATGAATAATGGATCCACTGTTCACACTTTGAGTATGCGTTCATAGAAAAGCGCTATATAAATCTAATCCATTAATATATTCATTATTATTATGTATTACCCCTTGATCCCGTACTAAATTATAAAATGATTCCGTTTCCTGGTGTGTCCACACAAACCGCGACATGATTCTTTTAAAACTCTTCTTCTTCGCTTGTCCGTCAACATCCGGCTTTTTTTATTCATGTGACTCTAGTTGCGGAAAAAAGGTCTGTCCATTGCAGTTTTGTGAGATATACCATGTGTGCTATGCCCGAAAAACCACCTCTAGTAATAACAAAATAATTTTTTTTAATTTCACAAAAGTAATAAAAAGAGTCTCATGTCCTGTGTCATGTGTCTGTATCAGCACTTGTGTTGTTGTGATGTTCTAAAAGTGATGTTCTACTGTTCTATAATACATGTTCCTTTCACATTACATGTCATTTTCTTGTATTTTTTACATTTACTTCTTGGATTTTTTTTTTTTTTTGCCAATTACAGGTAAAGAACCAAATCTGGTAATTTCATTGACCTTGATTTTCTAAATGGCAATATTTGTTTTGAAATTTTTTTCATTAATTTATTTGTTTCGAGCATAAGAAAAAATAAACAATTTTTATGTGAACAAGGAACTAATATTGAAGCAAATACATTAATAAATAAAGGTGATCAAGACAATATACGTAGCATTTGCCATGTACACGAGTAACAAAGTAATTTTTTTTTATTTACGAAAGTAATAATGATTAAAAAAAATAATGATAATAAAGTCTTATGTTCTGTGTATGTTGACGTTTCTGTATCAGCACACGTGTTGCTCTGATGTTGTAAAAGTGATGTTCTACTGTTCTATAATACATGTTCCTTTCACATTACACATAATTTTTTGGTATTTTTTATATCTACTTCTTGGATTTTTTATTTATTTATTTATTTTGCCACTTACAGGAAAGGAACCAAATACGGTAATTTCATTGACCTTGATTTTCTACATTGCAATATTTGTTTTTACATTTTTTTTCATTAATTCATTTGTTTCGAGCATAAGAAAAAATAAACAATTTTTATGTGAACAAAGAACTAATATTAAAGCAAATACATTAATAAATAAAGGTGATCAAGACAATATAGCAATTGCCATGTACTCGAGTAATTGCAAAGTAATTTTTTTAATTCCACAAAAGTAATAATTATATTTAAAAAAAAGTAATAAAGTCTTATGTTCTGTGTATGTTGACATGTGTCTGTATCAGCACTTGCTGTGTTGTTGTGATGTTCCAAAAGTGATGTTCTACTGTTCTATAATACATGTTCCTTTCGCATTACACATAATTTTCTTGTATTTTTTATATTTACTTCTTGGATTTTTTTTTTTTTTTTTTGGCCACTTACAAGTAAGGAACCAAATACGGTAACTTCATTGACCTTGATTTCCTACATAACAATACAAAATGTCCCAAAGATAATACAGTCTTGTTCTGTCCTCCAATAACACACTAAGGTTGAACTTTTGAATTTCAGACTATTTCTATTATTGTCCTATAAAGGGTTAAAAACACCCCCGTACGTAGACTGTCTCAGATTATTTCCTTGGAAGGATGTGTGTTTTATCAGACACTTCTTCTCCCTGTCTGCATTCAGCTATTTTAGAGTTTGATGTACGTGATAGCTGTCAAAGTCTGGAGCCACTTGTGACTCTGGGGAGTTTTACACCCACTTAAAACCGTTGGGTAATGACACATGATGACAATGTTTCTGCATAAAAAAAAAAAGGAGACACTTTGGAGCCACATGTTTTTGGTGTTGTGTAACATGTGGACCACATTTAGTATTTATTTTTCACATAAAATGCAGATTTGGGGAATGGGGGAAGGGGTGGGGGTGGGGGGTATAGACCACAGGCAATAAAGACATCTCATATAATCTGATCAATTGGAAAACTGTGTGTATTTTATTACAGTGGATTGTGGCGTTCGTCAAAGTGCATCCCATACTGCCATCTACTGGACATTTCCTTATCTGATCCAACTCCTCCAATGCTCAGCGCTATTAACCACCGCTTTAAAACACACCGTACTGAGTATTCACAAAGCAAATGAAACGGATACCCCAAGGAGGCCCGGAACCACCGCCTGAACGCAGGTCGAATGATTAAAATGAAAAAAAAAAAAGGTTTTTAATTTAAAAAGGACCTCAGGGTCAGAATCAAACATTAACATGGTCCCTGTTGGATTAGAGGAAATCCACTCACATATTCAGTTACATGCACATGTGAACAGTCCTGTGGAGGGCTCTCCAGAGGATCCGTCAACAACACTTCATCCTCCTTCAATACCCATAATGCAACGGCTTCTAAAGGAAGAACACCAGACAAGGCTATTGAATTATCATGCACAGGTTAGTTTACAGACTGAAGGAGAGCAGAGTTAAAGCATTTGTGTGGTATTAGACAAATGGTCTGAGGACAGGACTTATTTGCCTCTTATGCTGCCTTCAAGTGCTATGGGAATTATGGTAAATACTAGTTATGATCTCTTTTTCTGCTGCTGCGATAAAAATAACCTTTGAACCCTAACAAGGAGTTCAATGCAGGATTCATTACGGACGATAAACAATGATTTTATTAACGTTCAGCTGCCATTAGCTGATGACTTTCCACATTTATGGCAAACACAATTTGCAAAAAAAACAAAAATTAAAAAAATGCTGTAGCAGATGAATTAACATGTTCAAAAACTGTCACATTTTACAGCAGCAACATTCAACACCTCTCTCTCTCTCTCTCTCTCTCTCTCCTCTCTCTCTCTCTCTCTCTCTCTCTCTCTCTCTCTCTCTCTTCTCTCTCTCTCTCTCTCTCTCTCTCTCTCTCTCTCTCTCTCTCTCTCTCTCTCTCTCTCTCCTCTCTCTCTCTCTCTCTCTCTCTCTCTCTCTCTCCTCTCTCTCTCTCTCTCTCTCTCTCTCTCTCTCTCTCTCTCTCATGAAAAGACATGAGTATACAAGAAATCAATAAGGGGCAGAGAGTAAGTTAAGGATAAAAAAATAAAATAAAGTCAAATCAAGGTGGTCAGGTCCTTGGCCTTACCACCTCCAAAAACAAAAGACAGTTAAAGCATATTATACAAATCTAGAAAATTGGAGTGATGATAACAATGATAATGGAGGGGAGGGAGTCATTAATATTGTATTTGTTATGACGAAAGTACTGTAGCTCTATACTTATACTCCTTATATACAGTTATACGTGTATGTACAGTATGTATGCCTGTACATATGCATGGATGGTGGTGGTGGTGAGGTGCAGTGGTGGTTACGGTGGTTCCATGATTTCACTCCACAAACAGGACACAAAAGCTCTTCCTTTCTATGTGTACTGTTAATACTGACCATAAGTCTTGTATTAGTTTATAAACTCCTATGATAACTCTTCAGTTTTCATTCTCTTTCTAACCACAGACCTAGATATGAAAGTTTACTCTGTCAGTTTCTCAGTTCTGCATGTTTTATAAGCTACTTTATCCCTAATGATACCACAAGATACAGCATAACCCAACCCCCTAAAACTTCCCTGGACAACCCCCAGGTATTGCATTCTGTCTGTTTTTGTCTTATTTTCTTTCTTCTGCTTAGCGATAGCATCATACATCATATTAACCAATCACATTTAAGCTTAGCGCAGGCTACTATAAGTTAGACTGACTTCCTGGACAGGTCAGAACTGACTTCTGAGAGAGGGCGGAGCTTCATCTGTCACTTTCTCACTTGTGCACAGTAAAAGGAAGGCCTGATTGACCTCCAATCCATTTTCCACGAATTTCTTTGTCGTTTACGCATCCATGACAGTACCCTCATATAACCCCCTAAATTGCGATTAGCTTCCCGATTAACATATGTTTGTGGGTTTTACTGGTGGATCAATGTTGTAGAAGATGATGGTGTTTCCACGGTAACTACGGAGCCTCTGAACGTCCAAATAGGTCATATCTGATGACCATGAAAAGATGAATAACTGTAATTTTACACCAATTATTTACACGTACAGGGTGGGGAAGCAAAATTTATAATATTTTGAGGCAGGGATTGAAAGACAGTGTATGACCAATTAGTTTATTGAAAGTCATTAGAATTTAAATCTTCAAATCATATTTTACTGCATTTCTCACGGTCTTGTTGTCTACCTCAAGTTCAATTGCCATTTTTCTCATGGATTTGGTTGGATCCTTTAGGATTTTGGATTTGAGAGCTTTAATAAAAGCTTTGGTACGTTTTTTGTTGCTTCCTCCACTTCCAGACTTTCTCGTAATAGTTTTGCTCATAGTCATTCTCTTCTTTCCATTATAAACAGTCTTCATGGACACTCCAACTATTTTTGAAATCTCCTTTGGTGTGACGAGCGCATTCAGCAAATCACACACTCTTTGACGTTTGCTTTCCTGATTACTCATATGGGCAACAGTTTCTGAAAAGGTATGGATAATAGTGTTAGGTATGATTATGACATCAATATATGTTTGGTTTCAAAACAATTGACGTAGTGCCTGCTGAGAAAAAACAACTAAATGTTCATTGTAAATTTTGCTTCCCCACCCTGTATCAGTGCACTATTAGTGATTTAACTTTTTATATCAGTAAGTTTTGGTTGCCAGTAGATGTTTGGGTCTTTATGTGCTAAACATCATTTATGCTGTTTCAGTTAAATGGTTTTTACCTGTTTATTACACTAGTCACTAATTGTTGCACTTTTGTTTCTTCTTGGACATTAACTCCAGTCCGTGGAGGCCGCTCCATCCTCAGTGACCACATCTTGTACTTTGGTTGTTAACACGTGACCCTATGATCCCACATTTTATTGCGTTTTGTTTTACATGATAGATTCTGTCGTTTCCACAGTTGAAGACTCAGTCGTCTTCGCTGTATATGATAAGTTGTGTGGGATGTGTTCAGTGGGGTTAAAGGTCATAGAAGCCTGAAACAGTGCAGATGTGTATCCACTCCTGTGTGGAGCTGAGGGTCTGTGGGTTGGATTCCACAGCACATTTATTATTGATGTCAGCTGTGAAAAGGCAGTGTTGATTTACATTTATTTATTTACATTTTGTTGGTGCCTGTACTAGAATAGAATAGAATAGAATAGAATAGAATAGAATAGAATAGAATAGAATAGAATATTAGCAGTGCTACTCCAGTCAGTTCAAAAATAATAAAAATACCAATACTTCAGAAAACAAGAATAGAGTGAATGTAAGATTACAAAAACTAAAAGATAAAACAATAGAATATAACATTTTACAAAAATAAGAGTAAAGCTAAGTAGCCAAAAAAAATAATAATAATAGACCGAATTTAGCAATACTATAATTTTAGCTTTAATTGTGAAAACAGGACCTTTTTTATAGAGAAGTATGGATTTTACTTTGGTAAAAATTGTTCATGCTTCATTTTTTTTGTCACTGATATAAAACGGTGCTCCTCAAACCTTTCCTCACTTTCATCCCCATGCTCTTCTCAGACATAATATCAGTTAAGCACCATTTCATTACAAAAGTAAGATAATAGAGCTAAGTAGACTAAAAAAAAAATTTAAAATAGACAAAATATGAAGACACAGTATTTACAATAGTAACACTATGTATGTAACAGGGTGAATAATTCTGCAGCAATATGGGTATGCAAATAATATTGTATATTAGGCATTGTCATAATTACACAAAATCTGTTTATTTTTATTTATTTTAGTTAATACCCAACAGGTTGGGTATTAACTAAGCCCGGCTTCCCCTAAAATTACAAAAATTAAATGGTCAAATATGTTCGGTTGTGTTGACATTTCATTGACTACAAATGTGTTAGAACACGTTCATCTCACAGATGAGTTCGTTCAGAATCAGCTTTATCACAAATCAGCAGACTCAATGTTGTTCACTTCTCCTCCATTCCCGTGTCTGTTTTCTCATTTGATCTCTGCTCAGTGCATTTGTCCGTAGACGCTCAGCATCCATGCACTTCAATGGGACTGAGTGGAACAGTTTTTTTCATTGCCTTAAAACTGGACGGTAATTGGATAAATGCCACAATGTTGTCCCGCCCCCGGACGCCGGGCGTCTCTGGGGGTGAGTGGAGCTGTGGGCGGAGCTCGGCCGGGCTGGACGCAAGGATTACACGTGCTGATTGGAGGATCGGTCAAAAGGCTGAATCCCATTTGATTGACAGCTATTTTGAGATCTACTCCTTCATTTGACAGAGTTCAGTTTAATACCGTCGTGCATTCTGCTGTGAAATCAAGAGAGAAATCACTATGAAATTACTTGTTCATTTCTTGCACTGTAAATAAAACACACTCATTGCACTTCCTTGTTTCAATTTAACATAATTTCAACATTTTCTTGTTTAGTTGGTACGATAAGGTCACTGACCATTTTCTTAAAAAGAAACGGAGGGCCAAATTTATGTTTAAATAACTTTTTTTTTTTTTGATGTAAGCCGACAGAGCTTCCCCTCTCTGAAAGACAAACAGCCGCCACTGACATGCACGCACACACACACACACACACACACACACCCCTCCCTCTGTAAACCAGACTCATGTGCAGAGTTGAGGTCTTCGCTGCAGCTCAGTCTTCAACTCTACTCATTTCTGCAGCACAAACCAGCTGAGAATCGTTTACTCTGAGCAGCTGAACTGTGCACTTCCTGTGTGTGTGTGTGTGTGTGTGTGTGTGTGTGTGTGTGTGTGGTGTGTGTGTGTGTGTGTGTGGGGGGGGGGGGGGGGGGGGGGGGGGTCCCTCCAGCTCCACAGTCCTGCTGACCAGTAAACTGATTCCAGATCAGCCTTCAGACACTGAGTGAGGAGGGGGTGGGCTGTGAGGTGGCAGGTCTACATCAGTGAGTTGTAATGTTAGAAGTGCGTCTGTTCAGTTCTTCTGTATTCATCCTGTGCACAGTAATTAAAAGTGGTGTCGCTTCCAACCCCTTTTATTTCCTATAATTAAACTCGTCCTGGAAATTAGTCCTTCGGTGGTCTTTACAGCACATAGGATCTCTTTAAAGGATACTGTTTTTGGCTCTTTGCCTTGATTTGAAAGCAGCAGTTGTGAACATGGGAGGGTAAAATATGTGGGGTCACCTGTCAGAATCACATCAAGGACACTGCCAGAACACAGTGCCTTGAATTTTAAAGAAATACACACATTTCTAAATAGGTCTGATACATTTCCTGTACCCTAAGTGGAGGTTTGAGGCAGAAATAAGGGAAACTAACAGAAACAGTATACTGATATGAGCCACAAAGGGTTCTCTGCTGGTGAATAAGTCTGTCCATGGTCTAACACATCAGTACATCTGACATGGTGGTCCCATATGAACCATCTCAGACCCTGAGAACCTCATGGACTGGTCTTTTGCTGGTGCCAGAGTCAGGACTAAACACAGTGAAGCTGCAACAGGGGCAATGCTACAAACTATGGGCCCTATGAAAGCACCATCATTGTAGACCCTACAGAAACTGACCATCTTCTCAATCTGATGGACTAGGTGTGTGTGGGGGGGTAAATACATGGGGGTAGGGCTGTGCAATTAATCGAAATTCAATTACGATTTCGATTATTACACGCAACGATTACAAAAATTATGTAATCGAGAAAAAACGATTATTAATTTTGAGTTGTTTTAATTCACGCGCACGCAAGCTACCATGAGCTGCTCCGCCCCGCCCCCCTCTAAACTACTGCTGCCAGCTAGCCAGCAGGTCCACCCCAAGAGGAAAGTTGTACCTAGCGGTCTGGAAAAATAGCAGGAGAATCGCAGCAGAAGTGCTTGGTAAACAAAAAAGGCAAGTCAAATTCAGTTGTATGGAATCACTTTGGGTTTGATGAAGAGCAAAAACCCATTACGTGCAAAAAGTGTTTCGTAGTTGTGTCCGCACCGGCCGGTAACACAGCAAAACTTTTTAACCATCTAAAGTTTAACCACCGCGACCTTTATCATAATCTTATGAAAAACTAAAAGACATTAAAAAAAAAAACTCCGTCTACAACTTCGTCCGCAATGCAATCTTCAGTCTCCGTATCTCTTTACGCTGCAACTCCCGTATTAACCTAACTGAAACCTCACGGCACGCCACTGAATTTACTATGTTTCATACTACACTGAACATACTTGAATTTATAATTTGCACTTTACATGAGTTGTTTTTTTTATTGCTCCAGTTCTATGGCAAGTCTATAGCAGTTTAATTCCAGTGCACTGTTTGTTTACAAAAGGAAACATACTTGAATTTACAGTACACTTATTTGCATTCAAAGATTTTTTTTGTTTCGTACAAAAGTGAACATACTTTGTTTTCATTGTTAAAAGCTTTATTTATATTTAAAGAGTATATCTTACATTGTTTTGCAAGAAAAAAATAAACAACTTTAAGGTTAACAAATAATCGTTTTTAATAATCGTGATTTCAATTATTGCTAAAATAATTGTGATTTTTTTTTTTCTATAATCGAGCAGCCCTACATGGGGGTACAGTCCATAAACGTCACTTATACCGTGAAAATGTAACTTAACATGCTTTCAGTGTTCACCTCCCGACTTCTACAACTCTCTTCACGACATTTTCACAACTTCTATATCAACTGGACCCCCTCCACTGCTCTATGGGCCTCCCACAAATGCTGGGCCCCATGAATTTGTCATGTTTACCCCCCCTTATTGGCACCCCAGAGTTGCATTTCAGTTCCGTGCAGTTAAACTCTGGAACAGTCTTCCTGATTATGGGAGACAGGCTTCAACTCTGACAATGTTTAAGTCCAGGCTGAAAATGACTCTGTTCAACTGTGCATAGAACGACTGAAAGGGTTCTACCTGCACTCCTTTACTTTATTTTAATTCATTATTACCTTCGCCAAGGAGGTTATGTTTTCATTGGGGTTTGTCTGTTAGCAAGATAAAGCAAAAAGTTATGGATGGAATTGGATGAAATTTTCAGGAAATGTTGCTACTGGCACAAGGAACAAATGATTCAATTTTGGTGTGTGATCGGGGGGGGTTCAAGACTGATCTACCTTGGTGGAGGTCTGCGCTCTCCAAGCGCTTTTGTAGTTTATGTTTAATTGATTATGTTTTAATTGTGCATTTTTAACTTGTTTCTTTTCCATTTTTGTAGCGCTCTGTAAATTGCCCTGTTTATGAATTGTGCTACACAGATAAATGTGTCTTGCGTAAAAGGTGGTTTGGGTAAAAACTAGGGGTCCAACGGCACAGGTAGCCCACGATTCAGTTCATACCTTGGTTTTTGGGCCACGATTTCGGTATGTGTTTTGGGGGTAAAGAGAAATTTTTTTTCTCCCAAAATTATATTTTTATTTCACTTGTCACCAAAAACTGAATTTCACATTAGGACCAAATTCTATCACTGTACTGAATAAAATAACCCTCTCTGTACTGAACAGTAGAATCCTTTCTTCTTCCTTGACTACTTGTATACAGTTATATAAAACAGGCCCGTGCACACATAGGGCCCAGAGGGAGCTTTTTTAAATAAATACAGTCTACTCTCGTTAAATCGCCTGCCGTTATACCGCTATTTTCGCTCACCACCGACCAAAACCATTGCACAAAAATCCCCAATGCATTATTCCATTAGCTACCGCCATTTCCGCCTATCGCCATCCGCCAGCCCAGTTCCATGCACAAACAACACTTATACCATTGATTTCCCGACCGTTATACCGCCAGTGTGATTGCCATCGAGTACACATAAATTTTAACAATGCACTGAAACAAACGCGCCAGACGCTGATCGCGACAAGCTACGAGTAGGTCTACGGAACGGCCACCGTTCATTTATCGCAGAACCCTCAGTAGGTCAGGATGTCGGGAAGAGGACGTGGGATTAAGCCAAAGCCTCAAGATGATGGGGCGTCATTTCCCGACACGGTATAATAATGCTTAAAATGTTTCCCCACTTTAAATGATCCCTTACAACATAACAGAATCAAGATTTATTTAGAAACGCAATTAGAACGGGTTAACGGAGGCAGCATAGACATCATATAGTAAAGACATGCACATTATAGACGCAACCCGTTGTAACGGCATTTTCGCTATACCGCCAATTTGGCCGTGAACGGAAGTTGGCGGTATAACGAGAGTAGACTGTAAATTCCTGTTCTGCGTAGGCATGTAAAGAAAATGGCGGTATAAAAACACCACAGTTATCTACCATACGCTTTTCTTTGTTATAGTGTGTCACCGCAGCCGAGTCGGGAACCCACAGAAACTTAAAAGTGAGTTACTGTGTAGACAATGTGTTTAATTGCAGGGTGGGGGGGGGGGTCTAAAAGGCAGGGAAAGTGCAATATAGTAAGATGAAAATGGAGCTGTTGCCTCCTCAGGGGTGAAACCAAACTGAACAGTGGGTTTCAGATCCTTATATCCACACCCACTCAGGACAACCACCCTCAGCTGTGGTGGACCCACAGGTGCATCCACTCATCCACTCACACCTGATCCACAGAACCTGAAGGCAGGATCAGCCTGGAACAACATCTATAGTTACATTCAGACAGCAGATCGCAATGCACAATTCAGATAAAAACAAAGATGACGACAAAGACAAAAATGACACCGGAAACCTGTCCTACTGAGTTAAAACGCACACACACACATAAAAACAGTGTGTACTGCAGCGAAGCCACAATCTATTCCTAATAACGCCTCGTATAGAAGTTCTAAAGAAGGAAAGAAACAGATGAGTAATCTTTCATCCCTGTCTGCTCCTCTTCCTCTCCTGTATATATATAACTGTAATTACAGTGTCTTCTTTTCTTATTAGCAGATAACACTCTCATAATGGTTCCCTGGAGAGTCTGTCCAAACTTAATTAACGCTGGCTAAACACTCCCTCTCTCCTTCTGTCTCTCTCTCTTCCCTTTGCCCTCTATCTGTCTCTCTCTCTCTCCCTCCATTTGTCTCCCTCCTTCCTATTAGACAATGGCAGCTGCAGGGGAAGGCGCCGGCCCGTCACTGATAACCACTGGAAACCCCTGTACGTGCAAATGAAAGGCCAGTCCACACAGACTCCACTCAGACAAGACTCAACCACCACTGGGAGGTTACCGCTGTGTGTTCTGTGCAGCGTTGGGAGTAACGAGTTACAAAAGTAATGCATTTAGATTGACTACCTCCTTGCGGTGTATTTATTTATTTTATTTTATTGTCTCCTGGGTCGGTCCAATACACAATGGTCTTATCTTTCCCCTTTAATATAAGGTTTTTATGCACTTCTATATATATACATTTATAGATGTACAGGGCTTCCTTTTATAGAATTATGTGTTTTTTACCTCCACCTAGGAATGGTGGAGGTTATGTTTTCATCGGGTTTTGTCTGTTTGTTTGTTTGTCTATTAGCAAGATAACTCAAAAAGTTATGGAAGGATTTTTGATGAAATTTTCAGGAAATGTTGATACTGGCACAAGGAAAAAAATGATTAAATTTTGGTGGTGATCCAGGTGTGGGTGGGGGGACTGATCTGCGCTCTCCAAGTGCTTTTCTATTTCTTTTATTTTTTTATCTGACTCCCTGAATGACTGCACAAGAGTTCCTATGTGTATATGCACCAATGGCCAATATCGTTAAAATTGCACTTACATTTCTTAAGACATTTCAGGTTGTAACTGTTACTCAGATCTTCAGGGAAACTTTGAATATATGAACATTTTCACAATACAGTTTTGCTTTTTTCACTGCTGCTATTTTACTTTAGATCATGTTTGGCGAAATGTGGCTCCTGAACTAAAATGAGTTCGACACCCCTGCAGTAACAGATTACTTTTTGCTGTAACACAGTAGTGTCAGGCATTACTAATCAATTTTCAGTACATGTTCAATAGCACTTGCATTACAACACACTTTTCGCACAGAATTTAAGTGCTCAATCAAAAAAAATAAAATAAACAGCAAGACCATGAGACCTTAAGGAATCAAAAATGCATCTGCACAGTTCTATTTCCTGTTGGTGTTCAGCCAATGGGTGAAGACGGCAGAAGACAGTCCATTGTCCACATGGACCTATGCTCATTACTAACCCTAACCCTGCTTTACAGAAGCTAGTTAGCATTAGCATGATCCCTGTGATCAGCAATAACAAGGTAAGCTAACGTTTCTATGACTAGTTAGAATTCTTTATCAAATGCAGATTTATCGACTGGCGTCTTCTGTTTGAACATGTAAAATGTTGTAAAAAATGCCAGCGTTCCTGCTGGGACTCAAATTTTGGCTGTAGCATTACCTACTGAGCTATCTGTGCACATGTACTTCAGGTTGCTAACTACCTCCGTCAAGGAGGTTATGTTTTTGCCGGCACTGGTTTGTCTGTGTGTCTGTCCGTCTGTCTGTCTGTCTGTCCGTGTGCAAGATAACTCAAAAAGTTATGGACGGATTTGGACGAAAATTTCAGGAAATGTTGATACTGGCACAAGGAACAAATGATAAAATTTTGGTGGTGATCGGGGGTGGAGGGGCCACTGATCTGCCTTGGCGGAGGTCTGCGCTCTACGAGTGCTTTTCTAGAAAAGAAAGCGCAGACCTCCGCCAAGGCAGATCAGTGGCCCCCTCACCCCCAACCCCCACACACCCACCCCCGATCACCACCAAAATTTAATCATTTGTTCCTTGTGCCAGTATCAACATTTCCTGAAATTTTCATCCAAATCTGGGGCACTGATCTGTCTTGGCTCAGGTCTGCGCTCTCCGAGTGCTTCTACGTAGTTACCTTATGTTTTCATCGGGGTTTGTCTGTTTGTTTGTTTGTCTGTTTGTCTGTTCACAAGATAACTCAAAAAGCTAAGGAAGGATTTTCAGGAAATTGTCAGGAAATGTTGATACTGGCACAAGGAACAGATGATTAGATTTTGGTGGTGACTGGGGGGGGACAACACTGATCTGCCTTGGTGGAGGTCTGCGCTCTCTGAGTGCATTTCTAGTTTATCTAATTTTATCTCCTTTTTTTTTGGGGGGGGGGGCTTAAAAATAATACAGGAGTCATGTCATGCATTACAATTCAGAGACAGTAATATTGTAAGGTAAGGAATTACTTTTAAATAACAGTAATAAGTAATCTATAATGGATTACAGTTTGGTGTGTGATGGTGTGTCTCCATTGAGCGGAGTATGAGCGTGGAAGGATCTAGTTCCTCGTAGCGGTGTAAGCCCTCAAATCGTGCTCTGATCTCCGTCTCTTTTAATTCCCATTTGTTTGACTTAGAGAGTTTATCCATTAATTACAGACCAGAGAAATGAGGCACGCACGGACTCACACGTGCACACACACAACTGTACACAGATAGTGCTGTTAAATAGCGCTCATTACAGCAGCCCTACCGCATGGACTGAGGGCACGGAGAGCTGAGGCAGCACCGACCAACAAAACACACACACACACACACAGCAGCTGTGGGCTCAAAGATGCTGTTCTGGGCGAAATCTGGCAGGTTTTAGCTGAGTATAACATCAACCTCCCGTCTGAGAGTACAGGGGATTAGCACAGAGAGAGACGAGCTGACCAAAGCCAGGAGAGGATGGAGAATATGGCAAACACAAGGCACCTGAGCAAGCACAAAGACAGGCTGTTCGCTGTTTGCAAAGAGCCCATCAAAGCTTCCCAAAGCCCTTTACATCATGTTCAGCTTCATTTCACACTGTCTGAGATGAGCCCTTCGACCACCTGACAGGAAAACAAAGCTGCTACATGACAGCAACAAAAACAACACAGTATTTAGCATCTCAGAATCAAAATACATACAAAACGTCGAGGCCTAACGCTGCCTTCAGTGACCCTTCCACCAGTGTGTTCCATAGTACAAGTGCTTTTGATGTGGAAGCTAAATGAAAAATGGCCGACGCACAATTTATCATGACCTGCTACTTCATCTAATTCATCTGCTCCAGCATTTTTTTTTTTTCTTGTGTATGTGTGTGTTTTTATGCTATAAATGTGCCAAATCATCAGCTAACACAGCTAATATCCCTCGTTGCTCTCCGCCATGTTGTAAAGTTCAAAGGTTATTTTCATTTCAAATTTTCTTCCCAGTTCTCCAGCGGAAAATTCAACATGAACGGGCGTTTATGTACAATTTTTGAGTTCATAACTAGTATTCACCATAACTCCCATAGCACATGAAGGCAGGATGGGTTATGTCACAGCAGGAAGTTTACAGGTTTGACTCTCACCGCACCAGAACCTTTCTATGTTGACTTTACCTGTTCAATCCATGCCACTGTAGCCCCGCCCCCCGCCATTAATGCTGCATTCCACGCAACTCGTAACTCGTATTTTTCCAACCTTCTACCAGTGAAAATATGCTGGAATATCAGTCAAACCTGTGACTTTCCACTCGTGAACTCGTACTAGATCGATGCACTCCCAGTTCCGAGCTCTGACGTCACGTAGCCCGTGAAACAACAATGGCGGCCCCCACAGTTGTGGTGTTTATGTAGATTGTTTATTAAATCAAGGTATTGCTCTGACATTATTTATCTGCAAATATTATGCATAATCAGCAGTTATTTTAGCGTTAGCTAGTTTTCAGTCCATTGAGTGCAAGAATAAATCAATACCTTATACGTATACAAATATACAAATAACATAACATAAAAGGTATAACAGTTTCTCTTGCCTTATGCGCCGTTTTTCCTCCTCTGTTTCCCTCAAATACGCTGTTATGGCTGGGGCTGTTGTTTGTTTGTTTTTTTCCTTGTCTCTGCCTTCCATTTGGGCCAACTGGAAACACCTGCAACTAATTCATCTGCCTATAAAAGCCTGGAGCTTCAACCATGAAGCCCAGTGGGTCCATTGCTGCAGTTTGCTTTTCGTTTGATTCAGCTTATGTTAATTTTTTTTTTAGTAATTGTGGCCATGTACGATTTTTCTTTTTGTATGATACATTTTCAGTCTCTTTGTTACAAGCGACCTGCTCTCCACGTTTTTCCTTACTGTCTCCCGGAACATCTTTTTCTTTCTTTTAGTTTTTGTTATGTGGCGGCACCCTAGACCTCCTGGCACGTAACATAAGCAAAGAACAAGCACCTTTGGCAATAGAAATGATTGTAAATGAGCAAAACGTACGGCCTACCATGCTGGTTTGTTTACATCAAGCTCCCATAATTCCTTGCGCTCAAACAGTTTGGCGTGACTTACCTGAAATGTTACAAAGTCGTGAGTCGTGGTTTGGAGTCGTGACTTACGGGCTCAAAAACTGGCCTGGAACACAGCATAAAAACAGGTGCATATCGGTTAATTCTCCCGTCGGATCTGATGAAGATCTGGACTTGGTCTTAAAGTGCCTTAAATGGCAGTTAACTGCTTTGAACGGGTGCTGTATGCTAATGCTAATTGCTAATGCTAGATGGGTAAAATGCATAAAAAGACTTGAATTTGCCTACAGGGACAATAAAATGAGTTAATCTTTAAACATTTTCAACAATGTTTAAATTCCGACAAATGACTATGACGTTACTTTTTCTTTGGTCACAGGACAATTTTACCAAAAAGAAACTATATAATGTCCACATTTGTCCCTAAACATGATGTGAATGAGTGAAGCTGCACCTAAATACTGAACTGTTATGAAGTGTTTTGCTACTTTACATACTCCCCATAGATGATATGAGTTAGTTAGGTTTGTTTTTTGTGTGTCTTTTAGTCATCGTTTGCTGTATTTGTATGTTGCTCTTGTGTTTCGGTGTGTTTCATTTGTGAAATTGTTTTCTATCTGAAACTTTGTGATATCATGTCTTTTGATGGGACTTTCCTGGATAAATAAAGGATCAATAAAATTAAATAAATGCCCTCAGTGTGTAGGTTAATGGCTTTTATTTTGAAAGGTAACAACATTAGTGGTGAATCTGCAGTGAGTAGCAATTGTGGTCTCTTGCTATTGTTTCAGATGTCGAATGGAGGAAATACATTTACATCTACACAGTTTTGTTCATAACTGCATATGTTGGATTGTATTGATTGGTACATATGAGTACAGTTGTTTTTTTGTTTTTTTTTGCTGTCAAGAAGTTTGTTCTAGTGACCAACTCAAAAAATCTTTTAGGTATTTTAGTCTCTAAACACAAAAACTGTAACATAGAACCTTGTAGAACATGTGAAGCTGATGTTCTCAGATGTGGAAGTGGATTTAACAGACAGAATCCAGTTAATGTTACTTTGATGTTAAATAGAACCAAACGACAGCACTTCTCTTCCTTTATCTGTGTTGCACCAGAGTTGAAAAACTCTGAGAACCCAGTGTTGGACTTCATGTCCACATGAGACCCCCTCTGTAATATCCAGTGGGTGAGGGTATGTGTATTCTATATTCTGCTGTTCATGTATGACATGTAAATGTAGAGCATTGGAGACCAGGTATGGAATGGTTAAAGGTAATTCTGTAGAATAAGGAAAGTGGAACCCGTCACTTTGATGTCTGTCCACTCTCTGAACTACAACTCCAGTACATATTATACAACCTGCTGTGTATTAATAGAGTGTTATAACATGTATATTTGGTATATGTTATATATATTCAGAGCTATATATATGTTTTTATATGTAGAACTTTATACATATTTTTTTCTTTTGTGTTGTATTAATAATTTCTTTCCTGCTTCTTTTTATTATATTTGAATGGAGCAACTGTAACACACAATAATTTCCCCCTGGGATTAATAAAGTATTCTGATGAACATCCAGAGTTCACCTTATCCACCTACATCCAACACAGAGTTGTATAAAATATTGCAAAGTAGAAGTACAGGTACCCTACCACGACAAGACTTTGGTAGAAGTCGACTGAGGAGGTTAACTCTGGCTATCCGATCCGTACCCGGAAACAGGATCAGTACCCTGCATGCACGAAATTATATCACATCCATCATTCACTGTTGCCGTTTACAGCTGACATAACTAAATATAACAATAATATATAAAAATAACATGCTGCCATTGCATGAAATTCATGGCAGTTTCTGAAGGTTCTGTCGGAAAAACTCAGGCTACAACTCTTCTCCTCCTCTAGGTGATGGGCCAGACCCCAGTATCTTGTTTTTAATCAATACCGAGAAGCTGTGTGCGATTTCTTTGCATGATGATATAGTATAAACTCCATAGAAACGGTTTCCTTCATTGCCTTGCTCACCAATGTTAAATATAGTCTTTTTAACACTATTAGTTTTGAGCAGGCAAACTGGCAAGACAGCTAAATGATAATGAGCGATTTGTGTTAAGGTTCATGGACAACCAGGATCCACTTCTGAACACAAAGCAAGTGTATTGGACAAGAAATGTTCTCAACAATAAATTGATCTTTTTGCTTAAACAATGCAGATTTATGCTTCTAAAACTGAAATATTGCCAAATTATTGTGAAAAGCGCATGAAAAGCAGAACTCATGACAGGATGAAAACACATTTCTCTGTGCGTCTCACATGCGGGGTACTGATCCGGTTTCTGGGTACGGATCAGGTAGCCACATTGGCAACACCACCATTAGGGATGGGAATCGATGAGAATTTAAAGAATCCAATTCCATTAACGATTTTGGTTCTCGATCCGATTCCTTATCGAGTCTCTTATCGATTGTCATTGGGTGAGGGAATAAAAGAGTACAAAGAGGTGTTTGCATTAACTGTCTTTTATATTTCCATCTCTGTACAGAAAATATACCATATACAGTATGTACAAATAATAACAGATGACAGAGGGCCTGGTTTTGGGGGGTGCAGTGAAAGTGAAACCTAAGGCGTTTTACTAATTCCTCTGTTGCTGCATTTCCACAACGTGGAACCGGCTGGGCTCAGCTCGTCTCTCACTGTTGTGCACCTCATTTCCTTTTCCCTACTTTCAGAAACTTGTATTTGAGGGGGTACGACGTTTGTTGCCCGCACCGGAACCGGAAGACGGCCTGGTATTCACTCTGCTGCTACAGTCACAAGCGCTGCTAAGTAGCCTATCAAATATGTGACATTCCTGTAAATGAGTCACATGCTGTGGACAAATGTTTGAACATATTGGAGGGATTCCACCATTTTGAAGAAATGGAAGCTTTGACAGTGTTCCAGTGGACCTGGTGTCTTCTGTTTAGACCGTTTCTGCCTCAACACCAAGTTAGCTACGTCCTGACCAAAACAATGCAGCATACGCGTGAAGTCATCACGCATTCGCAACGAAGGCAGAATCTACAGGGTGTCCCATAAGTCTCCATACATAGGAGACATAATACATATGGTTCTAACATGTATTTCTTTATATTTCTTCTTTATAGTTCTTCAGCAGTGGAGGACACGCATTGAAATGTGTTCCCGACAAAATGGCAGTCATATAGAGCATATTATATAAATAAAAATGGTTTATGTCAAGAAACGTTTATTTTTCCTATGTATGGAGACTTATGGAACACCCTGTATAAGCAGAACTGTTAAGAAGGCAGGCAAACGATTCCAAGGAATCGAGCTACTGAGAACCGGTTCTCGATTCCTATCCCTAACCGCCAACGTGCATGTTATATGTCACGCTATAAGTGAGATCACCATCTGATCTTTTTTCTGGGATCTCTGTGTAAAAGCAGCTATTCTCGAACGGGGTCTGAAATTAAAACCTGTGAAGGTCAAATTCAGGTTTTTACTCCTAAAGGAATGAACATGGCCTCATACAGGTGAGAAAACATGAAGGTACCGACCTGTAAGTAACACTAGTGTTAAACTAATGCAATCTTCTACACTGGTTGGTAAGACTATGTTTATCCGATGGGATCTCCTTCATTAAAGGTCTACTGCCTCCTACATCTACTTACCTGAGGCTAACAGACCTTTAACCTACACCAACCTACAGCGTCCACTCAGAGCTGTGCTCCGTCCATTATATCAGCGTCTCCACCCACCTGTCAGGTCAGACCCCCATCTGTCCTGACCTGGAGCGTGTCCTTGTCCATCTACTACGCCGTTCGCTCATCCATCGATCGTTCGGGTTTCCAGCTGTGTTGGCGTCCTCCTGCCGGGCCGGCGCTCTCCACGCCGCAGCCTCGACCTCGACGATCACCTGCCCCCTCCTTCTGCTGTCAGGTAGTCGTTCAGCTCTGTCCAGTGTTCATCAGTGTCTGCTGTTGCACCTTCCTGACCCCCCCTCACCACAAGAGGTCCACATCCAGGCATCGGACTGAAATGAAGGGATTTTCACACAGACCTGCAGAAAAAAAACATCTACCAGCCACATGTGCTGTAAATAACAGAGTTGGATAGGTGTATACGTATAAATAATGGCATGCAGTTCACATGGAGTAGGTCTGTTTCCCCCAACAAGACTACTATTCTACTCTGTTTACCCACATTCACTCACTGGCCAGTGTTCACTGCAGGATTTAGAAAAAGATCAACCTCTGTTTGACACTAGTAGTGTTAATTTCAACTCTGGTAGTGTTAATTTCAATTCTGGTAGTGTTAGGTTCAACTGGTGGTGTTAATTTCAGCTCATGTAATTTCAACTCTGGTTAAGTTAATTTAAACTCTGGTAGTGTTAGTTTCAACTGGTAGTGTTAATTTCAATTCTGGTAGTGTTAATTTCATCTCTGGTAGTGTTAGTTTCAACTCTGGTTGTGTTAATTTAAACTCTGATAGTGTTCATTTCAATGCTGGTCATGTTAATTTTCATATCTGGTGGTGTTCATTTCAGCTCATGTAATTTCAACTCTGGTAGTGTTAGTTTAAACTCTGATTACGCTAATTCCAATTTAGATGGTGTTAATTTCAACTCTGGTGGTGTTAGTTTTAACTATGGTACTGTTGATTTTAACTCTGGTTGTGTTAATTTCAACTCTTGTAGTGACAGTTTCAACTCTGGTAGTGTTAATTTTCATCTCTTGTGTTACTTTCAATTCTGGTAGTGTTAATTTCAACTCTGGTAGTGTTAGTTTCAACTCTGATTACGCAAATTCCAACTTTGGAAGTGTTAATTTCAACTCTGGTGGTGTTAGTTTTAACTATGGTACTGTTGATTTTAACTCTGGTTGTGTTAATTTCAACTCTTGTAGTGACAGTTTCAACTCTGGTAGTGTTAAATTTCATCTCTAGTTGTGTTAATTTCAACTCTGATAGTGTTCATTTCAATTCTGGTAGTGTTGATTTCAACTCTGGTAGTGTTAATTTTAGCCCATGCTACTAGGATGAAATTAACAATATTTTCACTTTAACTAACACTATTAATTATTCACTAACACTACTAATTAACACTAATAAAAAAATAATAATAATAATAAAAATAAAATGTAGACCAATGAGTCAGTTCTCACTGCATCACATTTTGTCCTATAAACTGTCAGTTTCTTTCTTTCTTTTTTATTCTTTTGTAGAGTTAAGGTCAGCGACAGGAGGCCTGAGTTTCATCTCAGGGACAGAAATGATTCTCCACACATGTTTTATTCATAACAGGACTGTCTCACCATAAAATAAATGACCTTTTTTTTTTCTTTTTTCGCACAAACCTGATCAAACAGGGAGTTTAGATCAGCTGCTAAAGGTTTTTCAGAAGGTAAAGAGCAGTGACTGTGAAGCCTCATAAATGTAAAGAGCCTGTGTTGAAGGAGTCTGTCTCCCTCTAGTGGTTCATTGTCACAAATGTATTTACATGTAGATCAGAGGTGTCAAACTGTTTTAGTTCAATGACCACATTCAGTACAATATGATCTACAGCTGACTGGACCAGTAATAACAGAATAATAACCAATAACTAATAATCATTTTTTCTTTGTTTTAGTGTGAAAAAGGTCAAATTACATAATGAAAATGTAAATAATCTGAACCATGTTCAACCTGAAATTTCTCAAGAAAAATAAGTGCAATTTCAACAATATTATGCCTCAGTTTGTTATTAACACAACTTACACATCACAGTGGAACAATAAATGCACAAAAAATTAGTCACAGGCAAAATATCGTTAAAATTGCACTAAGACATTCCAGGTTGTTCATATTTATTCAAGTTATTCATATTTTATTGTGAAAGGATAGTTTGTGAGGGCAAATATTTTCATCAGGTAATTTTAGTTTCTTTTTTTTATGTTAAACCAATAATAAAAGTTGGAGTCATTATTTATAGGTTATTGTGTTATTATTAAACAATTTCATCATTTAATTTTTTATTTTTTTGCACTAAAACAAAACAAACAAGTGGTGCCAGGCACAGAAAACCCTGCCCCTCACACATATTGTAGCTTATTTTGGCATTGATCCAGCTGACGTCAGTATATCATTTGACTCTATATATGTGCCAAGCTTGAAGTAAATTGAAACAAAATTGATGTTTTTATAGACAAGTGAAATTTTGCCCATTATAGTAAATGGGAGAAAAAAAAAGATTTTAAAAATTCCTAAAAAATTGAAACTTTGACCTACTTTTCCCAAAATGTAATGAGATCTATTCTGGGTCAGTGGCAATCTATAAACCAAATTTGGTATGAATTCAACCAATAGTTTTGCTGTTTGAGTGTTAACAATCAAACAAACAAACAAACCCTGCCCCTCACACATATTGTAGATAATTTTGGCACTGATCTAGCTGATTTCAGTATATCAGTTGCCTCTATATATGTGCCAAGTTCGAAGTAAACTGAAACAAAATTGATGTTTTAATAGACAAGTGAAATTTTGCCCATTATAGTAAATGGGAGAAAAAAAAAAAAAAGATGTAAATAATTCCTAAAAAATTGAAAATTTGACCTACTTTTCCCAAAATGTAATGACATCTCTTCTGGGTCAGTGGCAATCTATAAACCAAATTTAGTATGAATTCAACCAATAGTTTTGCTGTTTAAGTGTTAACAAACAAACAAACCAAAGAAACAAACAAAACCAAAAATCTTTGGGGGTGGGGTAAAAATGTGGACTCATCATCGTTTATAGGTTTTTATGATAGTGTTTTACTGGTCTGATTCACTGGAGATCAAATTGGTCTGTATGTGGAACTGAACTGTAATGCCTTTGACACCATTGTTGTTTAATATCTTCAGTGTCATTTTTACACCACATTGGACCCTTTGGTGGTCCAGTTTGTTGTCATAGTGCAGGGGTCTAAAATTCATTTTCTTTCAGGGGCCACATTCAGCTATATTTAATCTCCAGTGGGCTGGACCAGTAAAAAAAAACTGCAAAATAATTGATAAATAATGACAACTTCCAATTTTTGTCTTTGTTTTAGTGCAAAAACCGCTATTAAATTATGAAAATACTTACTTTTATAAACTATCCAAAAGAAATGTGAATAACCTGAAAAAACTGAAATTTAAATAAAAATACTTAAGAAAATTTAGTGCAATTTTAACAATATTATGCCTCAACTTTTAATCCTTTCACATGTGTATTATGGATCGGATCAACAAAGACACTAAACACTGAGTAACAGGCAGAAAATGGTTAAAATTGTGCTTAATTTTCTTTCTACATTTCAGGTTCTTCATATTTGTTCAGGTTATTCACATTTTATTGTTACAGGACAGTTAGTTAATGTAAACATTTCCATAATTTGATGTTATTTTTTGCACTAAAACAAAGACAAAAAATTTGAAGATGTCATTATTTATAGGCATAATGTAATATTTTTTCGACATCAAACCAAGACGAATATATGAAGTCATCATTTTTTGTAGGTTATTCTATTATTTTACTTGATCGTCATATTGGTCTGTATGTGGAACCTGAAGTAAAATGAGTTCCTCTGCCTTGTCTGTGGAATTTTTACACTTTGTAAATTCATCCCACGGGCCAGACTGGAACCTTTGGCGGGCTGCATTTGGCCCCCGGGCCGCATGTTTGAGACCCCTGTTGTAGTGAAAAAAAAAATGTCCGACACACCAAGAATTGTAATTTGTCTTTATTGTTTAAATTCACCAAAAAGTTTTTCTGCATAACTACATCCAACAGCATTCATTATTGTCGTCACCGTGATCCCATCAACACCCGAGTGACGATAGTGTGACATCATCAGCGCCGCCATGACGTCACAGCATCATGACGTGGCTCAAACGGCAGAAAAGAAAACTCCCATTGTCCATCGTCAATAAAAGCATCTCGCCGCTACCCGTGGAAAGCACAAACATTGCACATCGACTTATAGCATAGCATCAAGTATCCTTCTTTAAAAGTACTGTGTAAAAACCAAAAAACCCGCCCACCCGCTCGTGTTACCATGGAGTCCAACAAACTTAACATGAGTGACAGTGTTCTCTTTGACCACGTATGGGATTGTACAGTGAGGATGAGCTAAGAATATGAAGGGAGCTGCAAAGTTCAAAGAACAGAAAAAACATCAGTAGCACCGTGTGCGTTCGTAACGCTGCAGTCCGGTCACCTCGCACGTTGGCGTTCCCGTCCACAAATATCCACATCGAATATTTATCATCGAGTATTTTAGATTTAGAAAGGGGAAGAATCTGAAACAAACGCCTCAACGGTAGAAAGATAACATATTTGTGCTGCTTCTTTCATGCATTTTAATTCGATTACGTATTGTTTGATTTCTATTCTACTTAAATTCATCTACGCATTATTCTTTTCTCTGGAATTTGCATTTAAAGCCATAAATGTAGAGGCTGAAGTTACGAAATACCAAAGTCATCACTATAAAGTTCTCTATTACAATCCAACCCCCCTATGAAATGTTCAGCTACATAGCTACAAAACAGCCGTCAAGTGTTTTTCCCGCATTTTATATATAATATTTAACCTCACTTTGTAAAAGTCTGTTTATATAATCGACTAGATCATGGTTCAAAATGTTCCCTACAGTTCTAGGAAAACGATTTGGCTGAAAAATAGAGGCATATATGGTTTTTGGCCTTAGACTGTGTAATTTAACAACCAAACAACCAGCACCAGAATAAAATGTTACCAACGCACTGCAAATGATTTAGTTCTTACAAGATAAAGACAACTTCATAATAATTTATCTTGTTTTAAGAGTTAATTTCTTATTTTAAGTGTTCATACATCTGTAGACATGCTTATTTCTAGATTTAACTTAACTTAATCTGAATTCAAGTGAAATTATCTGGCTGCATGGACAGATATTTCACTTGTTTTGAGGACCATTTTCCTCAGATTTAGTGTTTTTATCTTGTTTTTAGACACCCCTTTTGCAGTGTGTACATTTCTGCAAATCTTGGACGTTTAAGAATAATCTATCCCAAAAACCAGGAGACGTTTGCATTAAAATGTGCTTTAGGTTCAGGTAATGAAATCCCCTGAACGCTATAAAGCCTGAACCATTACATCATTGACAAAAAATTCCAGTTCTTTGAAACTGGAGCCTTTATTGGTCCCTCTGAGCAACCCAAACTTTTTTCCATGTATGAGTTTCAATTTTGTATCATATTTGATACATCAGGTCTCAATGCTCAATTATTATTATTTTTGAACAAACAAAAACATAATGTAACACAAACATGTCTGTCATGCCTGCTTTGAAAAGGAATTACCAATTTGTCAAAGTTCTTCCTCCTTCCTCATTAATTTAATCTTGTAGTGTCACTGGAAAGACCTCTGGTAAATGAATTCCTCCCCCCTGGTGGATTATCTGTGTTTTACATATATCTAATTGTATACATCAGGTTTTTCAAGAAAAAAAAATCACACTGATCATGTAGAGGGCTTCAAAACTCATGTATCAAATATGATACATTTGGCATTACAGGGTTAACTGAGGCCTGGTACAGATCACAGTTTTATCACAGTTTTTGCAGATTTTTTGTAGTATTAAACCACATCCTTGTGTTTTTTCCTATTTTTGACCCAGTTCCATCAGTTTGTAAACCTGTTCACACAATCACCCCCTTATACACGATAGAAATGATCATGAAATGCCGCTATCACATGCATTTTTGGTTCAGAAACCTTGAGATTATACAGTACATTTCATTTTATTCTGGCAATGGTGCTGCTTGGTTCATCAAAACATGTCCTCACTAATTATTAAGTGCCTTGAACGCAGCTGTGGCTTTTTAGCTGAAAGGATTTATACTGTATTTGTATTGCATGCTATAAAACAGTATTTTTGCATTGATTCTGCGCGTTTCTGCCGAGTTTGGGCTGTTCATAAAAGTGCTCATTTCATGTTAAACTACTATATCCTACCTTTGCGTATCTAAACTATGTCTCTACAGAAGGCCGTCCCTGCCTCAGATCATCTAGTTCTAGTTCATAAACTCTCTTAACACACTCTCATTTGGCATCACTTTCCTCTTTTTGACATTTGACTGTACATCTTATCTATGATGTGTCCTCTTGGTGATATTTAAATATGGCTATAATCTCCTATAAATGTCAAAGGAGCCGTACATACAATGTGCTCAAACATCTTCAGATCTCCTCAGAAAAAAAAACAGGGCGAGTAGAATTTAGGCTGTGACATTCTGTGTGCTAAAAATTGCATTATTTCAACTATTATGGCTATATTAGTTTTGTTCACACGTAAAGAATAGTTTTAATGTAAGGTAAGATCTGCTCAACAACAGCCTTCTTTGTTACGTGACACTTTTATCTGATGATCTGTGTTTTTTATACTGTAATGTTTTGGATATATATATATATCTTTATGTGTTGGTAATACTGTGAAACACATTGAACCAGGTGAATGTGTGTTGTGCCAACATACGTACCCCCGCTCAGAATTGTTTCCCCTGGCCACGGGAGCATAAGTTTGTTAATTATGACTTTTAATCTCATAATTATGACTTTTTATCTCATAATTTCGACTCTTATCTCATAATTATGACTTTGAAAAAAAAACCCTCATAGTAAGTCATAATTATGGCATAAAAAGTCATAATTATGAGATAAAAAGTCAAAATTATGAGATAAAAAGTCATAATTATTAGATAAAAAAATTGAAATTATGAGATAAAAAGCCATAATTATGAGATTGAAAAGTTATAATTATGAGATAAAAAGTAAAAATTATTCGATAAAAAGTTGTAATTAGTTGATAAAAAGTTGAAATTATGAGACAAAATGCCATAATTATGTGATTAAAAAGTTATAATTATGACACTGAAAAGACATAATTATGAGACAAAAAGTTGTATTTGATAAAAAAATTGAAATTATGAGATAAAATGCCATAATTATAATATTGAAAAGTAAGTTATGAGATTGAAAAGTCATAATTATGAGATAAGAAAGTCAGAATTATGAGACAAAAAGTCATAATTATGAGATAAGAAAGTCAGAATTATTAGATTAAAAAGTCATAATTATGAGATTAAAAAATCTGAATTACGAGATTAAAAAATAATAATTATGAGATAAGAAAGTCATAGTTATTAGATAAAAAGTCGAACTCATGCTCCTGCATCAAGGGGAAATAATTCTGAGCGGGGATACGTACTTTGGCACAACAAAGTGAAATGAAGCCAAACAGTCTGAATGTCCTTCATCCTTAAATGCAGACAAAACAAAAATCTCATAATGTCGTATGAAACAATGTCAGGCAAAGTCCCCCCCATTACTTGCATAAATCTCTTCATTAAATCATCTGCTATATACAGTAATACATTAAAGTGTTACATATGCGGCTCATGGGAGCCTTCCGAGTCTCTTGAACAGTACTGCACCATAACCCAGTGACCAAATATTCATCAAACTGATCTCTTCATCAAGACCAAAAGAACCAAAAGTCAAAGTTCCTTATACAGTAGAATACAGTAGACACCTTTCAAGTAAAAGAACTGGTTTTCTAATACTGGTGTGTTCACATAAATGACACAGACCTGGGTCAGACCACAGCTGAAATCACAATATTGAATGTTTTTTAGAGTCAGAAAACATGTGCAGTCGGTGAAGTATATGTAAGGATAAATCTGAAACCTGTTAACATCGTCCAGGCCATCTCCAAAAGTAGAACCAGTCAAATATCTGTAAGGGTAATTAATACTGCTGAGGACACCAAATACCGTCTTCAAAAGGACCTGGGTTCCGTAGATTTACCTTAAACTTACCAGGTCAGTCATTTTATTTCCCCAGTTTCAGCCCAATATGAGGCCAGACCAGTAAAATAGTAAAATAGCATAATAACCGACATACAATAAACTACAAATTTTTCTTGTTTTAGTTCAAAAAACGTAAAAGTGCAATTTTATCAGTTTTCTGCCTCTGCTTCTCATTTAAACATGTGCACTATAACTTACAGACCGCAGTGGATCTACTAATGCACAAACCATGTAATAAGGCAGAAAATTAATAAAATTCACTCAAATTTTTTTTAAAAAAAAAAGGATATTTTAGGTTGTTCATGGTTGGTTAGATCGTTCACATTTTATTGGAAAAAGATGTTTGTAAATGTAAACAATTTCATCATGTAATTTTATTTTTATTTTTTGCACTAAAACAAAACCAAAATATTGTAGTTGTCATCATTTATAGGTTTTTATGATAGTATTTTACTGGTCTGATCCACTTGAGGTTAAATTGGTCTGTATGTGGAACTGAACTAAAATGAGATTCTGTTGGGTTTTTGTAAATTGGCTTGAGTCTGGTTTCGACCGGCTCTATATGTAAAGTGTCATGAGATAACTTTCGTTATGATTTGGAACTATATAAATACAATTTGATTGACTGATTGATTGACACCTGTGATTGTTAATATCAGTGTAATTTTTGCACCTTAAAAAATCATCCCATGAGCCAGATTGGACCCTTTGGTGGGCCACCCCGGTCCTAATACATGTCCTAATACAATTATTGCATAATTATTGCTTAACTGATCAGGTTTTAAGAGAAACAGAAGGCTTTAGTGTTTGCACTACCAGGCTTTTTCGACAGATTTCACTGTGATCTCAGACTTTAAAGAGCATCAATTTATTGAATAAAACCTTTTTCCTGACAGTTTGAGCCCTGGACATATAGTCGCAGTTCTTAGTATGTTATCAGTCATGGATCTTCTACCACTCATCAAGTCCAAATTGCCTAAGCAGGTCTAATATTACTGCTGAATAATTTTTCTACACTGGAAAAAATCAAAATTTTACCAAGTGTATTTTTTTCATTTCTAGTCAAAATATCTCATCACACTTAAAATAAGACATAATCACTTAAAGAGTAACTTTTCAGTGAGATATAACAACTTACTTTTGGATTTCAAGAAATGTTAACAAGGTAATTGTCACTTGTTCCACTGGAAAATTTTTTTGCTTGAATTAAGCAAAAAAAAACAAACAAACCTTGAATTCAGCAATAAAATCTTGAATTAAGCAAAAAAAAATCTTGAATTATGTAAAAAAAAATCTTGATTTAAGGAAAACATCTTGAATTAAGCAAAAAAAAAAAATCTTGAATTAAAAAAAAAAATCTTTAAGCAAAAACAAAAAAAATGGCATTAAGCAAAAAAATATCTTGAATTAAGCAAAAAAAAAAAAAAATCTTGAAATAAGATTTTCAAGATCTATTGTCTAAAAATAAGTTCTTATATCTCACTGAAAAGTTACTCTTCAGGTGATTATGTCTTATTTTAACTACGATATTCTGACTAGAAATGAGAAAAATACACTTGGTAAGATTTAGATTTTTCCCAGTGTATGCAAATGTTTGACTGTTTTATCTTGTCAGTAAGCTAGCATTAACATTTAGCTTTCCCTGTTCAATCATTATGTCTAAAAATGGTCAACATACATACCAAGAGCCAAAATACAAACTCCTGGCTGAAAACAGGACTCCAAAACCTTTTAGTGTGTGATGCCACAGTGGCTTCATCCACTTCTTATTATGGAAGGTGTGTGTATGTGTGTGTCCTTACATGAAGTGTGTGTTAGGGTCTGTTCTGTGCCTGGAGTCGGTCATTTATTGACATTAGTTAACTTCATTACGACGCTAACAAAGGTCTAACAGATACTATTAACTTGGAAATGCAGTCAGCTAATGACTCCAACACACACTTTACAATCACATGATGCAGATGTAAACAACTGTAGCTGTAACAGAAGCAGAACAAGGAGCGTGGATGTTAAAAGGTTCATCTCAAACCTACATGTAAGATCGATTCCAGTGTTTTGATGTGACCCAGATCTGCCTAAATGGTTAGCAGACAAAAAATGTCCTAATCCGATGATTGACAGAACACAGTGACGTACTTTTGTTTTTGTCGTTGAATCTGATAAAGGAAAAAGGTAAACGAAGAAATTCTTTTAAAAATACAGAAATGCCATCATAACCACAGACAACTAAGCCACCGATTTCTCTGCTTTTAAAGAATTTTTTTGCCTTGAAATAAAGCGAGTGAAAGAGAAAACACTCACTAGGTCTTTTTTGTACAGTAATCCATTGATAATAATCAATGCACAAAAGTAAAAGACGAAGCACACAAATATCCAAAAACTGAAATTGAGACAGCTCAAGACAAGAGAATTTTTTTTTTTTTCCTTTTTCCATATGGGTTTTTTTTTTTTTCACTTAAGTTTAAAATACACATATTAACCAGCTGTAGAAGGTTTACATCGGAATTTTGGATTCATCAAAAAAAGCACAGTTTAAAGTCAGTCCAGCTATCCTGGCTTTGTGGTGGACCTTTAAGGGGGACAAGTCCAGGATGGTCCAGTCCAGTCCAGAGTAGACTACTGGCCAAATGGCTGGGGCACTACCGTACTGATAACGCAGCGCTGTGTGCCGTCGTGTGCTGGGCAGATGGCAGTTACTGTACTATGATTTGCTGGGGCAGAGGAGTAAGGTCGGCCTTGTCACACTGCATGTGGCTGCACTGGACTCACCCTGTTCATCCACGGCAGGGCAGGGCTGCGTGGCACAGCACGGCACGGCTCAGCTCAGTTCAGCAGTGTGAGGATCCATTCGCTGCGCAGTGCTCGTCACCACAGAAGAGGCAGTCTACTTAGAGATGGTGACTCGGGGCCCGGAGGAGGACGGGGGGGGGGGGCTCAAAAGGGCCACCGAGGCCAGGGGCTCAGGGAGCAGAGAGAGAATACAGACAGAGACAGGATCATGGCTGAGCATTTGCATTTGGTAAGGAGGATTGAAGCAGAGCTGAGAGCAGGTGACGGGGCTTATAGAGCTGAGGCTGGAGGATGACGGAGGCTTTGAACTGCACATGAAGCGGCCTGAAAGAGGAGAAGAACGAGAGCCAGGCCGCCCGAGAAAAGAGAGGGGAGCCGGGAATAAAGCGGGAGGCAAGAGGGGCGCGCTGTGATGAACGAATCAGACGGGAGGAAGAGGAAGCTGAAGTCAAAGAGGAGGAGGAGCAGGAGGAAAGCTCCAGAGAGTTTTCAGTTGGAGGGAAGCCTTCTGCCCATCCAAAGAGACACCTGCAGGAAAAGAGCACAGACTGGATGAAACCTCCACAGCGTACATTCACAGGCCTTTTACTACAGATTAGATGGGGTTCTTCCACCGCTTCAGGAGGGGATTTGTGGAGGCTTGGTGCCATCTAGTGAAGCAGCCCACATTTTTACCTGTTCAGAATGAAACTATTTTAATGATGGAAGCATTTTAAACCTACTAGAAGCACGCAGAGAGCGCAGACCTCCGCCAAGGCAGATCAGTGCCCCCCCCCAATGTCTGTCTGTCTGTCCATGTACAAGATACCTCAAAAAGTTATGGACAGATTTGGATGAAAATTTCAGGAAATGTTGATACTGGCACAAGGAACAAATGATTAAATTCTGGTGGTGATCGGGGGTGGGGGGGGAACTGATCTGCCTTGGCGGAGGTCTGCGCTCTACGAGTGCTTTTCTAGAAAAGACAGCACAGACCTCCGCCAAGGCAGATAAGTGGTCCCCCCACCCCCGATCACCACCAAAATTTAATCATTTGTTCCATGTGATAGTATCAACATTTCCTGAAATTTTCATCTAAATCCATCCATAATTTTTTGAGTTATCTTGCACGCAGACAGACAAACAAACAGACAGACAAACCAACACCGACAAAAACATAACCTCCTTGGCAGAGATAATAAAGACCCTGTGGTACTTTTATGTCAGTCCCCGAATGAATGAATTCTCTCTATTTAACCTTTCTTCAGTTATTTATCACAATTGAAAACAGGTTAAAAACAGGTTAAAAATGTACCTTTTTTCGACAGCATTCTGTTGAGTTGTGTGTGTGTGCATGTGTGGGTATGTGCAAGTTTAAATATGTGTACATATGACTGTTTACTTGCAATTGCACTCACTTTCTTATGATTGTTACCTCCGTGTAAGTGGAACGGCGGAGGTTATGTTTTCATAGGGGTTTGTCTGTCCGTCTGTCTGTCTGTTAGCAAGATAACTCAAAAAGTTCTGGACGGATTTGGATGAAATTTTCAGGAAATGCTGATACTGGCACAAGGAAGAAATGATTACATTTTGGTGGTGTTGGGGGGGATGATCTGCCTTGGTGGAGATCTGTGCTCTCCGAGTGCTTTTCTAGTTTTTTTATGTTATATACCTGTTGTGAAGCACATTGACTCTGCATTGTGTATGAAATGTGTTCTATAAATAAAGTTGAATTGAACTGAATTGAATATTTATTACAGTATCATTCTGCATTTTGCGCTTTTTAAACGCAAATCAGGTATTTTCCTATATTTAATTTACTGATCCATAAAACCTCAGATTAAAGTTGAGGGTTATGATATCAGAAGTACATAAAAACAAAGAAAAAGTGACTTTTTCAACTAAATTTATCATTAACCGAACATAAACTAAGTGTGTCCATCCACTGTATTGATCCAACTCCATTGGTTCTACTGGTGAATCAATATTGTAGGAGATGACGGTGTTTCAGTGGTAACTACAGAGTCTCTGAACGTCCAAATGGGTCATATCTGATGACTATGAAAAGACGACAAACTGTATTTTACACAAATATTTACATAACCAAACTATTAAAGTAATAACACTTGCTGAATGAAGAAAAAAAGGTCTGTTGTGCAGAATCTAAGCATATATTCTTATTAATCGCCTAATTAATAAACCCTCGACTGACTCAAAACTTGGCCTTGATGTAAGTTTTCTCTTGGGTCGCTGAATAAAACCTTTCTTAAACGGACTTAAAAATGCATGAGTCGAGGTAAAGCTTCACCTTCGGCTGAGCAGATGTTTGATCACGGCAGCTTTTTACCTGCAGGCAGGTCTGCCATCTAAACTCCAAATGAGATAATGTCTTTGGTGTCTGGATGGAATAACTTGCCTGAAGCTATTGACCATAAAAAAGCAGAACAAAATCAACACGGCAAAAGAACTCCTATTTTTTTTTCTTCAGGGTGAAAATAAAATATGTCCAAAAACTTAAATATTACAAGCTGAGTGGTCCCAGTGGTCCATCAGTTATATATGCTCTCGTGTTGTGTTACATGTCAGCAATTACACTGTCTTTAATTTATTTTATTACTTTTATATTTGATTTTATTGTTTTATTTATAGCATTATTGTAGTTTCATGTACTTATTTATTGTTTTTTGTGTATTTTCTTTTATTTGTTTTACTGTTTTTACGATTCTATGTGCAGCACTAGTTTCAGCTACTTCGTGTGGCCTTCCTCTGACGAAAGCTACAGGAAGTAGCTGAAACTAGTCAAGCAGGTAAACGAACAACTACCCCTGTCTGATCATTTAATTACCCACAATAATTCTTATAAAGATTTATCAAAACACGGCTTATTCCATGTGAGAAAAACACACAATAGATGGCAGTGTTGAGATGTGACCCACCAAGTAATGAGCTGTTTCCACTCAGTGTCCTGGGCAGACGACTTCAGCAGATGGTTTCAAGGTGACGAGAGTTCTGTAGGGAGAAGAGGAAGAAACGCCTCAAACACTGAAAACATACAGAACATGTTTACAGCTTCCCAAATGCAGTGCTGGGAGTAAAGCGTTATTACAGTAATGCATCACAGTAACAGATTACTTTTTGCTGTAACGCAGTAGTATAAGGCATTACTAATCAATTATCAGTAATATTTTACTCTGTACATGTTCAATTGCGCTTGCATTACAACAAACTTTTCACCCATAAGTTAATTGTTCAAATGAAAAAAACAAGACAAAAAAAAAAACCAGTAAGACCATGAGACCTTTAGGAATCAAAAATGCATCTGTAAAGTTCCATTTCCTGTTGGTGTTCAGCCAATGGGTGAAGACGGCAGAAGACAGTCCACTGTCCACATGGACGTATGCTCATTACAAACTCTAACCCTGCTTTACAGAAGCTAGTTAAACTCTAACCCTGCTTTACAGAAGCTAGATAGCATTAGCATGATCCCTGTGATCAGCAATGACAAGGTAAGCTAACGTTTCTATGACTAGTTAGAACTCTTTATTGATTTCAGATTTATCTACCGGCGTCTTCAGCGCCATGCTCCCTGTTTGAACATGGAAAATGTTGAAAAAAATGCAAGCGTTTCTGCTAGGATTCAAACATCGTACACGGTAGCACTACTTACTGAGCTATCTGTCCACATGTACTTCGGGGCGCAAATGTATGTGTCCCACAGGTCTATTATGTCTTGTATTGGAGGGGGGGCTACTATTTGATCTGTTTTTTTTTTTTTGGGGGGGGGGGGGGGGGGGGTTTCTACTCCGCACACGCCATTTATGATGAGAGGCTGTATGTAACTCAAAAGTAATACAGGAGTCATGTAATTCATTACAATTCTGAGACAGTAATATTGTAAGGTAAGGAATGTATATTATAAAACCCAAGTGGCCTCTGTGTGTGCGTGCGTGTGTGTGTGTGACACTCACCGGTGTGTCATTCCACTGCCGGGGCAGGTCCTCAGGCTCAGGGGGGTAGGACATCCAGGACGGGCTGCGGTACGACGACGGCGGTGACATGACGAAGTAATCCGAGTATCCTGGGCGGTTGGCTGAAATAGCGTAGACTGCTGTTATTGGGTTTCCTGTGGAATGTAAAGATGGTGAATTCAATTTTTAAGGTTTTATTTACAGAACACCTGCGGTCAGTGCCGTTTGCACCACGCCCTCACACGTCTCACCTGAGTAGGTGGTGATGGACTGATCGACAGTGACGGCGGGGAACGGGGTCCTGGACAGCGGCAGGTAGGGGGCGCCGTTGTGCTGCTGGACCTGCAGCTCCGACGCCTCCGACACACGGGGCTTGAGACTCACATCAGGAGTGGAACTGTTATGAAGAGGAGAAACAATGGTTAACGGTTAGAAATTTTAAACTTGATCTGGTGGGAATGGAGACGTTAAATGTGACTTAATCAAGACTTTTGTCATAAAACAAAAAAGTACAACTGGTATAAGAGCTGAAAGTTAGTACAAAGTGTAAAACATTTTAGCAGCTGATCTTTTAAAGTGTCAAGAACACAGAACATCACATTTCTAAACAAACTACAGCATTTCTCAGATAATTTTTCCTACTGTATGATGTATGATCAATACAAAAATAAACACAATTAAATGTATTACTATATAAGACTCAGTAACAGTAGTAGCAATTTTAATTCTTTTTTTTTTTCAACATAATTGCAAAATATGGAACCTATGTATATGTGTGTCTCTACTCACTTTGCAGCAAATCATAATGGTTGTGGTGAACTGTTGTCAAAATGTGAGTTGTGTCATATTAAATCCAGTTCCTTACATCTAAGGACCACATTTACCCATGCATGCATATGACAATCTTCCTCAAAATATAATAATTTATGATCATTTATCATTCAACGCTGGATCCATTACATAATCACACGGGGCTGGAAAATGTAAAACTAGTTGAACCCTCGGATGTAATGTCAAAGACAGTCAGTTAGTGTTCACAAGTGCTCCATCAATGAATATTCAGCTTTAGGATCTCGCCCACACATTTAATGACTGGATTTATGTGGATGCACAACAGAGCATTTTTTATTTAAGACATTTAAGATGAGGTCTGTAACAGAGACAGGTCCATCAAGTACTTATAAACTAGGAAAATAGAATGATATCAGTGTGTTACATACACTGTGGCCCATAAAGTTTGACCAATTTTTTTTATTATTACTACACTTTTTTTGCTGCTTGTTGTTTTTACAAGTACTTTCTAATGTGCAACTGCCTATTTTTTGCACTACAGTTTTTTTTAATAAGTTATTGTTTAGCTATTTTCTTGTGGTATTTCTTGTGAGTGTAATCGAATCGAATTAAATTAAATTTTGTTTTCACACATTTGTTTTACACATCCCTCTTTTTACTCCTATTTATACACATATTTTTTCTCTTTGGCTTTTAACTCAGTGTGAGAGGTTGCCTTTTATTGTTTGGTTTTTTTTAACACATATCTTTATTAAATTTTTAACATGTTACATAATTTTCTGACATGAATTGGTAACATTTTATGGGTCTCCCCTGAGCATAAACCCCCAGAACCACAAGGCCTGTCAATCATCACACTATACTTCCGATCAAAATTATTAAATGGTTATACAGGGTTATTCAAAAAGAATGAGCTGTTTTCATTACGCAATATTGTAATAAGGAAAAGCAATAGAAAACTCCAGCCAAGTCACAAGTATTCTACTCACAATCAACTTTTATTTTCTCTCTTACAAGTGTTCAGTGTGTCCACCACCTGCAGCACGGACTACGTCAATGAGATAAGAGAATTCTTCCCAGACACATAACAGCATATCACGATCCACTGAGTTGATCGCTGTTGTTATTCAATGTTTAAGGTCATCGAGGTTAGCCATTCAACACTTTGAAAACTCCTCTTTCAAATGGTCAGTGACTCATTCCATGACGATGCTTGAGAACTGAAGCAATGCGTCATGAAATCGGTTCAGTCTTTTTGCATAACCCTGTATAATCAAAATAAATTGTGAATAACGATGCTTTTTTTTTCCATCAAGTGTGCTTAATTTTTTAATGCCTCTGGACGTCAAATATAATGCTTTTTAATGCCATTTAAGGTTTTAATTTTCACAAAATCTATTTAATGACTTTTAATGCTTTTTACTGACCTGCATAAACCCTGATCAATGGAAAATGCTGAATGTTTGTCGTTACTGCTGATCTTAAAGGCTGTTACTAACTTGGCATTAGTTAATTTTCAGTGTGACATAGACATGAGGTGTTTTTTGTTTTCTTCTTCTGTTATACTAATGGATGCTGCACCGGCTACTGTGGTGCAGGTTACACCAGAGGAAACACTGTTAGGACCATAATGCATTGTACACACTGGTGTCTCACTATGCATACTAAAGAGTAATTAAAATGCTGCACTCTTTCTCCCTGAGGGTCCAGAGGAGCTGATGTATAACGAGCCTAGTGATTAAACATCTCTGTTTCATGTTTTAAAGCAATGATAACGGTCACACACTCATAGTTCTGACCCATAAATGAACACAGAATTAATTAGAGAATTATAAAGCTTTTTTTTTTTTTTTTTAAATGAAATGTGTAAAACCCTACATTATATCTGAATGTATCTGAGTGAGCATTCTTCATTAGATTAGCTTTCTCTGGTCCTGTCATTCTGCAGCGCTTCACAGCTGGAGCCAGTTTGACTTCCAGTGTTATTTTCCCGTTCTGTCCACTAGATGCCGACGATGCCCCTCGAAAACACGTGAGCGGTGGTTGGCTCTCTGCAGTACTAAAGTGCCCAGCAACACACTGCACACAGCAACAGCATTTAAATGAAGAAGCTGCTCAGTTAAAATGATGCGGACTAACATATGTGCCAGAGAGAGAGAAGAGGGAGGCAGAGATGGAAGGGCAGCCGGTTCAAACGACGCTCATTAATATTCTGGAGCGTCGATTCCCCTCTATAATCTCCTCAATGCTCCTTCAATAATCTGTATATGAACATGGGAAACTGACTGACTCCTTTTGATCGGTCTCTGTTTGATGCTTTCAAATGACAAATGTGAACATCTCATGACAACATTTCTGAATTTATCTGTGAGATTCAAACTCAACACAGGATCTGCTGCTACCTGAATGAACAGTGGGAATGATTTATGTAAAGGGTCTTTTAATGAAAGTAAGTTTAGATGTTAGTACAGGGGTGGGGCCAAAACCAGCCCACCAAAAGGTCCGAAACCCGTGGGATGAATTTATAAAGTGCAAAAATTACACTGATGATATTAACACACAAAAGTCTCAAAATTATTTTAGTTCAGAGGCCACATCGCAAGTGGTCAGACCAGGTAAATACAATCATGATAATCTATAAATAAGGACAAATTCAAATATTTCTTTTTGTTTTACTTTTATAAACTATCCTTCTGCAAAAATGTGAATAACCTAAACAAATATGAACAACCTAAAATGTGTTAAGAGGTGTAAGTGTAATTTTACCTATATTCTGCCTGTTATTAAATGTTTTGCGTCTTTGTAGATCCACTGTGATCTGTAAGTTGTAATGTACACATGGAAATGATAAACTGAGACATAATATTGTTAAAATTGCACTTTTCATATTGTTCATGTTATTCACAGGAGAGTTTGTAGATGTAAACATTTTCATGATGTAACTTACTGATGTAACATTATTTAAAGGTTATTATGTTATTATTTACCTCCGAATTACACCCCTGGGTTAGTATTATTAACATTATTAAGTTATTAACATTATGAAACCCACATAGTTGCCACAACTGAGTTGGCTGTTTGGGTGAGATTAACTATAACTACTATTATGTCATTAGGAATCCTTTATAATGCAACTAATTTCCTGCCAAAACCTAACAAACGTGTCACAAATGCCTGACAGTTCACTATGAACATCGTCTGGTTTACAAATACAAAACACCACTGTGTTTTATAAAACACACCGGCTGGATCACATGGCCCTCAGTGTTATGATGCTAAAATGATGAGTCAGTATTGATAATTACCATGAAATGTCAAATCAATACTTGTTTGAAGGCTACTTCTTGATCCTGAGTGAATGTTGAGGTTATAAATAGTGTCTAAAATGTAAAATGAGGAAAATTACATACACAGTAGTTTTTTATGTGTTTTTTTGGGGGGGGTCACCTTTGGCAGAAATCTAAAGGTAGAACATTAAAAACAATTATAGAATTCAGTATAACATGAAAATATTGACACTTTGTAAAAATGCTTTAGCTGAAAATTAGTAAATAAACCCTGAAGACAGAAAAAAATGTGCATTAAATTAATAAGCATTATTGATTTATTGCCCAGCTAGATTTCAGAAACAAATACAGCATTTACTGAAAGTACAAATAAATGAATAAATGTATCCTACAAAGACAAACAGAAATGCAATACGACTTTTGGCATCTTTTGTGCTGCTTTGCTCCCATATTTCCTGAGTAATTCATCTCCATAACATTATGAGGATTGAATAACATTATTGGTATCATATTTCAGATGCTCATAGTTTACCGATTTCTATTTCATATACTTAATTATTCTGGCTTAAAACTAAAGAGAACTACAGGGAATGGAAATATCAGAAGCTGCAAAACCAACTGCTGAATAATGCACCTGAACAGAAATCAAATGCAGTGATGAATGAAAATGGGCTACGACAGCCCAAAAAAATAACACTGGTAACACCCTCTGAACTTTATAATGTCTACAAAGAAAAGAATTATTGGGCAGAGATCATTTCAGCAGAACTTGGCATTATACCAGTGCTTCTAAGTTGACTTTGTTTTTGCAAAAGAAGCTTAAATTAGTTTATCATGTGTTGTACATCCAAAGTTAATTTCATTTATTTTGATATTAGTTTAACATTTTACTAAGCCTTTTTCTTGCCTTATTTGTATGAAAATAAATGTTATTATTCATTCACAACACATTTATCAACTAAGGTTTTTGCAGCCATCTAAAGTGAGATCATTGTCTTGTTAACCCATAAAGACCTAAACATCCACTGCCAACTGAAACCATTTACTGATATAAAATGTTAAATAACTGTTGATCCACTAATCCTATCAATATATGTAAATAATTGGTGTAAAATACAATTTGTTGTCTTTTCATGGTCATCAGATATGACCCATTTGGATGTTCAGAGGCTCCGTAGTTACCATGGAAACATCGCCATCTTCTACAACATTGATTCACCAGTAAAACCCATGGAGTTAGATCAATGACAGTGGATGGACACACTGGGGTTATGTTTAATTAATGATAGATTTTACTGAAAAAGTCACTTTTTCATCAGTTTTCTCTGTTTTTGATATAATAACCCTCAACTTTAATCTGAGCTTTAATGACCATCTGCATGATCAGTCAATTAAATATAGGAAAATATCAGATTTTCACTTAAAAATGCAAAATAATATGAATATGTCTGTACATGTGTTTGAAGGGGGTTTATATATTTTTGTAGGTAAATATATTATGTCTGGGCGTATATATATTTAACAAAGGTCCATTGCTTGGGGTGGGTGGGCGGTCATTTGGATAGGAACTGGCTACAACAGTTTCATGTTTACATTGTATGTTTCTTGTTGTACATTTGAAAATCTAAAATTACAAAGACCTTAATTTAAAAAAAAAAAACCAAAATACAGAGGATAATATTAGAATACATTGTGATAAAACACTTAAGAAAGGTTAAAAACAGA
The DNA here is from genome assembly GCF_902148855.1 of Sphaeramia orbicularis. Taxonomy (NCBI): domain Eukaryota; kingdom Metazoa; phylum Chordata; class Actinopteri; order Kurtiformes; family Apogonidae; genus Sphaeramia; species Sphaeramia orbicularis. The sequence continues at coordinate 9,229,712 of NC_043962.1, read as the reverse complement.
GAAAAAAATCACTTAGAAACTGCCAAAAAAGTAGCAAAGTAGCACTGGGTCTTTATGGGTTCAAGTTAATAAATCCTACCTTTTCCTGATGCTACATTTAGTTTATATCTGATGTTTGACAGAGGACTGAGTGTGTTTATTGGGTGATATTTGCATGAGACTGTGCGTTACCGTCGTAGCGAGGTCCCAGGTGGTGGTCCTGGCCTTGAGGGGATCAGTGGCGGGGGAGATCCAATGCCCATGTCAGGAAGCTGGGTGAACCGGAAACCCTGCAGGAAGCCATAAATAAATATGATTTAGACATCTATTTGAGGAGCATCTGGGTACAAAATAGACAAACAGCCTTAAGCCGCAGCCCAAATTCAAGTGACAACAAACCAATCCTGAGTAATAAACTGACGGATGTCTGATCAGAGGCGACAGGACGATATGAGGCACAAACAAATTCGTGCTTCATGAGGCAGCTTTATTTGTCGGTGGGTGTTCAGTCGTCAGTCTTTAATCTGGGTAAAGCTTCTCCCTTGCTGATCAGCTGTTGGCACCACTCACACTGACAGCAGGAATGGCAGCTTTTCTGGATGTCTAAACTCTTTGTGCAAGTCCGTGTGTGCAAACATTTTAAAGGATGGTGTTGTAAATACATACAAATTCCTTACAGTGTGGATGAAAACAGCATTTATATAAAACCTTAAATGTGTAAGAACATGCATGACCTAGATTTATATATTTCAGGGTTAGGACTGAATTGCTCTGATTTAGTTGATGACTTTGATTTTATTGTAATCTTTTCTTAACTACTTTCACTTTACACATGTATTCATGTACAATGTTTCCCATTTTTACTATTTTCATTAATAATTTTTTATTTTGCTCAATCTTTCATTTTTATTATTACTATTATTTTTTTTTGTTGTTCAAAGTATTTTTATTACATTGAGTCATCCAGAAAAGTATAATACAGTCGTCTTTTTTTTTTATACTCAAACCCATGAACATTCCCACCCTGTTGCACCATAAAAAAGATGATAATCAACAATAATAATAAATAACTAAAAAATAAGGAACTCGGATATTAGTCACAGACTCGTATTAATAAGACTCCTCTGGAATGAGTGAGGGCTCTACCTCTTTTATGTGATTCAGAACAGGTTGCCAGGTACTGAAAAACTTATTGGAATTATTGGAAACTTATTGGAATGAATTCCTCCCCCCTGGTGGATTATGTATTGCATGTATCTAATTGTATACATCAAGTTTTTCAAGAAAAAAAATATCACACTGTTTAGGTAGAGCGTTTCACAACTCACATATCAAATACGATACGTTTGGCGTTAAAAGGTTAATTTTAGTTTTTCAGGTATTATGAGGACAGCTGAGAATTATTATTAAATTAACGAGTGAAAAAAAACATGTTATAATATTTAAAAACCACTGAAAAAACAACATGTATTCAGCTAATTTTATTCCTGAGCATCATGTATCATTAAAATCATGATTTTCTGCAAAATAAAAAGTAAACTTGTACTTTTTCACTTCAGATATTTACATAACTTCTGAATGAAAGGCTGTATTTTATATGGAAGTGTAGTTGCTGCTTTGACAAAGCCATCTGTTTTCCACTAATACTTCCACATATCACAGTAAATATTGCTTTGGAGAATCCTTTTCAATATGATTTATGGAGGAATTCTTCAGACTTGCTTTAAGTCAATTTTCTCTTCTTATGTAATCTATCACATAAAAATGCAGCCATGTCAGCGTCTGCCACTCGTCTCCTTTGAATATGTTTAAAATCCATCCTATCCAATCACATTCTGAGGTATTCCACTCTGTTTCCATCCAAAGATGCTGCTCTCAAATGTATTTTTACTGGTTTTCTAAAGCAGTTCATTCAAGGTAAATTCTATTACATAATATATCACTTTTGGACTAAATGTAATTTTCAATACTGTGTGAATGACAAAGACACTGTTCTCTAAGGCTGCATTCAGACTGCAGGCAAATGTGGCCCAAATCTGATTTTTTTGCCCATACATGACCCGTATCTGATCTGTTAAAGACAGTTTGAACGGCACAAATCCGACCCAGGCCACTTTCATATGTGGTCCTAAATCCGATACGTATCTGATACTTTGCAATGTGGCTTCAGTCTGAATGGCCAGGTCGCATTTATCCAACCTTTACTTAATTGAAATGCGATAAACATCACAATTCTGCGTCCCAGGAGTATGTCAGGACCTCTTTTGTGGCTGCGGGTCACTTCAGGGCCGCATTCAGTTCACACTCAAAACTGATAGAAGTCGCAATTAATGTGTAATATGAGGATGCACAAAAAAAAATCAGATTTCACCAAAAAATCCAAATTGTCTATCCAGACCTGCTGTCTGAACGTAGCCTTAGTCATTGTGTTGTGGTGGAACCCTTGGTGAGACATATCTATTCATTTGTAGTGTTTATTTTATGTGTGTCCCCCCCGTCCTCACCGGTTTGGGGAGGCTACACTGGTGCATGTCCTCGTAGCCCAGACTCCTCTGCCTGCCTCCACAGGGGTGGTTCATGGTCCCCGGTGCGCTGGTGACCCCATCGCTATAGTGATTGGTGTGGGACGGGTTGTAGGCGCTGTGGGCGTGGTGGTGGTGATGGTGGCGGCTGCTGGTGACAGACAGGAAGTAACAACAACAACCTTACAAACAAAGAAAAGTGAACAGATACAAACTCACTCCCTTTAGGCTATGTTTAGACGGTAACGATCTGAACCCAAAACTCAAAAGTGGCGTTGCATTCTCACTTTTAATTCCGTGTTTAGATGTGTGTTTTGGGGGGAAAATCTGCATGCAGACAGACACACAAAAGTTTGTGAAATTTCCTATTTATCAATGTACAGGGTGTCCCAAAAAATTTACATCATTTGAGATGTCAATATCAGAGTGACTACATGGTCAGGAGAAATGATACATAATAGGATTTATTTTGGACATAAAATGTTTTATTCTACAAATTTCAAACGAAAAATTCTGGAGGATGGTAATTTTATAATGTTCCAAAGTTGTTACAAATGTTCAGTGTGTGTGCTTATGACAGCACACATCAAGTCGGTAGTGGAATTCCTGCCACACTCGCTGCAACATGCCATGTGTAACATTGTACAGAGCCTCAGTGATTCTCCTCTTATTCTCACACACATTGAACATTTGTAATAACTTTGGAACATTATACAATTACCATCCCCCAGAATTTTTTGTTTGAAATTTGTAGAATAAAATATTTTATGTCCAAAATAAATCCTGCTAAGTATCGTTTGTCCTGACCATATCGTCACTCTGATATGGACATCTCAAATGATTTCAGTTTTTTCGGGACACCCTGTAGTAAGGACTGTAAGTAAGGACGGTGGTATCACCACCACTAAGACCAAGCATCTGCGTAGAACCTTTCTATTTCTCTTCCTGTTCTCTCCAAGCACGAAATACTATCACAAAACAGGAAACAGAACAACAAGATTTGTGAACATTGCTGAAACGGCTCGTGGTTGTAAATTAGAGCGGCTAGGGCAACTTGAAGGTCTGTCGCAGGGAAATAATCCAACATGTTGTTTTCCTGTGCTGGCGTGAACCTGTGATGTAAACTCTACGTGACGAGAAAACACAGTTTTGTGTTTTCGACCCTTTAGACCAGGGGTGTCAAACTCATTTCTTCCAGCCCAGTTGGATCTCAAGTGGACTGGACCAGTAAAGTAACAGCATCATAACCTATAAATAATAACTTTTTGTGTTTTTTTTAGTGTAATAAAAAACATTAAATTACTTATTATATTATTATATTTTTTGGTAATGAGCATAATATTGTTAAAAAATTTGGAGTTTGGAACTAAAATAAGAACAGTTTTGTTTAGTTTAGATCTTTGAGGTTCAACTGGACTAGTTTTGCTTCAAAAGCACAACACTAGCTCAGTTGAACCAATAGAACCTAGAAAAATGGAGTTGTCCCTATTAATAGGTTATTATGTAATTATTTTACTTTAGATCATATTGGTCTATCTGTGGAACCTGAACTAAAGTGAGTTTGACACCCTTGATTGTTAATATTTGTAGTGTAATTTTTGTACTTTGCAAATTCCTCCAGCAGGTCAGACTGGACCTTTTTTTGGGTCGGTTTTGGCCCCAGGCCACATGTTTGAGACCCCTGCTTTAGACGGTGACGTGAGAATGGAGCTTTTTTAAGATTTCCACTCTGGAAGGTGGTTTGATTGTTAGGATTTTTCGTATTCGTTGATTAGAAGCTCCAAAGACGAGTTCAGGATACACTTGGTCTCAGTTTAAGAATGTGTATTTCACATGTGAAATATAAAAGCCAGCGCTGACTTTTTTGCATTTTCAACCCCCAATAACACCATTGCCATCTAAACGAAAGGCACATCTAATTAAATATTTTGTCGTTTTCACCTGAGTGCGTTGTTGTGTCAACTGGGCCTTAGTGTTAATCTCCACTGTGCTGTACTATGTGTTTCAGGCCTTCAAATCCACTCTACTTTCAGAAAAAACTACTTTGTGTGGGATGTGTACTCTTTAAAACTGTGAGTTCAGGGCCGCTCTCTCATCATGCAGATCTTCTCAATAAACAAATAATGTAGGATATAAATGAAATTTACTTAGTCGGAGGGGAAGGCGGGTCGTGGTCCGGAGGTGCCAGGCTGAAAGCGTTGCCTAGCAACATATGCATCTGTGTGCGGACCTCGTCAATGGACGGCTGAGAGCTGAGTGTGGAGGAGTCGGAGCCGCGGTGAGCTTTCACCCCCAGGCTGCCGTTCCCGGTGCCGGTAGATCCGCCCCCGTAACCCAGAGAGCTCATCAGACGGTCCACGTTGGTCTCCTCAAACGGTTCTGGTTCTCCCTGCAGAAAGAAGACCAACAAGTTCATGTGTCCTCACAGTACATGTTCTAATATCAGACTAAATTGGAGATAATCTGATGTGAGGAGCAGGACCACACTTCAAACACTCCCCTCTCTCTCATACTGTCTATAAACACCTGCCTACACTTCTGTTTGTTCTCCCTCCTGTGCCCCTCCCTCCCTTTTCTGTCTTTCTTACTCTACATTCACACTGTGGGTCTTACAATTTTGTGTTGAAATCCGATTTTTTGTGTGGTTGTTCACATTATAATAAGTAAGTAAATAGGTAAATGCCACTTCCATCTGACTTGTGTGTGAACAGTCTACGGTCCTGAAGTGACCCACATAAGCAGAAGAAAATGTGACGTCACACACTTCACACTGTGTTTATGGAAGTAAATATGGATTTTACCGGGTTCCGCCAGAACTGTTAAATCTGACACGTTTCCTTTCAGTGATGTAAAAGTCAGATGAAATGCGACATGACCATTCAGACTGAAGTCAATCGTAAAACATCAGATATGTATCAGATTTATGAGCACATATAAAAGTGGCCTGGGACTAGGGCTGCTCAAACTGACATAAATAAGTCAAGTATGGGCAAAAAGTCAGATCTAGGCCAGTTTTTTTCTACTTTTTTAAAAAAATGTTAGCGTTTTACTCATCACACAGTAAGACAAACATACATAAAATAACCTAAAATAAGAAAAACTACAAGGTTTATACAAAGTATTTATAGAACCCAAAAATAAACATGAACACAAATGAAGAAAAACAAAACAAAACAAAAAAAAATCCCACAAACTTCTGATCTGGGCCAGTTTTACCTGCAGTGTGAACATATGGTTACTCTATTTAGGTACCAGGGGGTTAAATGAGTTAAAGAGCCGCAGCTGAAGAGAACATCTCCAAAACAGATCATCATCACACACATCCTTTTCTAATTAATTCCAGGTTGTGGCCCTCGTTCATGTATAGTGAAGTAACATACAACATGATTTTTCATTTTCAACTTGTTTTTTATTCAGGATCTGAAACATAATTAGTATCAATATTTTTTTTTCCGTACTTACATGCAAATGTGAGTTAAATTTTACTTAAATATTTCCATTTTCTCTAACTGTTACATCTCTGAGGCCAGTACACTACATTTACTCCTCTACATCAGCTTGACAGCTTCAATTCCTTTTCAAATGTATGCTATCAATATAAAATGAAAATAAACTCAAGAATCCCTGTGTACTATTTATAGTATAATCTATTCAGTATATATAATTTAAATAGATTTAAGTGCTTCAAATGGAAATGAGCTGCTGCCCTCAAACATTTCCTGTCACTGCTACAGAAACAGTGATGCAGGATAGTTTTGGTGATTCTGGTGGGTCTGGAATAAATATATACTATATATACAAATATATAATATACCTGAAAACGCACTGTGTGTCTTTGTAAGATGAGTGAGTGCTTTGATAGTTTAACTTTGTTTTTTTATTACAATGGATAAATGAATCTAAACCTTATTTTTCACAATATGCCACCTTTAAATAAAATTGTGAATGTAGATTTTTTTTTTTTGTTAGATTTTCCCACTCTGGTGTTGCTACTTGAACTTAAATAAAAAATATCAGAGCATGTGGTGCCGTATTGTAGCTTATTTTGGCATTGACCCAGCTGATGTCATCATGTCTATGCATGTGCTGATGTCAGCATATCTAATGCCTCTGTATATGTGGCAAGTTTGAAGTAAATTGAAACAAAACTGATGTTTTTAAAGACATTTCAAATTTCACCCATTATAAGTAAATGGGGGGATTTTTTTTTTTTTTTTTTAAATTCCTAAAAATTTAAACTTTGACCTATTTTTTTCCCAAAATATAAAGAGATCTATTCTGGGTCACTGGCAATCTAAACCAAATTTGGTATGAATTCAATCAATAGTTTTGCTGCTACAGACATTTGAAATTTCACTTCTGTATATGCGTCAAGTTTCAAGTAAATTGAAACAAAACTGATGTTTTTATAGACATTTCAAATTTTGCCCATTATAAGTAAATGGGGGGGGTGGTGGTGGTGGTGGTTAAAAATTAATAAAAATTTAAACTTGACCTATTTTTCCCAAAATGTAATGACATCTATTTTGGGTCACTAGCAATCTATAAACCCAATCTGGTATGAATTCAACCAATAGTTTTGCTGCTACAGTGTTATCAAACAAACAAACAAACAAACGGGCAGGGTAATAATAATTCTTCCAACACTGATCCGTTAGTGTCACAAAAAACTAAATGTGGTATTGTTTAAATACATCAGGTTTGGCTCTTACAGATAGATGTATGGGTGATGTCAATGTTAATCATCTCATCAACTAATGGAGAAGATAAACCATCAACAATCTGAGGATTATTGGACTAAATTATAATATGCTCATACACCTGCTTGGAAACAGTAGAGTTGAAACATACAGAAACTACTGTACGTCAGTATTTTCAGCCTTAATGTTACACAAAACTATACAATATTCCATTATTCTGCACACATACAGTATTATATCAGATTCTCCTGAAATGTACAATAAGTACATCAGAACAGGCTGCAGGTATTTTATCCTTTCCCTCAGAAGTCAGATATGAGGTGTGTTGCGAAAATATGAATAAGATATTAAAAAGAACCATCTGCTGGGATATATCATGGTTTCACACTGTGAGTTATTGCATAGCCACTTTTTTCAAGGCTAAAACTGCACATGCACATAAACATGGAGCAGACAAAACCAGCATTTAATAAGAAGGGGATTAGGTTGCTTATATGGACACTTTAAAGCTTGAAAACATAATGGTTTAGATGCGTGTACACCCATGAACACATTCCCATGGCGGTGTTCTCTTTGTGCCGTTGTTTGGTGCATCCAAGGCTATTAACCACTATCCTGCCTCCCATCTGAATCCATGAATAGGCTATAATCATATTCAGAGTCATTGACATTCAGCCAGGTAGCACGGGTGCTGCTGTTACTGCAACGCAGGAGAGAAGAAGCATAAAAAGCTTTCACTCACACCGCCTCTGTCCCCGTCCCTCATTCTCAGTCTGTCTGGTGCTGTCTTTAACCCCCCAGAGACATCCTTCCAAACCAACGAAAGTGTGTAATCTGCACAGTGCTGCAGTAATGTCCAAATGTTTGTCAGTTTGTTTGTAACTTTTTATCTTTTTTTCTTGTATTTCACCAAATTGAGCCATAAACACAAATACCAAATACTCAATAACTGTCATACAGGGTTCCTACAAGTTAAATTTAAGACTTTTTAAGACTACTTAGAACAGAATTTAATGCCTATTTCATGGCCATACTGGAAAAAATTTGTGACTTCTGGAATTTTGGAAAATTTATTTATTTACTCCAATGCCTTGATTCCCACTGTTTCGAGTCATTTCTCACCAGAGGCTAAGTTAACGCTAATTTGTTCTAATTTCAATATAAATTTTCGGGTTGGAACTGGTGGAACTGAGTCGACTAACGTTACTTTCGTTGTATCTTGGACATTTAACAGACACATTTAAACACAATACAGCAAAGATGTTTATATCAATATAACTTAAGACCTACCATATCAAATTTAATACCTTTTAATTTTTACTTTATTTTTTTTCCATAGTTATTTTTTAATGAATTTTTTACAGCAATAGTGCAGAAAAAATGTCTAAACAAACAATTTACTACCTTTTAAAGACTTTTTAAGGTATTAAATGCAGATTTGTAAATTCAAGATGTTTAAGATTTTTTAAGATGCTGCAGGAACCCTGGTCATATTTTTTTTTTACCCTTTAAATGCTTTGCTTTAAAAACAAACCATATTTACTGATTTTTTTCCCCTAATGTACTACATAAAATTTTGATTACTTGTGGGATTTTTGCAGCCTGGCGTTTGGTTAATATGCATTATTATTTTTTGTGCTTGGTCAAATGTTCTAAAATGTGTCAATGTGGATTTGATACTCTTTACTAGTGTAGTAATTTTACATTGTTTCCATTGGTTTAGTGGCTGGTCAGAATTTAAAAAATCATGCAAAAATGAACAAATTTTGAATTCAAATTATACAAATTGTGAAAAATAAAATAACAAATAATATGAATATGTCACACCTGTATGTATTTAGTGTATATTTGCTTCCATTTTCCTGTTTGTACATATGCAAATCTTGTATTTTTTCCGCTTTAGTCAGTGTATTCTATTTATATTATTTATTGCTTTTATCTCTTCACACTTACTTTCCTTTTTTATTTTTTACTAGTGTTTTTTCAGGAGTGTATTTGTGTGCAACTGAGCTATTGCCACCAAGTCATTTCCCTTATGGATCGATAACGTTTGTCTAAGTCTAAGACCTTTTATAACATGAAGTGCAAACTGTGCATAATCCACCCAGAAACCGGAGGGTTAATGTGAAGCGATCCCTCTTTCTCTAATCTTTTTTGTCATTTCTCTTCCTGTTTAACGCAGGTTTATAAAGTTCATCAAAAGGTAATTTACGGAACCTTTAGCTCGGAACATCGGAGTGAGGGTCTGAGTAAAAGAAGGATTAAAGTTAGAACTGTGCTGAGAAGATTATTTTATTAATTTGACAAAGTGGCAGAGCTTTACGTTGCCATAGCCATCATGTGACCTATTTGGAAAGTGATGAATCGGTCCGTGCAGCGGTTTCATCACTGCTGTGTGTGACTAAGAGTTGGACCGGAGCAGCTACATTACAGTTTGTTACAGGATCCGACTTCAGAATTCTTCAAAGCTTTACTTGGTCTTGCTTCTGGGTATTTTTCTGAATTTCTAACCAAAGTAAATCCTTCACATGTCCTACTCACAGACCTTTGGTAAACCCTAGGTCCTGGAGAAAACTTGAGGGTATTTACTTCACACCACTGCCAACTTTAAATCAGATGTTTTCAACTGTGCTGCTGCTCTCATTTCTGACTCAGTGCTTTAAACAGGAACGTGATACTGGAAATCTGCCACGTCCCATCACAATGTACAGAAAAATTATTAGACCATCAAAAGTCATCAAAAACAATGGTTATGCAATCAAGTACTAGCTCCTGTGTGTATCATGTGACTGAAACTGACAGAAAAGAAAACATGGAATGCCTAAAAGCACTGTTTTTGTCAGTACAATGCCATAGATATTGATGGAAGAACTGAAGTGATTTTGGTTATTATCAAGAAAACATGGAAAATGGATAGATATCAGCTCTGAAATTAAACTACTAGGAGCTATTTTTGTTGTTATCATTATATTTGTCCAAACAAATGTACCTTTAGTTGTACCAGGCATTAAAATGAATAAGAAATTGAAGAAAACAAGGGTGGTCTAATAAGTTTTTCCACAACTGTACAATAAACTCCCCTCTGCCTGGTGTTTAGACCTGGTCATAAACCACTATGCACTTTAATGTTAATTTTGCAAAAAAAAAAAAAAAAAAATTGTTTTGTTTTATAGTGTTTGTTCTGGAGGATTCTGTTGGTGTCTATAAATTGAATTGATAGTCTGGTTTAGACTGGCTCTAAATGTAAAGTGTTTTTTTTTTTTTCACAATAACTTTATTGAACTTTAGATGTTTACATATTATTAGTAGTACTTTATTTTACCAGGTAAAATCAATTGAGAACAGCTTCTTATTTACAATGATGACCTGGCAAGAGGCCCCAACAGACAAAAACAGTGACAAAACAAAACAGTACAGAACAAAAGAAAAATGGATAAAAGAAAACAGTACAGATGAATCCAAGACTCGCAACCAATGGTGAAGAGATATTAACTCATAAAGACCCAGTGCTACTTTTATGTCAGTTCCTCAAAGAATTTTTCTCTCTATGTAACCTTTCTAGAATGATTGATCTCCATTTATTATATTTTTATCCTCTGTATTTTGTGTTTTTTCAGTGTAAATCAGGTATTTTCCTATATTTAATTCACTGATGATGTAGATGTTCATAAAAGATCAGGCTAAAGTTGAGGATTATTATATCAAAAAGAGAGAAAACTGAAAGAAAGTTCGACTATTTCAATAAAATCTATCATTAACTGAACATAAACCCAGTGTCTTCATCCGCTGTCATTGATTCAATGCCATGGGTTTTACTGGTGAATCAGTGTTGTAGAAGATGGCGATGTTTCCACGGTAACTACAGAGCCTCTGAACATCCAAATGGGTCATATCTGATGACCATGAAAAGATGATGAATTGTATTTTATGCCAATTATTTACATGTATTGACAGAATCAGTGGATCAACAAGTATTAAACAGTTTAGATCAGCAGATGGTTTTGGTTTTCATGGGTTAAACATTCATATTTTTCTGTACTGTGTAGTTTTGGAATAAAATACATAGTATGTACCCCCAACTCACCCCTTCACATGAACAGAACAGAATATCAGTCCTCTCTCTGACTCTCAGTGTAAAAGAAATGCAAAAATTCGATTTAACTTTGCACATTACAGCTTTGTGTGATTGTCCAGATTCTTTAGCAATTCTGTTTTTATTTTTCTAATTTATTTTGTATAGTGTGTTTGCTCTTACATTCTACTTTTATTCTTACATTCTATTTTTACAGTGTGTCATGCTGCTGCGCTATCTATCTATCTATCTATCTATCTATCTATCTATCTATCTATCTATCTATCTATCTATCTATCTATCTATCTATCTATCTATCTATCTATCTATCTATCTATCCTTCCTTCTTTCTTTCTTTCTTTCTTCTTTCTTTCTTTCTTTCTTTCTTTCTTTCTTTCTTTCTTTCTTTCTTTCTTTCTTTCTTTCTTTCTTTCTTTCTTCCTTCCTTCCTTCCTTCCTTCCTTCCTTCCTTCTTCTTTCTTTCTTTCTTTCTTTCTTTCTGCATCTACTCACGTCGTAGCCGTTGTTGCGGATGCCCCTCCTGGATCTCTCTCTCAGCACCAGGAGGTCCATCTCCGTCTCCACTGGGCTGGGGCTGCTCAGGGACTGCCTGCTCCAGTAAGTGGGTTCCCGTGGGTGGGAGTACCTAGAAGAACATTAGAAAACATGAGTAGCTGCAATGAGAATACATGATCAAACCCTTTATAGTCTAAAATGAGGTCAACCTTTTTTTAAATATTTTTTCTGAACCAGGGGAAAAGACAGTGAACCATCATCAGGGGCCTGAGCACAGATTCTTCTCCATCAAACAATTTTTGAATAATGTATTTCTACATGTGAGGACTACATATTGTTTAAAAGACCTACAACTATTTTTGTGACTTCCAAATGAATTTTCTGTACATGTAACCTTTAAGTAATTGATAACCATTTATTACAGTTTTATCCTCTGCATTTTGCTTTTTTCAGTGAAAATCTAGTATTTCCCTTACTCAAAGGTAATTATATAAAAACAGAGAAAACTGAAGAAAATTTGTCTTTTTAAATCCAATTCTATTGTTAACTGAAAGTAAACACGAGCATCTCTAACCACTGTCATTTGTCAAACTACAAGGGTTTTACTGGTGAATCAATGTTGCAGAAGATTTATAGTATTTCCATGTTGACTATGGAGCCTCTGAACGTCCAAATGGGTCATATCTGATGACTAGGAAAAGAGGATAAACTGCATTTTACCTCAGTTATTTACATGTATTGATTTTAGATCAGTATATGAAGCACCTTGTCCAAAAATGGGCTGCTAACTCATACAACACTGTCCCATTGTCCACATTCCCCATGAATCAAAATGCTGGACCATACCCTCTTACAGATATTCTTGACACAAACCCTCTCTGACTGCTCTTGCCTCCTTTCACTGAAGATAAAACACAGAACTCATGAAATTAAAATTACACCCCTGATGTTCGGTTACAGAGTGGCAAACCTCTGAAGGTGGTGAAATATTCAGCTCCAAATGCTCAGGCCATTCAACAGCTACGTATTAAACTCACAATTCATCAATAAGCATTCATGTAAGTGTTTAGAAATCAGAAAAAGGGCACTTGTATGACTACTGACAAGCTTAGAATCAATAGGATTTTAGTTTTTATCATGAAAATAATCCAGAGATGTCTGTCTGTCTGGTTCACTGTTATGAAGAGCTACTCATAGTGTGACTTAGTGCTCTTCATAATAAATAAAAATATAGACTGTAGCGCTTAAGGTTAAATAGGAAAAATCTATTCATTAACTCATCTCATAAAATCTGTCATTAAAATATATATCAGCACTTGTAAAGCCAATAAAAGTAGATGAAGGATGACAAAAATGACAAAAAAATGGTTTGAAAAGGTTATTTGGAGTGTGATTACAAAAGAAGCACAACAGGCATCTGTAATATCTGCGTGAGCTGCAAAATATGAACACACCGACTAGAAACTCACTCACACCCGCTCCCTGTGTGTTGCTTAGCAACTATATTCGCAGATCAGGATCTCTGATTGTTGGTGAAATAATGCCTTCACATTAGCCTTTAATTATTATTGATCAAATAGAACAAATCATACATTTGGGGAAAAGTTGAATTCACTCCATTTAAAGAAGATGTTCGGTTGTTCACCACTTCCTCTCACAATGTACTGTTTGAATAATAAATGATGAAATGAAATGGATAAAAATAGATTTAATAATGAAACAGGACTGTGCTTTGATAGCGGAATCTGATCTCCTAATTTTATGCCCCAACATTATCACATGACTGTCAGCACACATTTGATAGATTTCATTTTTGTGGTGATTTTCTTTGGATTTCTTTGACTATCTGCAGTGTAGTTACAGCCAAAGACATCGACAGTCATGGAAAAAATGATTAGACCCCCCTTGTTTTCTTCAATTTCTTGTTCATTTTAATGCCTGGTACAATTAAAGGTACATTTGTTTGGACAAATATAATGATAACAGCAAAAATAGCTCATGATAGTTTAATTTCAGAGCTGATATCTATCCATTTTCCATGTTTTCTTGACAATAACCAGAATCACTTCAGTTCTTACATCAATATCTATGGCATTGTACTGACAAAAACAATGCTTTTAGGCATTCCATGTTTCCTTTTCTTTCTGTTTTAGTCACATGATACACACAGGAGTTAGCACTTGATTACATAACCATTGTTTTTGATGACTTTTGATGGTCTAATAATTTTTTCCACAACTGTATATTTAGGAGCAATGTTCTTTGGAGCCAAATCTGGGATAAAAAGTTCATGAAATGGGGAAAAAATTTACTTTCACTTCAACTTTTGAAAATAAGTAATTTATTTTGAAGAATTTTAGAAACATTTATCTAACTGAAAACATGGAATGCCTAAAAGTACTGTTTTTGTCAGTACAATGCCACAGATAGTGATGTAAGAACTGAAGTGATTTTGGTTATTATGAAGAAAATATGGAAAATGGATAGATATAAGCTCTGAAATTAAACTATCATGAGCTATTTTTGTTGTTATCATTGTATTTGTCCAAACAAATGTACCTTTAGTTGTACCAGGCATTAAAATGAGCAAGAAATTGAAGAAAACAAGAGTGGTCTAACAATTTTTTCCACAACTGTAGTCCAAGCCCTGCTTACATTGTTCCCCCTGATAAATGTGTATTTGTGATGACAACACACCTCTTGTGACATCCTGCGAACGAGGCCCTCTTCTCCTCAGCAGTCATTGGTTCCTTGACCCCGTTGTCGTGGCGACTGTGCCTGGTGTCACGGTGACTGTATCCGTGACTCCCAGTCTCAGACAGTGAGAACTCTCCGTAGCCCTTCCTTCGGGCTTTCTGACGCAGTTTATTCCTGTAGTGTTCGATGTCCGACTTCTGCTTCAGCCCTCCATGGTTGGCCTTTGATAGAAAACATTTAAATATTAGATGTAAGCATTTAAAAGGGTCATATTCTGCTAAACCCACCTTTATTAGTCTTTGGTACATTTATTTGTGTATTTGGACCATAACAGTTCAATAAGTCTGAATTTGAACCCTCCAGGTGCTGCAAAGCTATCTTTATGTACATTCTGGTAAAAACTGAGTGGATTTCTACAATCTGTTTCAATTCCTGCTTAGTTTGTTACGTCTTTAACTAGTTACGTTACAACATTTGCACATATAAGGTCAAGACTTCTGACGAACATTTCTCTGAATACGCCATAATCGTTTATCAGCAGCAGCGGTTGTAGCAAAAACTGAAAATGTGTCCAAACTTGGAGCCGATTACCTAAAATGTTCTGTTGTTGGTTGTATTAACGAACACAAGTGACTGAACGGGAAGAAAAGCACGGTCAACAACCTGGAGGGGGTGGGGCATGAAATGACACATGCATTTAAAGGGCCAGTGCTCAAAACGACATTTCTGGTGTCATTATTCAGAAATATTGTTGAAGATGGACCTGTGGAGTTGAATTAATGAAGAATTCAGACCCAACCAGAGCATTTACAGTTTATGTAGACCACAGGGAAATGTTTTAAATTGCATAATTCCATTTAACCCTATAAAGTCTGAACCATTAAATCATTAACAGAAAATTCCAGTTCTTTGAAACTGGAGCCTTTATTGGTCCTTCTGAACAACCCCCCAAAAAATGTTTTCAAATATAAATTTCCATGTATGAGTTTCAGTTTTGTATCATATTTGATACATTGGGTCTCAATGCTCAAATATTACTATTTTTGAACAAACAAACACATAATATAACACAAACATGTCTAACAAATTCACAGTTCCTTTTCAAAATTGGCAAAATTCTTCCTCCTTCCTCATTAATTTAATCTTGTAGTGTCACTGGAAAGACCTCTGGTGAATGAATTCCTCCCCCCTGGTGGACTTTCTGTGTATTGCATGTATCTAATTGTATACATCAGGTTTTTCAAGAAAAAAATATCACACTGATCATGTAGAGGGCTTCAAAACTCATGTATCAAATATTATATGTTTGTCATGACTGGGTTGATCTTAGTTTTTCAGGTATTATGAGGAGAATTACAGAAAGTGAAAAAATGAATAGTGAAAAAAATTATGATGTAATATTTACAAACCACTGAAAAAACAACACGTATTCAGCTAATTTTACTCCTGAGTATCATGTATCATTATAACTATGACTTTCTGCAAAACAAAAAGTCAACTAATACTTTTCACTGCTGATATTTACATAACTTCTGAATGAAAGGCTGTATTTTATATGGAGGTGTAGATGCTACTTTGACAAAGCCATCTGTTTTCCACTAATACTTTCACATATCACAGTAAATATTGCTTTGGAGAATAGAGGGCTTCAAAAGTCATTATCAAATATGATACGCTTAGCGTTATAGAGTTAAAAAAAATATATATATATCACTCCTTTAATAGTCGAGGACTATGTAGCTCTAGATCCAAAAAATGGCAACAAATAAAACGTGATTAAAACTCTTTTTTATGAACTGAACTGTTCTTTCTGTTCTTATTTTCCACTGCTTATACGTGTTGATGTGTTTGAGTGCACATTCCCGGTAACCCAGCATTCAGATAACGTGTCATGCCATGATATTTTTCTACTAATGTGCATCAATCAATTGCAGATGTACTGGGAAAACCAGAGAGCACCCTGGGGGATTTTCTCGTCTTATGATAATAGATTGAGAGATAATTTGTCATCAGCCTGTGCGTTGCTGTCTCCACTGCGGAGAGATGGAAGTGGAAAAGGGAGGGAAGTAGTGAGAGGTGACAGGGAGGAAAGTATCAGGAGGGGAGTGTTTGTAGAAATAAAAGCTACATTTGGTGTTAGCATGAAGCGTCTCAGAGGTGTGTGGTCGATATGTGAAAACAGAAAGTATGAAACTGGAGAATCAAACACGAAAGAGCTCTAAACATAAACCTGAGCTTAATAAAAAAGACTAAAAATACCTGTCACACTACATAGCCACCAAATGCGGCAGTACTATGTGTGTTAGTGTGACTCATAGTGACGTTGTTCTAGTTTTAGCTCTGCCCTATAATGTCAGGACTGAGGACTCACCTCTCCTCTGAGTGCGATAAAGCCTTGGAGCTGTGTGTACATTACTATGCGAGCGTGGGCACACACACTTACCTCCCCATTGAGGACCACAGAGTCTTGGCTGTGAGAAGAGGAGGAGGGGTAGGAGTAGGTTGGCTGAGCTGTCATTGGTTTAATGGTGATGAGACGCAGAGAGCCTGAATGATCTTCATACGGATCTGGGAGGAGGAAGAGGAGGAAGACAAAAAGGTTATCCAGAGTCACAGAGACACAAGCCCTGATAAAGCCATCACTGAAGTTACATTTTCACATCTTATTTTATGTCTTAACGAGTCAAAATGTGTTCTGAAAAAGGTACATTATTGTGGATTCTGCCGACTCTCAGTCGTCTCTGCTCTGATCTTCAATAATCAGATGGAAAGGGTTGAAGGTTTAAACCAGGGGCTCATTTTAGTGCAGGGGACACATACAACCCAGAATGATCTCACAGACATGATAACCTGTAAATAATGTCAACTCCAAACATTTCTCTATGTTTTAGAGTGAAAAAAGCAAAACTACCTGATGAAAATGTTTACATCTACAAACTATCCTTCAAAAAAATGAAAAAAAAAAATGAACTTGAAAATTCTTGAGGAGAAATAAGTGCAATTTTAACAATATTCTGCCTCAGTTTATCATTTACACATGTGCATGACAACTTACAGATCACAGTGGATCTACAAATATACAAAACTTAAGATATTTCATGTTTTTTAAGGATCTTTACATTATTCACATTACTGCAACCAAAGACAAAAATAACACAAAACAATTAAAAATGTATTGTTTGCATGTTACATGTTTTAGAACTCTAAATTGGAAGCTTTCTGACAACCTGCATAGCATCCATAGTGGCAGTGGGTGTGTAAACACCATGAACTAAATTATAGGCAAAAATTATGTTCCAGCTGTTGACTATCCAAGTAATGACTGTGTTCCCATAACTATTACTACTTTGCTCTCCCAGTAGTTTCTACTGTGCATTTGGCTGTGTTTTTCACAACTGTTTTCAGAGTTATTGTGGCGGAAACCTTTTATGTCCAAAACAGTTATTTTTCAGGAAACTGGAAAAACAATGTATATTCTAAATAAATGAATGGAGTTAAGAGATGTAGTCACAAGCTGTTTTCAACACTTTTCATTGGTTAATTATTTCTAAAACTGTCAGGTCAATATGGAGACTGACCAATAGAATTGTTTTCTGTCAACAACAAAAAAAAAGACCAAAAATGGAGTAACAAGGTTTCTGCTGGAACCTCAGTTTCTTGAGGGTTCTGTCTAAGGGATCAATAAAGCTCGAATCGAATCGAATCGAATCGAATCAAAATTAATATAATATAATATAATATAATATAATATAATATAATATAATATAATCAATCTAATCTAATGTAATCTAAATTAATGTAATCTAATCTAAATTAATCAAATCAAATCAACTCTAATCAATCTAATCTAATCTACATTAATATAATCTAATCAATCTAATCTAATCTAACCTAATCTCATCTCATCTAACCTACTCTAATCTAACCTAACCTAATCTAATCTAACCTACTCTAATCTAATATAATCTAACCTACTCTAATATAACCTAACCTAATCTAATCTAATCTCATTTTATCTAACCTACTCCAATCTAACCTAACCTAATCTAACCTAACCTACTCGAATCTAACCTAACCTAATCTCATCTAACCTACTCTAACCTAACCTAATCTAATCTAATCTATCCTAATCTAATCTAACCTACTCTAATCTAACCTAATCGAATCTAATCTAATCTAATCTAATCTAATCAATCTAATCTAATCTATCTGGAAACCTACAGGTTTATCTCAACTCCATAGTTCTACCTACTCAAATCCGACCCACGCACTGGGTGTACGATAATCCCACATCATCTACTGACACATTATTCCACGCTGTGAATTAAATTAAAAGTTAATCCTAAAGTTAGCTCAACACTCATCTAACAGAGATGATAAAATACAGCGGTGACTGCGACAGAATAACACACCGATGATGCAGCTGTTCCACACATCACATTTAACTGACGCTGATTTCAAACGACAGCTCTGAGGAAGGGTGTCTCATTTTGTTAAATGCCCGTTGCCTCCACTCCCCTCGCCTAAAGTCAACTCCTGTGCTCACATCTTAAGTAGAGTCATCAAGGCGAGGACCCGAGGAGGTACAACATGAGAACTGAGAAGTGGGGGAGGCGTTGTACCACTTTTTTTTTTTTTTTTTTCAATCCCTTCTTGTGTCTTGTTAATCAGAAGAAAGTTGCCCTACTTCAGTGCCATCCACACAAAAACGATGACGTTTGTTTAATCTTGTCTCCAGTGTCACATTTACTCGTTGTCATGGCAACTCCATACCCTTATATTACAGTGATAATATTTTAGAAAGTGTATTTAAGTCCCATATGGCCCTGGATTCTGAAAAATGCAGCTCCATGCAGTATGATGAGGTTTTTTCTTGTCAGCTAAATTAGGTTTGTTTTGTCTTCTATATGAGGCTCTGTCTTTATTTATTTATTTATTTTTAACAT
Organism: Sphaeramia orbicularis; assembly: GCF_902148855.1. Lineage (NCBI taxonomy): Eukaryota > Metazoa > Chordata > Actinopteri > Kurtiformes > Apogonidae > Sphaeramia > Sphaeramia orbicularis. The sequence goes on along the minus strand of NC_043962.1, from coordinate 9,210,280 downwards.
TAATTTTATCATCTATTGTCTGTTTACACTAAATAGACAAAAACACTGGGACACGTTGAATTCAGGTGTTTCTTTTCTAACGGGTCTGGGATACAAAACAATAACAACAAATGTCTAAACTTTAAGGAAATATTGATGTTTCTAAACTATACAGACAAAAATACTGGGACGTGTCAATGTAGAGTTAAAGCAATGTAAAAGCATGAAACAGTTTAAAGGGAGGTACAAAGACACAATTTTTAAGAGGTACAGGGATGAGGGGGGTGTTGGGTACCACTGGGTGTTACAAAGATGTATAAATATGTGGTATATGTATATGCATGTGAATATATATATATATATATATATATATATATATATATATATATATATATATATATATATATATCTTATGTTGTAATCTTATGTTGTATAACGTGATTCAGGCACTAACAGTTGTTCCATTTTCTATTATTCTATTTTTTAACTTTTTGTTTAGCTTTTTCCTATATTTTGTATTATGTTTGTGTCTGAAATTAACTGAACTAAATTAAAAAAATGTTGAGAGAAATTAAGTAAAAACCATCTGTGAGGCATTTTGGGAGCAAAGGTAACAATTTAAACAGAACTAACTAAAGAGACGCAATGACATTTATCCCGATATAAAACTATATTATGACATTTATAATAATAATAAATGTTATTTATAGGCACCTTTCAAGACATCCAAGGACACTGTACAACAAGATAAAACAAACAATGCATAAAATACAAAGAAGTAAACAAATAGATTGGAGAATAATTACAATATATACGTAGAAATGAAAATGTAAAATGGAGGGTAAAACTTGTGGTGGGTAAGCTGCTCTGAAAAGGTGAGTTTTGAGTCTGGATTTGAATGTGGGGAGAGAGTCACTGTTGTGGATGGATGGATTAATCATTATTGTTTTGTATCCTAGACCCCTGTTAGAAAAGAAATGCCTGAATTCAACATGTCCACATACTTTTGTCCATATACTGTATCAGTCAACAGGATTACGCAAATGATAAACAATGATTATGACATAGGACACAGGTCAAGGACAAACCCCTAGAATTGTGTAACAAATGTTGGAGAAAATCCATTATGAGATGGAGATGGAGGCAGTTTGATGAAATGACAGTGCTGTTGGTGGAGGTACATGCTCCACCAAATGCCCTTGTAGATGCACTGAGCAGCAGATGGACCGTGTTGTGTTGTATTGTGACTCATTGCCTCACTGACATCATATGGAAGACTGCTTCATTGTAGAGCTTCAACAGTCTGTCATTTACTCAGTCACCATCCAGCTGCAGCTCAGCCGGATTAAATTTATTTGTTGCTGTTCCTATCGGAGTGTGACAGCTAAGGTCAGGACAGGTGGCGACACCCACAGCAGAGGCTGTGAACCAGACTGGAAAGAAACAACACTGCACATAGTTAGCACTGGGAACATCAGCTGGTACTGTCAAAGGGTAGCAGTGTTTTCTGTTCTGATTGCACAAGATTCAAGATATTTTTGACTTACGTTCTAATAAATTAACCCATTAAGAACCAAAATCATCTACTGATCTAAAATAATCTGTGTATCTTTCGTTCTTTTCATATTCAATTAAGAATCCGCAATCAGAAAACAAAAAAATTACTCGCTATTTCGTTATTTATGTACAAATCAAAAATCAAAAAGTAAGCAAAAAAATAAGCAAATGGACCAAATGTGGGGTTTCATGTTGACATTTTTGATATTCGATTTGGTATGACCCAGAAGTTACTGACTTCTTTGTGTGTTGAGCTGGACGATTGTGGGTTTGCCAGTATTCTGTCTAATGCATTCTGCACTAATGGAGAATTTCGTGTTATTCAGAGGCAGCAAATGCGTTACTCTGAAGGAGGATGACATGACAACTGAAAAAGGATCTTCCAGGTATTGCTGTTTTGTCTAATATAGTGAAGCCATGGTAGCCAATCTAAGAAGAAGCCACTTTGCGTAACACACAAAGAAGTCAGGAACTTCCGGTCATACCAAATCAGATATCAAAAATGTCAACATGAAACCCCTCATTTGGTCCATTTGCTTATTTCCAATTTTTAATTTGTGTATGCAATCAAAAGAATGAAAAACAACTAGTTTTTTTTTTTTTTTTTTGATTTGTACATGAATAATGAAATAACGAGTCAGTTGTTCGTTCTCCAACTGTGGATTCTCAATTGAATATGAAAAGAACGAATGATACATGGATTTAAATGGTTAATAACTTCTGATCCATTAATCCATTCAATACATGTAAATAATTGTTGTAAAATACAGTTATTAATCTTTTCATGGTCATCAGATATGACCCATTTAGATGTTCAGAGGCTCTGTAGTTACCATGGAAACACTGTCATTTTCTATAACAGTGATTCACCAGTAAAGCCCATGGAGTTGGATCAATAACAGTGGATGGACACACTTGTTTTTATGTCAACTATTGATATCTTTGCTGAAAAAGTCACTTTTTCTTGATTTTTCTCTGTTTCTGATATAATAACTCTCAACTTTAATCTGAGCTTTAATGAACATCTACATGATCAGTCAATTAAATGTAGGAAAATACCTGATATTCACCCAAAAAGCAAATATTATAAGATAATATTATAAGAAATGTTAAATCACTTAAGAGAAGTTAAATATCGAGAAAAATTATTTGGGAACTGCCACACTAGTAGCCTTGGGTCTTTATTTGTTAATGGCCAAAAAACCCCCAAAAACAAACAAACAAAAAAAAAAAACAGATGAAACCTCTTAAATATGCAAAGTGCCCTAATAATTTAATAATTCAAATCCTTGACTCTTGCAATCTTTGCTGAAAAAGTCCCTTTTTCTTCAATTTTCTCAGTTTTTTTGATATAATAACCCTCAACTTTAATCTGAGCTTTTATGAACATCTACATGATCAATAAATGAAACAGGAAAATAACAGATTTTCTCTGAAAAAATGCAAAATACAGAGAACAATATTATAATAAAGGATGATAAATTGCTTAAGACAGTTTAAATATAGAGAAAAATGTATTTGAGTTCTTTTAAGTCAAGGTTAAAGACTCACCTGTTCACTGCTGACTTTGACTAAAAGGCTTTTTACTTTTTAAATTTTATATTGTCCTCAAAACTCTGCACTGCAACTCTTACTTTAATATGTGTGTGTTTTTATATTTTTGGGTGTTATGTGTTGTTTTCTTACTGGCTGTTTTTTTTATAATGTTTTAAATGTGTTTCTTTTTCCCTTGTCATTGTATTTCAATGTCCTGTGTCAAGCACCTTGAATTGCCATGCTGCTGAAATGTGCTATACAAATAAACTTGCCTTGCCTTTGAGAACTGTCAAAAAAGCACTGGGTCTTTATGGGTTAAGGTAAAGTGTTCAAACACTGCTCTTTGTTCTGGTTTCTGCATCCATTAATGTTTGCATTATATCAATAAAATAACCATAAAATTTGCAGCACTTCACATTAGGGGCATTTTTGTGGTTGTGTTTTTATTTTGCAACGCCGCTAACCCTGTTTTTCTCTCTCAATAGGACATATTTCCCTCTTATTTCCCGGATTTACACTTTTATTAATCATTCATCTTCTTGTGCAGATCTCCAGCTTGTAATCTCTTTTCTTGCTTTGTTTTTTTGTTTTGTTTTTTTTTTTAGAAAATGTCCATCTTCGGCTCCAAACAGTAGTGAGAAAATGAAACAATTACTCATCCCCTCCTCTCCTCTGGGTGCTCATTCATTTGCTTGCATAAACACAATAAATCACACAAATTACTGTGAGCACTGGTTTGCTGATGCACAAGAGATTGAAAGTCACAGCCTCGTAGAATGTCACTGAGCAGAAGCGAAAAGCTGCAGCGTTATCAGTGATCAGAGCGATGGTTACGCAGCCAAATGTGAGTCTGCAGAGTTGGAGAAAGATCTGCCTTGTAATCTGAGGAACAAGTCTTCCCAGAAACACAGAACAATTACAGCCTCCACTGATAACGAGTGGGGAAACCTATAATCCTGTTTCTGGAGGGAAGTCTTTATAAACAATAAAACAAATGATTTTATGCAAAAAGACAGAAAATGGTTAAAGCCTGAAGCACCCACAACTGAAGAATGGATCAATATTGTATAGGACATTTACATTCTGGAGAAACTGGCATTTTTTTTAAGGGTCAAAGGGAATCTTTTTTCACTATTTGGTCAAAATGGACAAACTATGTAAAACCTGTAATTGATGCGAATTGAATACATCGGTTATGTGAAAACATTTACATAACATACATTTCTGTTTTGGTTAGTGTAAACATACACACCTTAGAGTTTTTTTTAATTTTATTGATGAAGTAGCGGAGTAAGCCCTCTCCTCCCGCCCACTTTTCTTTCTTTTTTTTATTTGTTCTATATTCGACTAAAAATCTTGGATTAGCATCTTCGTTCAAATTTGATGTGTGGATATTGAATTGCGCCATTTAATATCATTTAATATATCATTTAATAGATCTTATTGACTTTATTTTATTGTAATTTTGTTTGTTTGTTTTCTTTCTCTTCTGGTCAGTTTACTCAGTTCTTGTTGTAGTTATTGTTACCTTTATAATTATCACCATGGTGGTCATTGTTTGTATTGTTGATATTTTCTTGTGAGGGTCTTTGCCACCTTCGTCTTCTTCTTCCTTGTTCTCCCCCCCTTCACTCCCCAACCCTCCAACCCCCCCATCCCTCCATGTCAAAGGAAGGAAGAGGGGGAAAAAAAAGATATTGAATTGTACCCGAAAGGGAAATTTATATGACATGCTTTTCCAAATAAACAAACAATGGAAAAAAAAAAAAAAAAAAAAGATTATAAAACATATTTCTCAGTCTTGTGCAGTAGAGGGAACTGTGTGACACTACAGTACCAGTAAAATAATCAGCCATTATATGTTATTTTAAACTAGCGCGTTGACCCGTGATTAATACTGAATTAATACCACATTAGGATATGCATCGTTCCTGTTTTTAACTTCATTTCCCATCATGCACCGTGGTACTGCACTTCCAGTCAACTGAGCAACGTGACTGTAAGGCTACTGTATTCCAAAATGACTAATATCTCCCAAAATATTGGTCCTATTAACTTGCCGAGATATTTAATTAATTAAATAGTAGGGATGTAAACAATTAATTGGCTATCAATAAGAATTTGCTCGAATAAATTATTGTCGATGAATTGCTCTTTTCCACAGTGGGATTTGTGGTGTCCCCGCTGAAATTTCTCTCCATCATCTCAGCTACTGATGCAAAGTCAGAAATGCCCATTTCTTCTAAACTGCCCCTCTTCAGATCCATTTATTTTATTGAATTTCTCTGCAGAATATATTTAGTTCTACTCCATAAATGTCATTGCCTGTACTGTATCCAATGGTTCAATAAATCAATCATTAAGAAATATGAAATGCTTTTTTTATGAAGTATATAAACAATATTTAGCTTTTTTTCTTCTAGACCTGATCGAAAGAGAAATTCAGGTTCTCAAAAAAATCACCACTTATCAATTAATCACTCGATAAGGTCAACAAACTAATGATGAATGAATTAATCGGTAATTTGCATCTCCATTAAATAGTCAAAGAACTACTTTCTGAGCAGATAACAGACTCTTGTACTTTTCTTTTGTTGATGATTATTATGCCTATTTATTATATATAGAGAGCTTTAATATTTTTAATTCATTTCCTAACCCTAATCCAAAACTAATTGTATATTTATAAGGGTATGAACTTCCATAATAGTCCATGATATTGTTCACTATGGAAATATTGTCTGATTGTTAATCCCACAAACATTGCACCTGTTGTAGAATCCACATTTTCCCACAATTACTGTATAGGGAAGTGTCAAAATGGACCATTAAGTCATTAGAAAACGTGCTTCTTGTATTGTTAAAAACAGGAAACACATTAGGAATCATTACTTTGTAAACTGGACACCCCTACAACATGATTTCAACATTCTACCACTATACATTTTATATTATAAGTCAGTTGTTTGACAGTATTATCAACTGTTAGAATGGGAAATCTGAATAAATTTGCAGGACAGGATGTGACAGATTAATCTATTGACTATAATAATAGATTAATATTTGCATGTTGGCTATGTCAGAGTTTTGTGCCCAGAGAAATATCTGGTCTACACTGATATCAGACGAGCAAAGAAAGGCTGAAACTTTGCTGTTGGATTAAGTCAAGCTGCATAAGCACAGAAATAACTGGACTGTCCATCACAAATCTTCATTAATAACAAGGAATTTTACTGAAATGCTTGTTGTAACTTAGGCTATGTTCAGACTGCAGACCAATGTGGCCCGAGTCTGATATTTTTGCCCATATGTGACCTGTATCTGATCTATTAAACATAGTTTGAACAGCACATATCTGATTTTTTCAAATCTGACCCAGGCTACTTTCATACATGGTCCTAAATCTGATACGTATCCAATATTTTGCAATGCAACTTCAGTCTGAACAGCCAGGTCGCATTTATCCGACCTTTACACCATTGAAATGTGACAAATGTCTACCTTTGTACTTTGAGTTTTGATACTGCCCTGTCTGATCCTGTTGATGCTCTTCTTGTGTCTTTGCATTTTTGTTTTATCATTTGTTTGTTTAAAAAATTTTAAATGTCAAAAAAAAGTTGGATAAAAGTAGAGTATAGCATAAAGAAAAGTAATTCCTCTATTAGTTGATCACAAGGTTATTACAGATCTACTGTCGGTGCAATTTATGGCTTCTACAATAAAATAACTGAAATACAAAAAAAAGAAAAGAAAAAAACAAATGCGACAAACGTCACAATTCCGTGTCCCAGGAGGAGGAATGGCGGGAAAAACATACTTTTTTCTGTAAACAAAATGCGTGCCTGCGTGGTCATGTGTTACGTCAGGACCTCTTTTGCGCATGCAGGTCACTTCAGGGTCACATTCAGTTCATATTCAAAACTGATAGAAATTGTATTTAATGTGTAAAATGAACGAACACACAAAAAAATCGGAATGCACCAAACTGTGCATTAGACCTGCTGTCTGGACGTAGCCTAAGTGATACCCATGAATATCTAAGGACTAGCCTTATATAGTCATGGCTATACAAGGCCACTCATTTGAAGTATGTGGTAGAAAGCACTCAGGCTATTTTTATACTATCACCAAATCCATAGAAGAAAAACATGAAAGGTCACCCGACAATATGTGGGAGGTGGAAAGAGGGGGGCTTCAGATTGGGTCTTTGTGAGCCTTCAGGGATTGTTTAGCTTTCTTGTTCAACTTTTAGGGTTAAACTAAAGTGACAAACTCATGATGTTTCATTTAATTGTGGTCCTTGCAGGGTTTTAATAAAGCAGCCTTTTTGAGTTTTATAACGTGTCATTGATAAATTATTATTGAGCACTTTTACCAGTGCTTTCTCATAGTCTGTTGTTACAGTAATAACCCACTTGCTCTGAGATGTTCAGGAAGTCATGCCAGAAGGGGATAAACAACAAAAACACAAAGCCTGGCAACCTTAAATTTAAAAAAACAAAAAACAAAAACAGGCTGTATTTGGGTGCTTCTATGAAACTGGGTTTATTTTGGTACCTTGCACTTTGCCTGTTTTTTTTAGCCCCAATAATGAAAGAGAAATTTAGACGTTTTCCCCCCAGGATGTACCTAATGATGACCTCAAATAAATCCAGAAAAATTATACTCTTGCTCTGAGCCATCCCAAAATTAATGAATTTTAATAAAATATTGGGGCCAGAAATAGGACCAAAATTGGGACATTAAAGCTACCTAGGAGTCAGTGCATTTGATCTGAAAACATGGCTGTAAATGGTCTTAAATACTGCTATAAATAAAGACATTGTGTTAAATTTGATGATCCCAGTGGTTTTTCTAATCCAGAAATGTGTTTTTTTTCATGAATCTCAGTCTCATTCCAGGTTTTGTATGTAACCCATCGTGTCCTTTGGTGTTACATGCAGAACCTGGCCATTTAAACACAAATAAATTGTGAATGATTTTGCAACAGTGGCCATTTTTGTGAAACACACTGCCTTGGATAATTAATTCAATTCCCAAAATGTACCTGTAAGAGATTATAAAGCTATTTGAAAAAACAGTAGCACTTAAATTTCATGTCCTTTTTACTGTTACATGCTGATTTTTGTATAAAAAATAATATAAAAATGTGTTTTATCTAAAAAAAAAAAAACAGCTTCTCTTTTATCTCAGTAACTACTCATTTTTAACACAGACCCAAAGTGCTTCCAAACTTGCTTTATAACATTAGTCTACATCTGGTTTGAATTTCTAGCCTCCATATCCTGTTTTTAGGACCCGTTTCATAGAAGCACCTATTTGCTATAATCAAGAAAATATCCTCTTTTGATTTGTGGTTGAAAAGATAGAATATCTAATTTTAGTAACCGAATATTTCACAGTGTCAACTCAAATATCACACATTTGAGTCGCCCAAATAGTCCCTCCTGTTAAATGAGGATCCCTCTGGATGTCGCAGGTTTAACGGTGAGTCACTCTACTAATGCACATACCATATGCTGAGGGTTGTATGGATTTGGATGTGACCGTATGCTGTCACAAATCTCTCCACCCACTCCTCTGTTTTCCCACTCTGTCTGCTCAGAAGGTAGTTGACGCAATACTTAAAAAACACACACTGCCAACAGCTTGGCTTTTATCTCCATATTGCTCTTTGGCTTAGCATCCTTGAATGAGGTAAGCTAAGTGAAAACACCTGAAATATGGCGGCAGAAACTGTAACACAAATGCTTGAAACGTGTCTTTGATTTCGCTAATGTCAGTCTGTTTGTTTGTGACTGTGTGCGAGTACAGAGACACGTGAGGGTGTGTGATGAAGTGCATGTGTCGTCACTGACGGTAACATGATGCAGCAGCAGGCTGACTCATTAAGTATGAGTATCTTCACTATCTGCTCATGTTCACTTCATTAGTTCATATTAGTTCCTCTTTGGGTGTAATGTAGTATGAGGAAGCTTATTTGTGCATCAGGCTGTATTCTGTAATGGTGACCAACCCTGCTTAGCAATGACAGACATTATGATGAACACAACATAAGGATAGGCAGATGTTCTTTCTGTCTGATAATCTCTCATGTACGTCTCCAACCAGACGCCAAAATAAAAAAATTGCCAATGTATGTTTCTGCAAACAACTTGTACCATATTTTCTCAAATAGTAGCTTTATTTACCACAGCCAAGGTCTGATTTGTGAAAAAAACAGAAGGGAAGATGTTTTTTTCTTTTTTGGGGGTGTGTGTGTGGGGGGCAGTTATATATGTGGGGATGAGGTCCATAACTCACGTAACTAAGGTGTAAACTTTACATACTTTCAACGTCCAACTCTTCTGTTCCTCTATTCTACAGTGGCTCTCGCATGAAACTTTCACAAATTCTAACCTGTATCCACTGGACACACAAATGCTGGGCCGCATGAATTTGTCACGTTTACCCCCCCTTTATGGCACTCCAATGCGTGGGGACGTTTGCGAATTCTGAGACTGCCGACAGTTCGGTTCAAATGAACGTTAGTGCCAGTAATGTAGGATATAGGTGGAAAAAATCTGTCACAACCTATCTGTTATTTTAATTGGTTGGTTGTCCACCCCAAGGATGAAATACATTGAGCAGAAGTAGGGATGTAAAAACCAGAGGGTGGGTTGATCCCCCTACCCCCCCCAACAAATCGTACCCTGACCACAGGTATAGAAGATACAAGGACTTTAACTGAAGGACGCTTTGATTAGAAAAAGCATCATATCCCTAATTTCTGTGGTTGTTTGTCTCTACAGTTGTGGAAAAAATTATTAGACCACCCTTGTTTTCTTCAATTTCTTGTTTATTTTAATGCCTGGTACAACTAAAGGTTCATTTATTTGGACAAATATAATGATAGCAACAAAAAATAGCTCATAATAGTTTAATTTCAGAGCTGATATCTATCCATTTTCCATGTTTTCTTGATAATAACCAAAATCACTTCAGTTCTTCCATCAATATCTATGGCATTGTACTGACAAAAACAGTGCTTTTAGTCAGTCCATGTTTTCTTTTCTGTCTGTTTTAGACACATTATACACACAGGAGTTAGTACTTGATGGCAAAACCATTGTTTATGATGACTTTTGATGGTCTAATAATTTTTTCCGCAAGTGTATATATCAGACCTGCAAAGAACTGGTGACACGTCCAAGGCTGAACCCCCTCCGATGGTAGCTGGGATAAGCTCCAGCACCCCTCTGACCCTCTCAAGGATTAAGAGGATCGGAAAACAAATTAATGAATAAGTAGAAGTGGTCATAATCAGCGTGAAATTATACTGTGATCTTGTTCAACGTTCTGTTTGTGATGTTAAAGTTTAATACAAACTCAGTACTTTGATAAAACGTTTCCACGGTAACTGCGGAGCCTCTGAACGTCCAAATGGGTCATATCTGATGACCACGAAAAGATGAAAAACTGTATTTTACACCAATTATTTACGTGGATTGATAGGATTAATGGATCAATCGGGATTAAACAGTTTAGATCAGGAGTTGATTTGGTAGATGGTGGATGTTTGGGTCTATCAGGTTTATGCAATAAAAACACTTAGCGTCAGGTTAAATATAGAAAAAAAAAACTAAAGTGAAGTTTAATAAACACTAAGTCCACTGTGTAAATATATTGTGCTTATTTTTGTCGAATATTTGCAGACTCCTCTTGTATTAATCCATTTCTCTCTCAGACCCTAATCCGTTAAAATGTTATGTTTACATGTGATATGGCAATACAGGACATGCAAACGGTATATTCCGGTATGCAAACGGTATATTGAAGGTTGAAGGGAAAAACCTATTTTGACACAAAGAGGCAATGTAGAACAACCAACTCCAGCCCCTTTTCCACGTTTTAACATATTAAATAACACATTAGGGCACCTTTAATCAGAGTATGTATGATAAATTGGAATAATCATCTCATGCTTATTAGTCACGTAAACTTCTTATTAGGAATATTGATTTATTTTTTTTGTCTGATTTTGTAGATGTAAATGTAGCCTTTGAGATTAAACATGTCCATTGTTTGCAGAAACATACAATGACAGTGTTTTTTTCGGATCCCTCCTTCCTCACCGTTCCTCTTGTGCAGCTCCTCTTTGCCATTCTTGGTGCTGCTACCGGTCGCCGTTCTCCGGGCCGAGGAGCTTTTGCTTGTGTTGAGCTTCCCGGAACCGTTACTCGATACGGAGCCGTCTTCCTCGCTTGGCAACCGTCTGTAGTAGCCATAGCAACAGAGACAGAGAGAAAGAGAGAGAGAGATAAGGAAGAAGAAGAAGGGAGGGGAGGGCTTGTGAGTCTCGGCATGTACACAAACAGGGCTTCATCTGTGATAATTTTGCGAACACACTTAACATATAATAATAACAACCTTTTAGTATCACAGGTCACATGGGACCAGTTTAAGGGTTAAGGTTACACTTGAGATATGTTTAATGTGCGGTAGTTAAGAGGGTTTTTTTTTTTTTTTTTCAGATCCAGGAGAAACTTTATTAATCTCAGAGGAAATGTGACACGATACATTTCTGTCTGATGAAGAAGACAATCCACAACTGGGAGCATTTTTTTTTCTAATTTACAAAACCACAACACAGATGCCTATTCCTGACCTCAAAGAAGAATATACTAACCCTACACACATTATTCATTGTTCACACTCATTACTTTTTCTTTTTTTCCCCAATATTTTTAATTGAAGAAAAATAGAATGGTTTCAATCACAGAATTACAATTTACCTTCCCTTTTAGTTTAGGTTGAGGTTGTTTTTTTTTTAATTCAAATTTTTATTCAGAACAGTCTCACAAGATATTATACAGGACATCAATAGTAAAAAAAAATTGTATATATATATATATATATATATATATATATATATATATATATATATATATATATATATATATATATATATATATATAAAAAATATATATATATATATATATTTTTTTTTTTTTTTTTTACATTTTTATTTATTTATTTATTTTTCTGTAAAGAAAAAAGGGTATCAATAATGCTCACTGAAAGGAAGAGAAATACAGAGAGAAGAAAAAAAAAAGTTAAATAAATAAATAAGTAAAAAAATGGATAATAAGTTTGGACACATAGCCAATCACACTTTTAGGAAATAAGACAAAGAAAATTATGCATAAATAGATATATATGTCTACACACAAAGTAGTATTTATAGTCATAGTACAAAGGACAAAAAAGTAAAATAAATAAAATAAATAAGTTAGTAAAAAATGGATAATAATAATGATATTAACAAGTTTGTATACATAGCCAATCACACTTTTAGGACATAAGACAAAGAAAATTAAGCATAAATAATTATATATGTATACACACAAAGTAGTATTTATAATCATAGTACAAAGAAGGAAAAAAAAGAAGGAGCCTAACAGTCCACATGTACATTTAGTATTTGGATATTCAAGTATAAAAGGTAACTATGAACATAAGAGTAGAACATTAAAAAAAAAAAAAAACATTTGAAGGAAGAGAGAGTTAGTACCATCTTCTATGTTTAGTCAGTCAGGTTTGCTAAAGTTATTTATGTAAAGTTATGGTTGTGTTTTAACCAACCACATGCTAAAACACAGAAACTAGAATATCGTTTTGTTCTAATGAAGTCTGATATATGTATTTTAATCTTCCATTTTTTTCTGTTATAAGCCAAGATACAGTGAAAAGGTCGGTTGTTATAGGGTTTTAAAAGAATTTCCTGAGCCAAAACTGTGTCTTTTAAGGTCTGAGTAGCTGACAAATGAGGCTGAAAACATGAAAATACAGCAAAATTCAGGACAAACTGGGCTTTGACAGTGACAACTCCATATATAGCAGGTCCATTTGGTTACACAACACACACACAGATCTACTGGAGTCAATACACTCATGCAGAAACATGTATGCTCACACCTACTGCCCTTATTCTGTTTGGTTTTGCCTCTCTCTCTCTCTCTCTCTCTCTCTCTCTCTCTCTCTCTCTCTCACTCTCTCTCTCTCTCTCTCACACACACACACACACACACAAAAAGTCACACAGGACAAACATGCAAAAAAACACACACACACACACACACTTTTTTGCCTGGAGGCATGTAAGCAACGACGGCTACACAACGTGACAGGCTTGTCTACAGGTGGTGTGAGATGCAGAGATCAGCCAGACCAGACATTACAGGGCTAGAGGCAAGGCTAGCATGTTGTCAATGCACGTGCACACACACACACACACACACACACACACATAGAGTACAGTGTGAGGAGCAGCCAGTGTTTGACCAAGTCACAGTAAAGTCATATGTCATGAGGCAAAGAGCCGGAGGGATGCAGTGTGTAGTGTGTTCCATGTAAATATGCCTGAGACGGTCACACAGAGAAAACAGGGGCAACACAATGAATACTTAAATTGATGTTAACCCACAGAGACCCAGTGGTGCTTCTGTGGCAGTTCCAATTGAATTGTTGTCTATTTTTAACCTTTCTTAAGTGATTTGTCACCATTTACTGTAGGATTATCCTCTGTATTTAGTATATGGGTGCTTCTATGAAACTGATTCCTAAAAATGGGACACGGGGGCTAAAAATTCAAACCAGATGTAGACTAATGTTATTAAGCAAGTTTGGAAGCACTTTGGGTCTATTTAAAAAAAAAAAAATACTTCCTGAGATAAAAGAAAAACTATTTTTCCAGATAAAACACATTTTTATATTAGTTTACATTATTTTTAATACAAAAATCTGTATGTAACGTGGTCAAAAGGACACGAAAATTACGTGCTACAAATTTTTTTCAATGTCTTTCTATTCTCTCACAGGTACATTTTGGAAATCGAACTAATTATCCAAGGCAGAATGTTTCACAAAAATGGCCGCTGTTGCAAAATCATTTACAATTTATTTGTGTTTAAATGGCCAGGTTCTGTATGTAACCCATTGTGTTCACTGGTGTTACATACAGAACCTGCCGTGCTGTTGTATTGGTTGCATTAATTATGATGATATATATTTGCATTGACTTTTAATTTGCTAATGACCTCATGCGGACCAGTCAGGGTCAGCTATCGACCTGTGGGCCTTACAATTCCCGGGTCTACAGTAGTGTAAGGCTCAGGGGTTAAGGTAATTTATGGTGAAGAAATGTAAAGTTTAACAGTGAAGTAAATTCATATCACAGGGAATAAGTTAATTCATGTATTTGTTAAAAATATATTGACAGTATTTACTCAATTAACTATTTATATTTATGTTTGCGGAATTATTGTTTACACATTTACACATTTAAATATTCTCATTTATAGTGTACATGCAGCTAAGATAATCTGTTGAATCTGCCTTTCTAAACGGGTGCTTCTATGAAACTGGTCCCTAAAAACCGGACATGGGGGCTGCAAATGCAAACCAGATGTAGACTAATGTTATGAAGCAAGTTTGGAAGCACTTTGGGTCTATTTTAAAAATAAATACTTACTGAGATCAAAGAGAAAGTATTTTTCAGATAAAACACATTTTTATATTATTTTTAATACAAAAATCTGCATGTAATACAGTCAAAAGAACACGAAAATTACATGCTACTGTTTTTTTTTTGTTTTTATATATATCTTTTTATACTCTAACAGATACATTTTGGGAATTGAACTAATTATCCAAGACAGAGTGTTTCACAAAAATAACCACTGTTGAAAAATAATTTGTGATTTCTATGTGTTTAAATGGGCAGGTTCTGCATGTAATGCAAGTGGACACGATGGGTTACATGCAAAACCTGGATTGAGACTGAGATTCATGAAAAACCCAAATGTCTGGATTTGAAAAACCACTAGAATAATCAAATTTAAAGCAGTGTCTTTATTCATAGTTTATATAAGACCATTTATAGCCATGATTTCAGATCAAATGCACTGACTCCTAGGTAGCTTTTCCTGTAACAATTTTGGTCCTATTTTTGGCCGCAATATTTTATTAAAAATTCAGACATTTTGGGATGGCTCAGAGCAAGAGTATGATTTTTTTGCATTTATCTGAGGTCATCATTAGGTCCATCCAGGGGGGAAATATGTCTAAATTTGTCTTTTATTATTGGGTCTAAAAAAGCTGGAAAAGTGACAGATACCAAAATGAACCCAGTTTCAAAGAAGCACCTATTTTTCAGTGAAAATCAGGTGTTTTCCTATATTTAATTTACTGATCATGTAGATGTTGATTAAAAATTAGGGTTATTATATGAAAATCTGAGAAAACTGAAAAAAATGTATCTTTTTTCAGCAAAATACAACAACAAGCGTGTCCATCTACTGTCACTGATCCAACTCCATTAGTTTTACTGGTGAATCAATGCTGCAGAAGATGATGTTTCCACGTTAACTATGGAGCCTCTGAACGTCTAAATGGGTCATATCTGATGACCATGAAAAGATGAAAAACTGTATTTTACACTATTTATTTACATGTATTGATAGGATTAGTGGATCAACGGTTATTTACCATTTTATATCAGTCGTTGGTGGATATTTGGGTGTTTACGGGTTAATGCTGTGCCTCACACACTGAAGCTCTCTGGAGCGTGCAGTGAGTGGAATAAGCTTCCTCCCTTAGATGCCGTCATTCCACTTCGCCCTGTGGTTAGCATTCAGTCTGCACCTTTCTTTTTCTCCAGACAAGTGAACAATATGTTGCTGGAATAATTACTGTTGTTTCAGACACAGTTTCACTTGTTTCAGGTTTTCGACAAAGTGAGCGGTTGGAAATGAGGCAGAAAATGATCACATCACTCCTATTGTTCTGAGACAATAACATAATCTTCAGAATGAGTAGATTTGCATTGAATTGAATTATGTGCATTGGGAGACAGCTTCGCTCATTTGAAGAGAATCATATCTAAATGATGAAACTGCACATGCATCATTTTAAACCCTCAAAGTCCCAAAAAGCCACTGGTGACCAAAAGCATCGACTGATTTAAATGTTTAATAACTTTTGAACTAATAATCCAATCCATATGTTCAAATAATTCACGTAAAATTCAAGTTCTCAGCTTTTCATGATCATCAGATATGATCCATTTGGACGTTTAGAGGCTCTGTAGTGAAATACAACAAAATGTGTCTCTTCCCTGTCTCACATATTTTTGCAAGAATCAGTTTCTGTGGTGTTGAACTGAGACCTGACCTGAGATAACTCTATAAATGTGTTTGACAGTCACTAAATAAGATAATAAAGATGATAAGACAAAAAAAGCCTTTGTGAAATGAAAAGGCAGATCTTTGTTCTCTGAAAGCTGAAAGAAGCTGTTGGTTAATTGTATGTTCTATTAATATATTTATTGTCAGAATATGAGAAACACACTAGTCGCTTTTCCATTGGACTTATGCGCAAAACTTTACCAATATTTAGTAAATGTCGAAAAATGGCGTTTTTTCCATTAAATCACAAATGCGATGATTTGTTCATTTATTATCACAAGATGACACGAGAAGTCATTCCATAAACATAGCAGCAAATGTAAATATAGTGTTGATTTACAGATATATTCATTATTATTATTATATATTACCCCTCTATCCTGTACTAAATCAAAAAATGATTCAGTTTCCTGATGTTCCCTCACATACCACACCACGTTTATTTTAAAACTCTTCTTCTTCACTTGTTGTAACGTCCGTCGACATCCATTTTTTTATTCAGGTGACTCTAGTTGCAGAAAAAAGGTCTTTCCATTGTAGTTTTGCGTGATATACCAATTGTGCTACACCCAAAAAACCACCTCTTGCCAGCAGAAAAACTTTTCATCAAAAAATGAGAGTTTGGGCAAAACTGTCCGTTTTCCATTAGGTAAATTTTTATGCGCAAGTTATATTTGCCCACTTTGAGGGTCGAAGGAAAAGCGACTTCTGTCAACAATTCTTCCTCAAGCAATACAGTGACTGCTTTCTTCTTCTCTGTGGGTTAAACAGACTGGACACTAGTGTTTGGATGTATGTTGCAGATCAGGCTTGCGGATGCTGTCTCAAAATTGAAATTATATTGAGCATTCAGCAGTTTTGTGTATTTAAACTGAGGAGAACTATAAAGTCAGATCAAAATAATTACACTGGTCAACAACAAATTTATTGTTTAAGTTTTTTGAGCTGATTTAGGATCATTTTGGTGTGCTGAATCCAAAAATCACATTAATTTTGCTCAATCAGGTCAACTTTCTGAACTATGCTACATATTGGCTTTTTAACATTTTTGCTTACATTTATGGGCATTTTCACATCATATGATACAAAATTCTTTCATATTTCTTGCAATAAACGAGGTCTGAAGATTTTACTTTTGCCAATTTATGATTAATGTTTTTTTTAATATTACAGGTGAATGAAATGGCTTCGACTAGAAGATCTTGCAAAAATAAGCCTGACATATTCTGCTACATCTGCGGTGAATACACCATTGTACCTAACAGGAATCCTGTTAGAAAATGATTTTTTTTTCTCTTAAAACCTATTTTGGGTGAGAACTATATAAAAAAATCAACTGATAAAGTCACAAAAATGCAATCAATTTTGTAAGAAGATCAAATTTTTCAAAATCAAATTAGCAAAAAAACCTGACCTGATTGAGAAAAACAGATGTCATTTTTGGATTTAGCGGTGCAAAATGGTCCTAATTCAGTTGAAAAAACCATGACAACTTGCAAAAAACATTTTTTTGTGACCCGGTGTTATCATCAGCATTTTATTCCCCGGGTCAATACAGCAGGCAAAACAATAAATTATAACACTGAATCTGTTATGAAAGCGTATATTATATTTAACAGACAAAAAATGAGGATGTATCTGAATGCATTATTTGGTTCTCATTTATTTACATTATTGAACAAGTCAACAACAGTCAAAAACGAGCATATATTCACAAATTTGATCACAAAAGATTGCCAATTTTTTCTAGATATAGCTATGATGGAACAGTCAGTGGCCCAGATGCATGCTGCCAGTCTAAAAACCCTTAATGTGTGGAATGGTATTTACATTATGGCTAAGGAAAGAGTGCAACATAATGTCTGTGACTATCCTGATCACCTATCTGTTTATATCTGTAAATTATTTTCTCTTTCATCTGTATACATGTATTTGTTTTTATTAGTGGTTTTCTTATTTTGAGATCCAGGTTGGGTTGGTAAGGGGGTCGCCATTGGTTCTTGGGGGTGGGGTTTATATTTTGTGTGTCACAAAATCTTATATCATAAAATGTGTGTGTGGAGGGGTTGTGTTGTACTTTTGGAGATGCACAATGAAAGTAAATAAAAAAATTGATCAAAAACAAAAAAGATTGCCAATTTTGAACACAAAAAAACAACACTGTCAAATAACCCTTTTGATGTAACAAAATATACCATTTCTATGCAAACCGAATAGTTTTTCAATCTGCCTTTTGCCGTCTGACTGAACTCACCACAGTTGTTTGCGCATTTAAAGAGAGAAAACTCACTCTCCGAGTCTTATGTTCAGTGATAGCGTCCAAGAATAATTGCATCCTTTGTTGTGGTTTTGGCATGAAATCCCGCCTCTCATCCCTCTGCATCCATACCACAATAGTTAGAGGATGAAGTACTGCCTCATTTTATAATTAGCGTACACCCAGGTGGTAGAATAGCCTACGATACGTTCTTTGAAAATCAAAGATATATGCAAGTCTGTGCAGGTTCATCGCACTATCCCAACTCTTGTGGTGTTTTGGTGTATTCATTGTTGCGCTGAATGGCTCCCTGTAGCATGGCTGCAGCCAGAGTTATAAATATACATGTGTTTATCATCCTTGAGAAGCAAAGCAAAACTAATCCCACCTCCATTCATTTTAGGATAGTGGTGTGTAAATACAACCCTCTGTTGTGTGTGTGTGTCTGAATTTGCATTTCTGTGAGAGGAGGAATTTCATCCCTTTAGGAAACATGTTGTCATTGAACGTGGGTGGGTGTGTGGGTGTAGTTTTTTAGTGGAGGAACGTTTTCAGATGGAAAAGTTTAAAACACTTGTTCCCGTCGTGCTGTTGTAAATTTTTCCTGTATCTGAGATTACTCCTAACTCTGGTAAAGTCTGCAGGGAACGAGACTGTTTTGCACATTTTAGTGAAAACATTTAAAACCGTGTGATTACAAATCATATTCATCACTGTTGCATAAGAAGGAGAGACAATAAGAAAGAGGATTATTGCAGTCTGCTTTCAGGCAAACAACCAATGTGCAGAACAAGACTTCACTTTTAAATGAAATGCCAAGTCGAGACAAATTATATTAAACATGAAGATTAGAGATATATTTTCACACTACGAAATCTGCAGTATCTTTTCTCTTGCACTGTCGTCTCAAACACATAATGAGTATCAGTAAACCAGACTAATCCTCTTCAAGGTTTTAGGAGTCCTAACATGGATTTTCTGATTGTTTTTTAAAGTCTGTGTAAAGATTTGTAACTGGTAATGTCCCTTAGACACTGGAATTTCCTATCGACTGTATACTACGAAACAGGAGAGTTCATATTCACAGACCTGATATCTTCAAAAATGATGACGTTCATACATTCTCTGCTCTAGTTTTTTTTTTTTTTTTTTTTTTTTTTTTTAACCAAAAAGTAGGTGCCTGGTTCTTATTCAGAGTGCAAACTTCAGGTTACAGACTGCCTGGATTACTCATTTGGATTTGAACATAAAACCAGTCAGGTGTTGCAGACTTCGGCTGCAAGAATCCAACTAATTTCTTATCATCTAATTTTTTTTTGAATGTGTGGGCGAGAAAAGCTTGGTGTTCATTAGTGCGCACTGTATAAAATCCAGTGGTTGTTAAGAAAAGCACACACTTTATAGTCTTTTTTTATAGAATCTTTTTAAGGTCCTTACAAATTATAATAAGATTTATTTTAAAAGAACCATGCGGGACTGAATTATGAAGTTAGATTGTTAGAGTTTTTCATGAGTTCTGGGCATTTCAGAAAATGGTGAATCGATAACATTTGCTAAAATTAACACAAGTTCTCTGCTAAAACTGGAATGATATAAAAGAACTTCAGCATTATCAGTAGTGGTTCTCCAATGTGACAGCAGTGTTGGGAGTAAAGTGTTACAAAAGTAATGCATTACCGTAGTGGATTACATTTCGCTGTAACACAGTACTGTAAGGCATTACTAATCAGTTTTCAGTAATATTTTACTTGGTACCTGCTCAATAGTGTTTTTGTTACAACACACTTTTCCCCCATAATTTAACTGCTCAAATGAAAAAACAGCAAGACTGTGAGACCTTAAGGCAGTGTTTTTCAACCTTGGGGTCAGGACCCCATGTGGGGTCATCTGGAATTCAAATGGGGTCGCCTGAAATTTATAGTAATTGCTAGGGAAAAAAAAAAAGATTTCTAATTAAATATATGGTGAGTTGAGAGATACAATCCCAATACATAAAAGACATGACAAACTGTGAAGGTGAAACTGAAGCACTGTGGTTCTGTTTACCTTTCAGATGTTCATTGTGTTTCAGATGCTGCAGCTCTTTCATAATTCATAGTTTGAGTTCTTGTTTGTTCAGTATTAATTGTCAGCCTTGTAAATCCAAGCTGGACTGACTGTACATATCCTGACCAAGGAAAATAAAATTCTCACTTTGTGCAGTAATCTACACCTGGCTTTTCTGCCTCCATCCATAATAATATACATTATATAGTCTAAATGTTGTCTAAAATTAACATTTATTTGCAACATACTATAGCAAACTATTACATGATCAGAAATAAATTAATTTTAGCAAAAAAAATCTCCGTTTTGAATGTCTGGAGCTGCTAGAAATTTGTGATGTTAAAATGGGGTCACAGGCCAAAAAATTTTGGGAACCTCTGGCTTAAGGAATCCAAAATGTGTTTGTAAATTTCTATTTCCTGTTGGTGTTCAGCCAAAGACGGCAGAAGACAGTCCATTGTCCACATGGATGTATGCTCATTACTAACCCTAACCTTGCTTTACAGAAGCTAGTTAGCATAATCCCTGTGATCAGCGATGACAAGGTAAGCTAATGTTTCTACGACTAGTCAGATATCTTCATCGGTTAGTGGATTTATCTACCGGCACCTTCGGCCCCTGTTTGAACATGTAAAATGTTGAAAAAAATACAAGGGCTCCGACTGGGATTCGAGCATCGTAGACCGTAGCGTTACTTACTGAACTACCTGTCCACATGTACTTCAGGGTGCAACTTTATGCGTCCCAAGGCTCTCCTACCTCTTGTATTTGGGGGGGGGGGGGGGGGGGGGGGGGGGTATTATTTGATTTTAAGGGGGGGTTGGGTTCTACTGTGCACACGCCATTTATGACAAGAGTATGTATGTAACTCAAAAGTAATACAGGAGTCATGTAACGCATTATAATTTGGAGACAGTAATACTGTAAGATAAGGAATTACTTTTAAATAACAGTAACAAGTAATCTGTAATAAATTACAGTTTGGAAGTAACTTGCACAACACTGTGTGACAGGATATGCTATTGATTAATCCAGATTGCTAACCTGCATGAATGGAAAAAGTCACTGGCATAAATGGGAGAAAGAACTTCTGTTGTGGATCTGAAACTTGAGATTCATTCTAGAAACACTCTTGATTAACAACCCTACGACTTTAACTTTGTGTGAATGCAGGTCATAAACAAAAAAAAAAAGTCAAATCTCTGTTGCCTCTAAAACAGAAGTTTGGTTCCATCTCCTCATATTTCACTAAAACTTATCTGTGCTTTCGCTGGGACGGTTATTTTTGGCACTGCACTTTCCTCTGTAGCAGCTGCAGCGGTTGTGGTTGGTTTTATGGCTAATAACAGCTGCTACACGGTGCAATATTTATGAACAGAGGACAGTCTGAAGCGCTTTGTGTCTTTCAGCCAACCTGTTTGCTCACAAAGAGCTTCCATCAGGACCAGCGGATCTGTCAGAACCGATTAACTCATGTGCGTTGTCCTCAGAACTAACCACCTTGTTCACCTTTCAAACAAAGTGGTCTGTGTTTGTCTGAATCCCAAATATGTCAAACCTGTAGCCGCCTCTGTTTCAGTTCACACTCATGACACTTGCATTCACTTGCGTGTATATTTTGTTGTACTCAGGACGCCTCCTCATCTTTTCTTGCGTGTAAGTGTCAAACAGCTCAGACAGGTGTTGAGCTGTTAACACCTCGCAATTAACGTGACTAAAAAAGGAGCGCCGTCTCGTTTCTGTGCTCAAAAGTCAACTACATCAGAGCGGTTCTGAAATCGGCATTCATATGTATTTTCTCCTCAGCCTCCAAAGCTCCTTGTTAACACTGGACTTATCTTTAGATCGCATCAATCTGTCAGACTCTGCTCTGCTTGCTGTGGGCTTGTCTGTGGCTTAACACTACGAAGCACAAATAAACACTGATGTCAGATACTGCACTGCTGAAAAAGCTACGGGTTTTGTTGCCGGCTTGAAACTGCCGCTTCAGAACTTTGCGGTTGTCTCTCTCACACAAACATCCCACCTGGAAACAATATGTCTGATCAGCTCGGCGTTTCAATTCCGAGCCTGAGCAGAAACACGGATTATGTGATGATGCGAGTAAATAAGCTTTGTCAAAAACAAGCATGTGTGTAATGAATCAAACAGTATTTCAGTCCCAGCTGCACACAATACTGTAACACCTAATAGCCTACAGCAAACCAAACATCCACCAGGTACATGTCTGCAATATTTAGGACACATTCAAAACTGTATGACAGTGCACACAAGCATTCGGCTGTTTGACTGAAACATACAGGTAACATAATGTATCATACACCAAAATGAATGTGTATGTCCAAGTAAATCTACTAAAACTAGACAACTGACTCCTTTCACACGGCTGCCTTTCTGTTTTTTATCCGTGTCATGTTCAATGTCACAAACAAGGCAGAAAAAGGGAACACAGAAAACACATTCAAATCTCAAGAAGCTTTCTAACCTTGTCTTTTCAGTTTTGCATTTTTCATGATACAAAGAACAGAATTGATGTTGCACTGTCCAAAAAAAAAAAAAAAGAAGTTCCTTTCTGGTCATTTATGTTAGGGCTTTCAACTAACAACTGTCACAGCATTTTGAAGGAAAAGGTATGAAAAGTAGAGGAAATGGAGCTGATAAATACACACAAGATAGCCATTTGAGCTGGAAATCAGTAAATGAGTAGTTATTGCAGATGGATACTTAGATGTTTTCCAGCTGTTTGAGTGGCTTCAGTGCTCCTTGGACATAGTTAAATGGTCTAAAACTTCTACAAGAATTACAAAGACTATTCTAGCAAAATATAATTCATTAGGCCATTTGGTGTGTTGCTGATAAAGACATAGCTGAATTTCCCATCAGCTCTGTTTTGAATTGAGTTGAGATCTGGTGACTGAGATGTATGACTGATATTAATTAGATCCTCATCAAACCCATCAGTGAGACCTTGTACCCCATTAATAAGATGAGGACTGCTTCTGGGGTGTCCTATTACAAAATGTACCTTATAAATGAATTGTCCATTTTAACTGTAATAATTTTGTAATAGATAGATAGATAGGTAGGTAGGTAGGTAGGTAGGTAGGTAGGTAGGTAGGTAGGTAGGTAGGTAGGTAGGTAGGTAGGTAGGTAGGTAGGTAGGTAGGTAGGTAGGTAGGTAGATAGATAGATAGATAGATAGATAGATAGATAGATAGATAGATAGATAGATAGATAGATAGATAGATAGATAGATAGATAGATAGATAGATAGATAGATAGATAGATAGATAGATAGATAGATAGATAGATAGATAGATAGATAGATACCCTTTTGATGGAGACATTGACATCCTGGGAGAGGCCACTCCTATCAGAGTTAATTTCAGGATAGAGTTGATCACTCAGGTTGTCTTTCTTTTGATTCAGAGTATCTTGTCTCTTTACCCAAACCATGACCCAAACAATACAACAGAACCAACAAATTCTTCAATATTCAGGATTGTATTAACCCTTTAAGTGCTAAATTTGCAATATTACGACAAGCAAAATCACTGAATAAAACAGACCTAAAACTACTTAAATGTACTGCATTTCACTTTCTACTAATGTTTAAGTTCTTTTATTTTAAGGTTAAGATGACAAAAAAAAACTAAAACACAAAGAATACTTCCATGTAAATATGTTCAAACTAACAAAATTTTACTAAAATTCACACAATCCAATATGGCCACCACCCTGTGATGTCACAATATGCAAATTAGATGAGTACATTTATTCTCATTATAAACTTTGGGTCATAACCAGTATTTTTCTCATTTACAGTATGACTTTATCTTTAACCAATTCCAAGCTACAGCTTTTTGAAACCTTGAAACCTATCAAAATTGAATATTTTGGGGGGGAAAAAAACCTCTGGCGCCTTCAGAGTTAATTTCTTGACTTGATAACTCATGTGACCATATGACTTTTTACCACATCTCTGCAGAAAGTGCCTGTCAGTGAACTGACAAACCTGTCATCTGAGGAAGAACTACTCATGTATTTTCCACACATACTGTATTCCACTAACGCAGAAGTATCAAACTCATCAAATGTGAAACTGTCGACCTCTGTCTCTGATCTCCTTTGATGACGTCTCTCCCATGTACCTCAAAGTGTGTCACTTTGGTCACAGTTCCTACTTAACACTAGCCAGATGAGCAGCTAATTGATGTGACTGAAGCTCCTGCCATGTAAACTGCCCTTACAATTAAACCGCCTTTCAGAGCCACTCAGATGTCCTTCTCTTGTCATCTTGATCCAAAATCAGAATCCGCCGGGGCCTGCTCAGCATTTTTATACGTATCACAGAGAGTACAGAGTTGTACCATGCAGTATAACCATGTGGCATTTGCATTAGTTAGGGTTTAGTTAGGGTTCCTCTATGAACTAACCAAGGTTTCTTTTCATTTCATTCTTTTCATTCATAATTGTAGTAGCACAGGGGTGGGCAATTCATTTTCTTATGGGGCCATATAAGAGACTTTGACAGTTGTTAAGGGTCGTACCAACACACCTGCAGTTCTGTTCAGTATACAGTCACAGAAAACATTATTAGACCATCAAAAGTCATCAAAAACAATGGTTACGAAATCAAGTACTAACTCCTGTGTGTATCATGTGACTAAAACAGACAGAAAAGAAAACATGGAATGCCAAAAAACACTGTTGTTGTCAGTACAATGCCATAGATATTGATGTAAGAACTGAAGTGATTTTGGTTATTATCAAGAAAACCATGAAAAATAGTTAGATATCAGCTCTGATATTAAACTACTATGAGCTATTTTTGTTGTTATCATTATATTTGTCCAAACAAATGTACCTTTAGTTGTACCAGGCATTAAAATGAACAAGAAATTGAAGAAAACATGGGTGGTCTAATAATTTTTTCCACCACTGTATATCTCTATAAAAAAAGTAAATGAAACAATACAATGATGCAGTGAAAATGTGGAGCACAGAATACAACTATTTAATGAATATTCACAGAAACATTTTTGAAAATGTGCAAAACCAGCACCGTATTAACTTTACATGAAAAACAATAAATGCATCCAGCTTTGTTTGTTTGTATGTCTCAGTTCTTTTTTTTTCTTTGCCTCTGACTTCAGTGAAGAAATACTTTGAAGTCCATGTCTTGTTAAAAACTCTGCATTCTGAATCAATCATTTGTTTTTTTTGGATTTAGCTGTCATCTTCATGAGCTGAAACCAAACAACAAACCAAACAGTGCATAAGCCTTTTGCTAAGTACGGAAAGTATGGATGAAGAAATGTTCATTTATCCTTCAAAATAAAAGCAGTGCTGTTGTATTGGTTGCATCTATTACGATAATATATATTTGCATTGACTTTTAATTTGCCAATGACCTCAAGAGGACCAGTCAGAGTCAGCTGTTGGGCCGAATGTGACCTGTGGGCCTTACAGTTCCCAGGCCTATAGTAGTGTAAGGCTCAGAAGTTAAGGTAATTTATGTTGAAAAAATGTAAGATTTAACAGTGAAGTAAATTTATATTACAGGGAATAAGTTAATTCATGTAATTGTTAAAAATATATTGACAGTGTTTACCCAATTAACTATTTACATTTATGTTTGCAGAATTATTATTTATACATTAAATATTTTAATTTGTAGTGTACAAGCAGCTAAGATAATCTGTTGAATCTGCCTTTCTAAATCACTTACATTTACTGATCTAAGTACTGCCAGCTCTTAAATGGTTAGTTCAGTCATGTGAGGATATGTGTCAGGAAGTGTTGTGGCTGTAGCTGCCGTGTGTGAAAAGTAAAGCACTGTTCAAGACAAAATCCATCTCCATCCTGCTGTTTCATTTTGTAAAGAGTGAACCATGAACCACCAACGAACCCTCACGTTACAATAGCACAAAACATTTAGAGTTTGGCACGTGAGCTCCAGGATCATCACTCCCTGCAGACATTTTACATAAGGGGGAGTGGTGAATTAATAACTCCTGGGAGTCTACAGGGGGATATTGGGGTGGATCAAATTTACTGACATTATTACCATGATCAAATGAGAGAAAACTGTGAAGACAGAAAAAAAAGTTCCTTATTGTTGATGGCCTTCATTTTCAGTTGTTACCTTTCTGTTGGACTTGGATTTGCTCTTTCAGTGAGTATTCATGTTATGTTGAATCATGACTCTCTTGAATTTCCACTCAAAACACTTTGCAAAGTTTCATTTATCATCACCGGTGCAGCCTCCATAGTGCTCGGTGAGGAAATAGGCTGAATAAATGCATGCAGGAAACAAAAACGCACATCCTACCTAATCACAGAGATGTCAACTTATGTGAGAGTAATATTATTACAGGACCTCTGTGTTTGCTGAAAAGTTTTGTCGTTTGTGACGGAATTTTCATTTTACAGATTATAGACATCACAGATTTGCACAGGATTAAGACAATGAATGACGTCTTTAATTATTACTAATAAATGAAATCCATAGGTAGTTCTAGTCCTGTGCAAATAGTTAATAAAGAAAAGTAAAAATGCATGTCCTTCTTTCTGAGGTTTATTTAATTTATTTTCATTTCATATATTTATTTATTTATTTTGCCTTTTTTGCATATATATTTTGTTATTATCTTTTCCTTCTCTGCCATGTTCAAGTTGTTCACAGTGTTTGATAGTTTTATATAAATAAAAAAACAATAAATATATGTTAAAAAATAAATAAATAAAATGCATGTCTTAGATCACTGGTTCCCAACCTTTTTCTGGCTCATGACTGCAACTATGTCTGGGTAGGTTGAAGCGTAGTAGCTAATGCACACGTCACATGATTGAGTCAATCAAAAATATGCATTCTCAGATATTAAATCCTGCATTTTATTTGAACTTGATTTTTAGTAGGAAAAGTGTGTGGTGTTTTAATTACAATGAAATATGACCCCTTTAAAGAAATAACATAAAGGATGTGTGGGTGAGAGAGAGTCTATAGTTCTCCAGTATGCTGTATTTTATTGTTTTTACACTGTGTGCTTTTACATTTATTCTGTTTATAACTATATTTATTGCTATTATTTCCATTCTATTCAATTCTAAATATATATTGAATCATTAAAAATATGTTTTGTTAGTAGTTTTTTTTTTTTTTTTATCAATTACTAGAAATTTCAGGCAACCCCATTTGAATTCCAGGCGACCCCACGACAATGTTGAAAAACACTGTCTTAGATTAATGGAAATTTTTTTTAAAAATCATGTAACTTTTGGTGCAGTCTGAACACAAACATGTTTTGATAACAGTTGCTTCGCAGCGGGACCAAAACCAAAGTAAAAGGAAAGAAAATACTGAATGCTTTATATGCATTGATGAACTGAGTTTGTATCTTGTTTTCACTAAAAGCCACGCTGGTGTGAAAAACAGTAAAAACATAATAAAATCCAATGATGTGTGAAAACATAATTGAGTATATTATAGACACTGAATGATGCAGCTTTAAAATGAAGCCTTCTTCACACAGAGGGTCTGATTAGATCAAACTCTGCAATGACGTGAATCATATTATGTAACATCAGACAGACTGATCCAGAACAAGTAAACAAGGACCTATTAAAGGGAACAAGAAAACAAATAAATGAGTCAGTGAGCATCTTACCCTCCTTTGTGTATGTCAGCAGATGGAGGCCTCTTGTTGGCAGTTCCATCCTGATGGACTTTCTTGTCCAAAGACATCGACAGTGGAGCGTCTCTTACAGGCAGCCCCAGCACCAGCGTCTCCTTGGTAACAGAGACGGCTTCATCACCCGTCCGACCCATGTGCTTCTTGGCGTAGTCGAAACCTTGGACCGGCTGAAGGAGGCAAAACATAACAAACACACAGCGTGACAAAGTAGTTCTTTCATGCTTCAGTGATTAAAGTCTGGAACAAAGACATCTGCAAAGACGCTGCTTTACACAAACTTCACTTTCTGGATGTAAAGCCCATGCAAAGACAGCAAAGAGGCGATACAATATACAGCAATATTGCACTTTACAGTTTTCCATCACTACAGGCTGATGACAACACAAGGAAATACTGTAATTTAAACCCACAATTATGAGGAATGAGGAATAAAGCAGCCAAAGATATACAGCATTCATACCATGAATACAGAGATATAACAAGCAGAAGCTAATGTTGGCAGTAGATGGTGTCAGAAGTTCACCTGGACAAGCAATGAAGTCATCCATATGGATATTAACAGGCATTTGGAGAAAATATAAAAGCACAGTTTCTGCCTAAAATCTAACAGGAATGTAAGTCACCGAAGTTTTGGCTTATTTTCAGGATTCAGTTTATTTAAAAAAAAAACTCTCAGGGAAGATGGTGTATAGTACAATTACAAGAAACTGCAACCGCAAAAATGAGAACAGAGGAGGTGCAGCATCTACTCTTCTTAATCCAAAACAATTAAAAATTTGACTTTCAGTGTGGACATGAAATACAAGTTGCAGGAATTAATTGAGAAAAAAAATACACTAAAAAGACAATTATTGGGTGTTCTGTCGGCTTATTTTTGTGATACTGTGGGACTTTGGTGTGTAAAGGTTTAATAGGACATAACTCTTAGACTGAGGTAAAACTACTCTTTTCCTCAAAGGAGTCTAGTGGTTTTGAAGACAGTATATTAACCCAGAAAGACCCACTGCTACTTTTGTGGCAGTTCCCCAACCTTCTTTGAGTAATTTTTCCCCATTTATCATGATTTTATCCTCTGTATTTTGCATTTTTTCAGGGACAATTAGGTATTTTCTTATATTTCATTTACTGAGCATGTAGATGATCATAAAAGCTAAGATTAAAGTTGAGAGTAGGGCTGCATGATTAATCAATTTTAAACTGAAATCAGATTATTTAATTAGGACAATGTTTAAAAAGGGGTAATCGTCAAATCGAATTTCATCTCTCTTGTGTCTCTACCGTAGGCTCCTCCTCCTAACTGTGAGAGTGGTCTCCACAGTCTTTGGTCTCCACATACAAGTACAAAAATGAAGTGTGAGAAGTTTATGGTTAAAAGAACCAAGAGCAAGTAGGTTTATTTGGAACTGGCACAGCGTCAAAGTTTCCGAAGAAGACCAAACCATTCCTCGCTGCAAACTCTGCCTGAAGGCGGTATCAGTCAAACACAGCAGCACAAACACCTTATTTCAGTACCTTAAACTTCATCACACACCAAAGTGGGAGCAGTGTGCTGCATTGCAGGCTGCACGCAAAAACGGCATGCCGACTAAAATGCCACCACCAGCCTGAATTGAAATCGAAAGTGGCGTATCTAGAGGAAAAAATCAGGATTTTATTTTTGCCCAAAATCACGCAGCCCTAGTTGAGGGTTATTATATCAGAAACAGAGAAAACTGAAGAAAAGGTTGCTTTTTCTGTAAAGATATCAGTAACTGAATGTAAAAACAAATATTTCCAACCACTGTCATTTGTCAGACTACATGGGTTTTACTGGTGAATCAACGTTGTAGAAGATGACGGTGTTTCCACGTTAACTACAAAGCCTCTGAACGTCCACATGGGTCATATCTGATGACCATGAAAAGATGAAAAACTGCAATTTACACTAATTACCTACGCCAAGGAACGGCAGAGGTTATGTTTTCATCAGGGTTTGTCTGTCTGTTTGTTAGCACGAGATAACTCAAAAAGTTACGGATGGATTTGGATGAAATTTTCAGGAAATGTTGATACCGGCACAAGGAATAAATGATTAAATTTTGGTGATGGCGGTGAGGGTGGAGAGAGGATGGATTTTTTGTTTGTTTGTCTGTTAGCAAGATGACTCAAAAAGTTAGGAAGGAAGGATTTTGATGAAATTTTAAGGAAATGTTGATACTGGCACAAGGAACAAATGACTGAATTTTGGTGGTGGGTGGAGACGATCTGCCTTGGCGGAGGTCTGCGCTCTCCAAGTACTTTTCTAGTCATTTCCACGTATTGATATGATTAGCGGATCAACAGGTGTTAGACACTTTAGATCAGTACATGATTTTGGTCACCGGTGGATGTTTGGGTCTTTATGGCTTAAATATAACATCTTTACTTCACTGCTCTTTGTCAAATGGTGGAAAATTTTGTGATTATATCATTACTTCAGTGCTGTGTACTCTTGTGGGCAGTGCTGACCATAATCAGCTGCAGGTAATACAGGTATGGATAAGTACCTGTTTCGACTCCCCTTCAGAAAATCTGAACTATGCCTTTGATATTGTAAAGCTAATTGACGGCCACTGGACAGACACACAGTGCTAAATGGATGCCACAATTGCTTGCAGCAAACATGACTCCATTACCGATAAAGGTAATTGGATAGACCCCCTTCTCTAAACCAGTTTTTTTTTTCCTTTATCTCCAAACACCACAGCTGGAATAATGAAAAAGTTGGAGAAAAAAATAAATAATATAGCTTAACAACATCTTTGAAGTCAGGGGTTTTGGCATGAAGACAGAGTATTAAAAGGAAGCAGAGAACACGTTTTGCTAAAGCCT
Source organism: Sphaeramia orbicularis (assembly GCF_902148855.1). NCBI lineage: Eukaryota > Metazoa > Chordata > Actinopteri > Kurtiformes > Apogonidae > Sphaeramia > Sphaeramia orbicularis. Next base: position 9,179,132 of record NC_043962.1, on the reverse strand, counting down.
CCCAGGCCTGGACATGTTCTTTGTATAGCTAAACGCCTTTCAATTTAGAAGGCAGAGGGAAAGAAAAAAAAAAAAAAAGGAGAGAAAGACCCTTTTTTTTAGGTTACACAACAAAGAAGACGAGACCCTGATTTTTGCCTCCCCCTTTCTATTTTGAGCCGCTCTAAAATGGGACGCCTAATGCATTTGATGATGCATGCTAAATTCTGAGTGCATGTGAGGTTAGGCAGCATGGGCATCCGGCTGACGAGGTTGTTAATAATTCATCAGTCATACACACCGCTGTTGCCATCAGTGAGCCACAACACACGTGGCTGCCGCCGTGGATGAGTGTTGGGGAAACAGATATGTGCTCGTATACACGGCACACATTAAGAGGACACAGAGACGGGACAGGCTCTCACGCCATCAACATATAGACTGAGTGTATGTTTGCATGTATCTACCAGATGAACTGATGCGTGTTGACAGACGTGGCTCTGCGTGTGAAAGATGCAAGTGGAGTAAAAGTGCTCATTTGTCTATAGTCTGTTCTCAGGTTGACTGTGCATGTATGTTTATGAGAAGTGAAGAGAGGCCAGCAGGCGAGGGAGGAGGGACACAGCAAATTAAATGAGCTGGTACCAAATATAACCCGAAGACAATAGGCATTGTGTCTATGGATTATTGAGGAGCAAACATTACATGTGGTGTCAGGAGGTGGGAGCAATAATCTGGTATGAACTGCAGACTGAAGGCTACAGATGCACAGTCCTAAGAAGGTTTAAGTCAGTGTTTTTCAACCTTGGGGTCAGGACTCCACGTGGGGTCACCTGGAATTCAAATGGGGTCGCCGGAAATTTCTAGTAATTGATTAAAAAAAAAAAATTACTATTAAAAATATGTGGTGAGTTGACAGAGACAATCACAATCCATGAAAGACATGACAAACTGTGAGTCTAAAACTGAAGCACTGTGGTTCTGTTTATCTTTCAAATGTTCATTGTGGTCAGTTTCAGATACTGCAGCTCTTTCATAATTCATAGTTTCAGTTATTGTTTGTTCTGTATTAATTGTCAACCTTGTAAATCCAAGCTGGACTGACTGTACATATCCTGACCAAGGAAAATAAAATTCTCACCTGACTATGCTTTTTGGGTAAAGGCCTTAAAAACACTTTAATCAACATTAGAAATTATTGTGTCTTGGTTTAAGTATTATTTATACATTTTTTCATTATAGTTTTTCCTTAACCTCACCAAGTGCTGCTCAGAGCCAACCATAAAACTGAATAAATCACATACGAACATTTCTGACAGACACAGTTGAAAAGCCCCATAATGTGTTTAGAAATGTTGATATGAAATTATTTCATACTCTGCCAAAGGGATCAATAAAGTTCTGTCTAATATAATCATTTCTGACTCTCAAATATTGAGGTAATATTCTTCCATGGTTTGCAGAAAAAGAGAAGGCAGCTGAGTTTAAAGTAACTAATTACAAGATGGAAATTAGCAGTATGGTTATAATCTCTCGTATTTACGTGTAAATGTTCATTAATACAAACAGTCCCATTTTAAAATTAAATAAATCATTCATTCATTCATTATATGTGATTATTTTTTTACAAACACTGCGTCGTTCCAAATCTGGGCTCTGGGACCCCTTCAAATGTGCACATTGGATAAATAACATCAAATAACCACATGTAAAGATATAATATATTATAAAAATACAAAACTTTGAACTGTAAAATAATTATAAGCTTAATTAAATGTAATTCTCACTCAGTAGAAAATCCCTGACCTTTAAATCCCTCAGAAGGTCTTGGAACAAAGAGAAAACTGCTTATAGCGCTCACAGTTGAAGTGATCTAATATAGATCAAAATGCCTGTGACAGAAGCGTTCCTATGCTGTTTATTCCAATTTTAATGATCACTTACTGTGTTCTTCTTTATTTAGTTCAGTTTCATACTTCAGGCATCTGTAGAGAGCCACTGCATTGGCGTCACATCAATTCAACCACAACTATACGCAATGGGAAAAACCTATGCATCATGTAAATCCAATTTGAACACATCAGGTATTTATGACAACATGTACATGTAATCTAATTTAATTGCACATTTTCTCTTCAATAATTCTATGACATTAGATTACATTTGCATTTATTTTGTTATTTCGTTACATAATGCTGTTACATGGAACTCCAGCATCAGTCAGCGGCTGAGGGGTCACGGCTGTCACGCATGGAGATCCTATAGATTCACAGAGATGACAGGGCCGAAGGGTTTAACCTTGAAAAGTGCCTGTGACATTTCCAGTCTGTCCTCTTTTATAACGCAGGCTCAAGGTCTTTTCTCTTTCTGTCTCTTCCACTTGCGCTCACATATCCTTCTTTCCTAATTGCCTTTGCTTTCTTTCAGGTTCTCCTCCTCCTTTTCCTCCTCATCTCCACCTCCATCTCTCCCTTTCTTTCCATGCTCACTGACAGCGTGTTGACTTAACAAATGGCCTTCTTTCATTTTGCGCAGGCAGCTCAGTTTAATGAAGACTTTGGCTACGGACAGGGCTTGCGGTTCAGCGCGAGCCTCTGATCAGTGTGTCTGAGATGAATGGCTGTTTTGCTCACATCCTTTTTTTTTTGAGCAGTGATGAAGGAAAAGAGCAAGGAAAAAAAAAAAAGAAAAACAGTGACGCAGACTGAGAGGGATGAAGACGGGAACATTTTCTTTTACTTAAAGATGTCATGTGAAGTGACTGCGACTGCGACCTCACTGCACCACCACATTATCCACTTATTTTCCTTGGTTGCCCTATCAGACAGAAGCTTCTTCTCCTGTCTAATTTTAACTCAGAGCAACAGCCAACAGCAGCTTGATGAGGTACAGCAGATGGACGAGATATGCTCTATTCCCCCAGCGGCCATATTGATTTAAATTCAGCTCTAGTAGGGCTGATGGCGAAAGTGCTCCGCAGAACTGCAAGCTAAAAAATGTCCCAAAGAATTGGTACATTGGAGCTGTGAAATAAGACACACGGCAGGGGTAGACCGGGGGTGCTGCATCAGTTAAATAAACCTCTCCCGGGGCAGGTGGAGGCATGATGCAGCTAAATGCAAAATACTTTAAGTCCTTTAAATGGCAGCCACTGCAACGTACTTTCACTGAACACCTAACAAATGAAAAATGGATTACTTCTGCTTTTGCTGATTCCACCTCTGTTGTGCCCCGCAAGGAAGGCAGCTTTCTGAGGCGTTCACGCCTATACGAGAATGCACAGAGGGAGTAAATGCCATTTTGAAGAATGTTCTGGCTGCACGGAGAACATGCCGAGTTGATTAGGTGAGACACAGTACACGGAATCACCGGTTAATGCTTAAACACACATGCACAAATAACATAACCCTCAGTATCGATTCGCAGCTTTAGCTCATCCTGTGCGCTGATTGATGGCGAAGTGAACTAGAAGGATTTCAAACGCACAAATACACCCTGAGCCTCAACCTGATGGAGTCGGAGATTCTGTTTGAGTTTGGTTAGTATTCATACAACTTTAATGGAAGGCGCACACATCAAAAAAACCACTGAGGTGGACGTCCAATCCAGAGCTCAATCAGCTAGAAGTCCTGATGGGGCCACATTGCCACAAACCAAATCCCTGTGTGAAATATTTATCTCATTTATTCATGCATGCCACCGCTTCGGAGTGAAAACGTTTCAATACCGTGGAGAATAGGAAAGAGCAGCTATTGTACCCTCACGGCACCACTTACGAAAGCTCATATTTGGGGACTATTTAATATTTAATGTGCGCTCTTTTATAACACAACATAAGCAGCATCAAATGTTTACAAATGATTAGGAAAGCAAACAAACGCTTGGAGCTCAGATATAGAAATGTTACAGGGGTCATATTTATCTAAACTTACTTTTATTAGTCTTTGGTTCATTTATTTGTGTATTTGGACACTAATAGTTCATAAAGTTTGAATTTGAACCCTCCAGGTGCTGGAAAGCTATCTTTATATTAAGTCCGGCAAAAATCAAGTGGATTTCTACAACAATTCCTTCTTAATTTGTTATGTTTTATAACTAGTTACGTCACGACACTTGCACATATAAGGTCAAGACGTCCAACGAACATTTCTGAGTACGACATAATTGTTTGTCAGCAGCAGCAGTTGTAGTAAAAATTGAAAATATGTCCAAACTTCGAGCCAATTACCTAAAATGTTCAGTTGTTGGTTGTATTAATGAACGCAAGCGGCTGAATGGGACAGAAAGCACAGTCAATGACTTGGAGGGGGTGGGGCCTGAAGTGGCTCATTTGCATTTAAAGGGCCAGCGCTCAAAACAACATTTCTGGTGTCATTACTTAATTATTGTAAAGCATCCTGTAACCCACTGTATTATTATTATTATTATTATTATTATTATTATTATTATTATCATCATTATTATTATTATTATTATTCAGAAATAGGGTTGAATATGGACCTGTGGATTTGTATTAATGAAGAATTCAGACCCAAGCAGAGCATTTACAATTTAGATCACAGGGAAATGTTTTAAAATGCATAATTCCATCTAAAAAAACAAAATATCACCCCTTTAAGGAAATAATGAAAGAAGTTTGGCCATTTCATCAATAACCAAACAACTACATAAGTTAACAGATTGCTTAAATACTTCTACTGTTTACTGAAGCATAAAACAATACTTCTTATAACAGTAAATGTGGTATTTGTGAAACTATCCTTTGAAACCTATGTCTCTCTGGATGCTTGGTGAGTAGTCGAGATGAGATTATTCAGTCTCAGACCTGGAATGAACCTTAATTAATTTAACATGAAATGCAAATCAGTAGGTCAGATCATCTCCAGATCTTGTTCATTCCTAATGTAAATGAAATGGACAGAGTATATTTTTTGTTTTTTATATGGGTATGGTTAGGAATTGGACATAGTTTATTTTTGACAAGTATATTACTGCTAAGAAATGATAGTTGATTTTTGTGCATTATTGTTATGAAACAGTGTACTTTAGTTTCTGATATGTGTATTTTTGTTAGGAAATGGACAGAGTTTATTTTTGTTTTGAAATATGCACCATTAATGTTATGGAAAGGACAGAGTTTATTTTAAAGTGAAATGCTGCTGCAAAATGGACAGTCTATCCTTGATATGGACAGCAATTCTGTGTTTTATCCATAGTAGGATTTTTTAGTCTGATATGTGAGGATTTTTGAGTTATTTATGGAATCTGAAATAAGAATTTAGGGTAGGTGAAGGATGGGGTAAGGGAGTGGGAGATTTTTTTTTCTTTTTTTTTTTTTTTGCAGGAGATTTTAAGTTAAACTTCATCCCGCTCCTTTTCGAATGGTTTACTTTCTTTTTTACATAATTCTTTTGATGTTGATTTTTTTGCAAATATTCAAGATAAATGAATAAATAAACGAACAAAGTGGTTTGTACCGCCCAAAAGTCTCTAAAGAAGAACAACCGGAGCTCAACCAATCCAGTTGATCTGATAACTTCAGAAATCGGATAATGATCGGAGTATTGGTGTGCATGTAAATGGGCTCACTGACAATAAACGCTATTCTATTCTATTCTATTCTATTCTACTCTGTTCTATTCTCTTCTGACATGTGGAAGAACACATGGGAACAGTAACTATATCACTGTAAAGAGAGTGATTTGAGATGCAATGATATCAGCAACAAGCACATTATGAAACCATATATGTTCTTCTATGTTCTCATATGTCCTTTTTTCCAGACTGATCTCATGAAATCGTGTGTATGTCACGCCAGTTCTTATGGCATTTGGCGTGCTACACATACCCATTTTCATCCTTTCACTTGTTATTCAACACCATTTGATCGCGTGTCAATTTACGTCAAGATCTCCGGTTCACATATCCATAACCCCTAACCCTAACCGTTAATCGTGTGGTATTTGACGCAGCGTAAACATACACGTGAAAAGCTTATAATGCGCACAGATAAAACGGCAATTAAAAGTGGCGTGTATGGCGTGTATATTTATATAATTTATGATATCACATTGTTTTTTTCCTACCCTGCTGTGGCGGTTCACCTGTTATATTACCACCAAAAAACTAGCCCTCCTACTGATCTGTCCCTTCTTCCATCCTGCCTCACATCACTTTGCCTCTCATGGGATAAAGCCTGGACCAAAATAACCTGTAAATCAGCTGGCAGCCTCCGCAAACCACAGGGGCTCTCTCTACATGCTCCTTGGGCTGCATTTGGAAGTTAAATGCTTTTGGCAATTTCTTATTTGTCTTCTGCGGCCACTGCAGCCCGGCTTGGGGTCTGGCCATGATAATGCAGCCGGCATGATCCAGAGGAGAGTCTCGTACAAAAAAAAAGAAGAATCGGGGTGGGGGTCTTTGTCGGGTTCCCGCTGAGCCGCTGTGGGATGAAAGTGACATGGAGTATAAAAAAGGACTGGCTCGAGGAGGAAATGAACTGAGACTGAGGCTGTCTAGGCAGATGACACAAGCCGGAGTCAATTTTTATGGATGGTAGAAAATAAAAATAGATTGCTTTGGTTTGCAGGTGTTGAGCTTCCTCTCTTCTGTTCATATTTATGAGCGCCGCTTAGAAACGGCTTCTTCAGGCCTGCAGAATTGAGCTCATTTGGCTGTTTTTACGAGCCGGTCCGTCCTTGTTAATTCAGCTCATTGACTCAAACCAAAACAATTTAAATCTTAAGGAACGTGCTTGTGAATTTTACACCCCTATTACCTTTTTTTTTCTCTCGCCTCTCCTCACTTCCCCTCCTCCATCCTCTTATTGATCTCTCATAGCCAATGAGGATGGTGAAATAAGTCATGTCCACAGCACAAGAGTCACATGCAAAAATTTACCCAGCAACAACAGCAACAATAGCAGGCAGTACAAAAAGCAATAAGCAGCCGACGAGTTCACCCCATCAGTCAGTCAAACAAAACAGTGTTTCATTCATTCATTTATTCATTCATTCAGTCACTCGGTAATCCACCCAACCAGCATCTGAGTGAATACCTGGTGATGGTAACTGCCCTCTCTTCGATATGAGGTCTAAACAAGGAGAGAGTTAAAGGGACAGTGAGTATGTTTACATGCACACTAATATTACACTGAATATGACAAGATTAGGAATTTGTCATATAAGCTCCATATTCCATTTAAATATTCTGAATTTAGGCTATTTTCCGAATTGGGTATGTGGTAAATGCAGATGCTTCTGCAGTTTTGTGTGGATTCTTTGGACATGTAAATAACGCAGTGCCTCATTTGCAAGTTTTACTAACGGTTTATGCTAAAATGGAAGAGATATAAAGATCCTCAATGGTAAAGAAAGGTCCATATTTTTGAAAAAAATACACAGATATTGTAAAGGAGGAATTTGAAGAAAATACTAGACGTGCATAGCTGGATGAAAGCAGGGATTATTTTGGACGATTCATTTTCATTATCCATGTAAACAGCTTCTTAAAATGGAGGAATTGAGGCTTTTGTTTGGAATAAGAACAAATACTGGAATATTTGTGCATGTAAACATAGCAACTGTCAGGGTTAGAGAACGGGGAAAACAAAACAGAACAAAACAGAACAGGAAAAAATAGAATAGATTTGTTTTCTTAAAAGAACAGTCAAAATGAGAAGATCAGATACACTATCCAGGAATTAGAGAGTACATTTTATAAAATAAGGTGCCCCTTCTTGGTATTTTATGAGAAACCCACAACAATAATCATGGAGTAGCCCCCCCCCCCCCGCCTTTTGTTTTTTCATTTTTATTTATTTTATTTTATTTCATTTTATTTATTCATTTAATTTATTATTTATTTCAGAGCAAGAGACCTTTTGGGGAAACAGCTCCCCCCTTAATTGAAAAGGTGGATGATGTTTTTCTTTCTTTCTGTTTTTTAAAGAACCTTATTTAAAAAGTGAAGGGGTTTTCTTTTTTAGGCATATGAAGTTTTCTTTTTTATTTTCAAACACTTTTTTTTTTTGATAAATGCATAATTTTTGATGTTGCTCAATTTTATTTTGAGACACTTTTTTGTAGAATTCTATTTTTTTGTTGAGATTTTTTTTTTCAAATCTTACAAGTTTATTTTGTTTCTTTGTACAAATTAATCTTTTATTAAAAGCTGTTTTTTTTAAGGAGATAGTTTTGTTTTTTTTTTACGCAAGTGTATTTTTATTTAAGGGATACATTTATTTTTTCAGATACTTCTTTTTAAATAAATCACAATCTCCTTTTTTTTCTTATAGTGGATAATTTTTTGGGCTCTTGCCCCTCTGGGCCATCATAGACATGTGTTGTGTCATGGGTGGATGTTGTTCAGAAAATCAAAAAACACCTTCCTGTATAGGAAATGTTTTATTCATGTTCTGTTATTAATAAAAAGACCTTTGGAAAAAAAAAAAAGAATATCAAAAAAGCTTGCAGTATTTCATTATATTTAGATAATATAAAACAAGTGGATGCAGCCACTGTGCTGTCATGCTATCCGTGGTGGACAAACGTTTGTTGTTTGTTTCCTGGGACCAAAGGACAGTGTTCAGGAAGCATAAGGGGGAATGAGTGAATCTGCTGAGCTAATGCTGACGAGGAAATAAGGAGTTAAAACTCCACTGAGTCATTTCAGCAACTTGATAAATATTAACAGTTACATCAGCCGTTTGTAATCTTTTTAATGAACAGGCAATCAGTCAAACTGTATAATGCCAAAATTATTTAATAAAGCTAAATTATGCTAACAAGCCAGGTATTCAAATTAAGCGTCAGTAAATGTCATGAAATGTCTGCATCAGAAAAATTCTGAGATGGCCTTATTAGTGTATTTTCTCAATCTAACTACATTTAGACAAGTTTTTAAGCTTCATTTCACTTCAACAGGACTCAAACATACAGTAAAGAGCATGGTAGAGTGACACAATCATATTAATTACTATCTTAACAGTAGTAATAGTACATTTGTTGTAGACCAAATACATTTTAACCCATAAAAACCCAAATATCCACCATCAGCAAAAAGCATCTACTGATCTAAACTGTTGATCCACTAATCCTATCAATGCATGTCAATAATTGGTGTAAAATGCAGTTATTCATCTTTTTTTAGTCATCAGATTTGACCCATTTGGATGTTCAGAGGCTCCATAGTTACCGTGGAAACACCGTCATCTTCTACAGCATTCATTCACTAGTAAAACCAATGAACTTTGGTAAATGACAGTGGATGGAGACACTGGGTTTATGTTCAATTAATGCTATATTTTACTGAAAAAGTCACCTTTTCTTCATTTTTTTTCTGTTTTGATACAATAACTTTTGACTTTACTTTGAACTTTTATGAACATCCTCATGATCAGTCAATTAAACATAGAAAAATTGATGATTTTCATTGGAAAAATGCAAAATTCAGAGGATAATATTATAATAAATGGTGATACATCACTTAGGAAAGGTTAAATAACGAGGAAAAAAAAGTCTTATATCCCCACAGAAAAGATACATCCAAGTACCTTTAACTGTGGCCTTAACTGTGTTTCTTATTTCACCACTATTTGGACAATTTTTTTTCCCATTTTCAGCTCTTGTAGTTCCTAGTTTTCATGCGCTAGACTCTGAGGTGTAACGTTTGTGGTTCAGGTGTTAGACCACGTCACCTTTGCAGCCAAATACCAACTTGCAGACTGGTATCAGAATGATGTATTTAGGTAAAAAGTCAAGTTTATTCTGGGTTTACACTTGAACCCAGAATAAACCCAGAATAAACTTGACTTTTTATCTAAATTCATCATTCTGATACCAGTCTGCAAGTTGGTATTTGACTGCAAAGGTGATGTGGTCTAACACCTGAACCACAAACGTTACACCTCAGAGTCTAGCGCATGAAAACTAGTAACTACAAAAACAGAAAATCTAAAAAATATTATTATCTAAATAGTGGTGAAATCAGAAACACAGTGAAAAGCAAATATTATACAGTTAAAGAATAATTTTAAAATGACTAAAAACAACATACTTGTTAAAATATATGGAGATGAACATGGCTAGAACACACTGTTTTTGTATAGAGGGATATAGTGGAATTGTATAGTGTATCTGTGGGGATAGGAGACTGAATTATTAATATGTATTTGGACAGTCTGCAACAAATGTAGTATTTACTTCTGTTTACATAGTAATTAATATGATTATTTTACTCTACCGTGCTTGTTACTGTATGTTTGAGTAAATACAAGGTTTCTGCAGGTATTAGCAAATCTAATTTAATGCTTTTAATGCCCTTTTTAATGCCACTTTAAACAAATTTAATGCCCATGTCCAACAGCAGATACAGTTTTTTTTTAAATATATAAATATACAGTACAGGCCAAAAGTTTGGACACACCTTCTCATTCTTCGCATTTTCTTTATTATCATGACTATTTACATTGTAGATTCTCACTGAAGGCATCAAAACTATGAATGAACACATGTGGAATTATGTACTTAACAAAAAAGTGTGAAATAACTGAAAACATCTCTTATATTCTAGTTTCTTCAAAGTAGCCACCCTTAGCTCTGATGACTGCCTTGCACACTCTTGACATTCAGGTAGTCACCTGAAATGGTTTTCACTTCATAGCTGTGCCTTGTCAGGGTTACTTAGTGGAATTTCTTGCCTTATTGATGGGGTTGGGACCATCAGTTGTGTTGTGCAGAAGTCAGGTTGATGCACAGCTGACAGCCCTATTGGACAACTGTTAGAATGCATATTATGGCGAGAACCAATCAGCTAAGTAAAGACAAACGAGTGGCCATCATTACTTTAAGAAATGAAGGTCAGTTAGTCTAGAAAATTTCAGAAACTTTGAATGTGTCCCCAAGTGCAGTCGCAAAAACCATCAAGCGCTCCAACGAAACTGGCTCACATGAGGACCGCCCCAGGAAAGGAAGACCAAGAGTCACCTCTGATGCTGAAGATAAGTTCATCTGAGTCACCAGCCTCAGAAATCGCAAATTAACAGCAGCTCAGATTAGAGACCAGATGAATACCACACAGAGCTCTAGCAGCAGACACATCTCTACAACAACTGTTAAGAGGAGACTGCGTGAATCAGGCCTTCATGGTCAAACAGCTGCTAGGAAACCACTGCTCAGGAGAGGCAACAAACAGAAGAGATTTATTTGGGCCAAGAAACCCAAGGAATGGACATTAGACCAGTGGAAATCTGTGCTTTGGTCTGATGAGTCCAAATTTGAGATCTTTGGATCCAACTGCCGTGTCTTTGTGCAACGCAGAAAAGGTCAACGAATGGATGCTACATGCCTGGTTCGCACCGTGAAGCATGGAGGGGGAGGTGTGATGGTGTGGGGGTGCTTTGCTGGTGACGCTGTTGGGGATTTATTCAAGATTGAAGGCAACCTGAATCAGCATGGCTACCACAGCATCCTGAAGTGACATGCCATTCCATCCGGTTTGCGTTTAGTTGGACTATCATTTATGTTTCAACAGGACAATGACCCCAAACACACCTCCAGGCTGTGTGAGGGATATTTGGCCAAGAAGGAGAGTGATGGAGTGCTGCGCCAGATGACCTGGCCTCCACAGTCACCGGACCTGAACCCGATCGAGATGGTTTGGGGTGAGCTGGACCGCAGAGTGAAGGCAAAAGGGCCAACAAGTGCTAAGCATCTCTGGGAACTTCTTCAAGACTGTTAGGAAACCATTTCAGGTGACTACCTCTTGATGCTCATCAAGAGAATGCCAAGAGTGTGCAAAACAGTCATCAGAGCTAAGGGTGGCTACTTTGAAGAAACTAGAATATAAGATATGTTTTCAGTTATTTCACACTTTTTTGTTAAGTACATAATTCCACATGTGTTCATTCATAGTTTTGATGCCTTCAGTGAGAATCTACAATGTAAACAGTCATGAAAATAAAGAAAATGCAAAGAATGAGAAGGTGTGTCCAAACTTTTGGCCTGTACTGTATGTATACACACGACAGTTTCCAATCGACAGGCTTTAACCAGGTTCTGAATAGTTCCTCCTCCAATCACTTCTGCTAAAACCTGCCTTCTTCCCATTTTTCCAACATTTGCAGCATGTTACATTCAAAGCATCCGGTGTTGTGACTTCGTGAACCGGCCGTAAACAACAGCCAGTTAAAGGGTTCGGCCTGTCAGTCATCACACTGTACTACCAATCAAAATTATTAAATGTTTATATAATCTGATACTACAATGTATTATGGTAAATGTTTTATTGTCCTGGCCTTGGTCTTATGTCACCTGGAAAGAATTATAATGTAAGAACATATCCTGTATAACAAAATTGACAGTACTCTATGGTTTTTGTAATTCTTTTTGTTTGTTTTTTTCGCTGTTGTTGGGTTTTTTTGGTTGTTGTTTTTTCTCGTTTGTTTTTTTTACATTTCATTTTCATATTTTTGCTGATATATTTTCTTATAACTATATCCTGTTGTATCACTGTAAAATGTTTAATGGGTGAAAAATAAAAAACAATAAAAAGTGAATCACAAAAAAAAAGTTTATATAATCAAAATAAAATAATGAATGACCATGGTTTTTTTTTTCTCCATCAAGTGGATTTAATTTTTTAATGCCTCTAGACATCAAATTTAATACTTTTTAATGCCATTTAAGGCCTTAATCTTTTGCAAAATCTATTTAATGACTTTTAATGCTTTGTAATGACCCGCAGAAACCCTGAAATAGTAATAAAACTGTGTGTTTCGTTTGACAGCACAAGTTAATATGGCTTCAAAAAATCCCACTGCTTCACCTTTGGCTTTTTTACCCTGAATAGTACAGAATTCTGGGGATCCTTATATAATATATCATCATTTTCAATCTACATCTGTTTTTTGGTTGTTGTTTTTTGTTATGCACAGTAAATGATGCTCAAACAACGTAAAGACACTGTTTTCTTCGTGCTGCTGAAAAAAAGAAGGGAAGATTTTGCTGATGGCTTGAGTTTTTATGTTTTAGAAATGTTCATTGTACCATTTTATGTATACCATCAGGCAGAGTTGTTTGCCTGGTATCAGTACGTGGTGTAAACAGCCTGACCTGAACAGGATCTTAACTGGAGTGTGGTCACTAGCACACACTATGAGGTGCACGTCCAGATGAGAAGAGGCTTGATCCCAGAGCCTGGAGTGGAAATCTAATCATGTTAAGAACTGTGAAACCCACTTTGAGATTGTGGACCAGTACAAACATAAATTACTCGAAGCCACTTGTGTCCAAATGAGCTTGGCCAGGTTACCGCATGTTTACCGCTTCACCGGATACACTGACACAAGCTACCGCTGTTCTATCATCTGAGTCCAGGAACACAGATGTGATCAAACCAGCCAGCAGCAATCTATTATACACATGCTCATCTGAAGTAATTGATTTCTATTTAATAATCTCAACAATATTTCCCCCAAGGTTTGCTTCCATTACATTGCCCATATCCTCTCAGCCGATTGGCCTTTGCATCACGGATGATTAGCAAAGACTACGGGCTAATGTGTAGCCGGAAAACAAACAACAGGCCGCCACATATGGGATTCAATTTTTGTGACCCGAAGGAATGATTTAAAACTGGGAAGTCAAACTAATTTTAGTTCCGGGGCCACATTCAGCCCAATATGATCTAAAGAGGGTCAGACCAGCAAAATAATAACAGTGAAAAAAGTCAAATTACATTGTGAAAATGTTTACATCTACACATATTCCTTAAAAATATGAATAAGTGCAATTTCAACACCTCAGTTAATCATTGACACATGTGCATTATAACTTACACATCACAGTAGATCTACAAATACACAAAACATTTAGTAACAGGCAGAATATCACCTGTTCATATTTGTTCATATTTGGCTAGATTATTCACATTTTTTGTGAAAGGAATGGAATAGAGGTTGGGGGTAGGAGTATATAAGTTTTTACTTCTTCCTACTCCTTTTCGAGCATGTTTAATTTTATTGATTTATTTATTTTTTTTTTAAAATTTTTCTCTTTTCACTTTTGTTCACTTATCAACCTTTTATGTATCATTACTGATATTTTGTTGGTTGGTTTTGTTTTGATTTCACTGTCTAGATGTTCAAAATAAAGATTTCAAAAAAAAAAAAAAAAAGGCCAGTTTGTAAATGTTAACACTTATCAGTAATTTTACCTTTTTACATTAAAACAAAGACAACATTTGGAGTGGTCATTAATTACAGGATATTATTAAAGTATTTTACTGGTCTGATCCACTTGATGTGAATATTTTTAAATCCAGGTTAAAAACCTTCCTCTTTTCATGTGCTTATGAGTAAACTATTTTCAGTCTTGTCTTTTAAATGCACTTGTTTTCATTTTAATGTCTTGCTTTACTCTATTTCTCTATTTTAATTTGATGTTAATTTTAATGTCTGATTTTAATATAATTAATGTCTTTTTTTAAATTCTGCAAATGCATTTTAAAATCATGTTTTATCTCTGATGATTTTAATGTCTTTTTTTCCCTTTTTTGATTTTAATGTAATTTCAATGTCTTGCTTTTGCTTTTGGTCTGACTGTTGAACTGGACTAAAAATGATTTGGACATCCTTGATTTTTATTATCTTCAGCGTAATTTTACAAACTCTGCCCAGGGGCCGGATTGGACGCTTTGACGAGCCAGTTTTGGCCCATGGGCCATATGTTTAACACCTGTGACTTAAAAGAATCGTTTTGACATGTGATATGACACACATTCAGAACCACGTTTTATAATCCTGATAGAACATTTTTTATTTTATTAATTTTTTAAATTGATTTATTTCGAATATGGAAATGGTACCAGATTACTGATTGCTACTAATTGACTTCTTTGCACAACATAATATAGAAATGAAAATTCAAGGAAGCAAAAAATAATAATACACAGAAAAAAAGAAAAAGAGTCATATTCGAAAAGGAGTGAGAAGAACTATATCTTCTTAGCTCTCACCCCTTTGTCTAAATTTCACAGTAGGTTTGGTTACCAGGGCATGGTTGAACATTTTGGGGTGAGACTTAACGCAACAATACTTTGACAGAAGTTGACTGGTATTAATAGTTAAAGAAGAAAAGAGAACGGGAGGAGCAGAGAACAGGAGGGGAAAGCTGGAGGAGAGATGACATTTTTGTCAGGTGAAATATGTCAAGTGTGGAAGTTTTACCTTGGAGCGAGTTTTGAAGGATCTGAAGGCGCCGGTTTTGAAGATGACCCTGTTCCTCTTACACAGGATGAAGGCCACCATGCCGATCACCACCAGCAGCAGGAAGAGCGGCGTCAGAACAGCCATGATCCACAGGTTACTGGGCGGAGTCTTTACCACAGCTGCACACATGAAAACATTAGAGATCAGATTTAAATATTCCATGGAATAGTTTAGATGTCATGTAAACATTTAACCCCTTACTGCCTGAATTTACATAGATAGATAGATAGATAGATAGATAGATAGATAGATAGATAGAACGAAGAACGATAGATAGAACGATAGATAGAACGATAGATAGATAGAACGATAGATAGAACGATAGAACGATAGAACGATAGAACGATAGATAGATAGATAGATAGATAGATAGATAGATAGATAGATAGATAGATAGATAGATAGATAGATAGATAGATAGATAGATAGATAGATAGAACGATAAATAGAACGATAGATAGAACGATAGATAGATAGAACGATAGATAGATAGAACGATAGATAGATAGATAGATAGATAGATAGATAGATAGATAGATAGATAGATAGATAGATAGATAGATAGATAGATAGATAGATAGATAGATAGATAGATAGAACGATAGATAGAACGATAGATAGAACGATAGATAGATAGATAGATAGATAGATAGATAGATAGATAGATAGATAGATAGATAGATAGATAGATAGATAGATAGATAGATAGATAGATAGATAGATAGATAGAAAGAACGAAAAATAGAACGATAGATAGAACGATAGATAGAACGATAGAACCATAGATAGAACCATAGATAGAACCATAGATAGATAGATAGGTAGATAGATAGAACGATGGAATGATAGATAGAACGACAGATAGATAGAACGATAGATAGAACGACAGAACAATAGAACAATAGATAGATAGATAGATAGATAGATAGATAGATAGATAGATAGATAGATAGATAGATAGATAGATAGATAGATAGATAGATAGATAGATAGATAGATAGATAGATAGATAGATAGATAGATAGATAATTTATTAATCCCAAGGGAAACTCAATAATATAAAAACAAATACATGTGTTGTTGCTGTGACGCAGATCTTAAATTAACATGAGATAGTTCATTTGAATATAGGGCCAATAATAACTATGATGCTAATTAGTGACATTAGGCATAATTTGCATAATTGTAATTGAACTAAATGTCAAGTCCCAGGTATGTAGATTATTTTATTTATGCTGCTATTGATCAGTTCCTTCAGTCAATAAACCAAACAAACCAAAAATGATAAAAAAAAATCAGCAGAATGTCATGAAATTAATAACACTGCTACTGAAACAGGGTGTTAAATTGATCCATGAACATCAGGGATCAATTGTATCCAGGTAACATTCATAAAAAGTGTTGAGCACTGCCTTATTAAGAAAACAGTTCATGACAACAGTCTATAAGAGGTTAAAAAAAACCACAAAATGCACATTCTGCATCATCAGGTAAATGTAAATTCTCAGTATCACAGGGGCATCCCAGTCAAATCAAAAAAACATTATTCACTGATCACATAGCATTCTGCTTTTCTTTCTGCTTTTTGTTTTTTTTGTCTTGTTCTGTTTTTTTTCCTATGTTTTGTATTATGTTTGTGTCTGAAATAAACTAAACTAAACATAATAAGCCAAATTACACTAAAATGTCCACAGTCTGAAAAAAAGTCCCACAATATAATATTCAGCCTTAGCCTTGATAATGTTTTGATAATGACACGCATTTACTGTGGCACCATTTAATAAGTTTCTATTATGGCACAACATATAATTCTATTCTTTTTTTTTTTAACGCACATAATGTTGTGTTCCTAGACTTGACCAAATGAATCAACTAATGCCTGGTACAACTAAAGGTACATTTGTTTGGACAAATATAATGATAACAACAAAAACAGCTCATAAGTGTTTAATTTCAGAGCTGATATCTATCCATTTTCTGTGGTTTCCTTGATAATAACCAAAATCACTTCAGTTCTTCCATTAAATATCTATGGCATTGTACTGACAAAAACAGTGCTTTTAGACATTACACGTTTTCTTTGATGTCTGTTTTAGTCACATGATACACAGAGGAGTTAGTACTTGATTGCATAACCATTGTTTTTGATGACTTTTGATGGTCTAATAATGTTTTCCGTGACTGTATTAATCACTGCAGTAATTATCTAGTGCAAAGATCTTAATTATTTGCTGAGTTAAACCAGGTTGGACCTAATTTGATAAAATAATAGATTCTTATGAATTGGGCCACTGATTACATTTAGGTGAATCGATAATGTACATAAGTCAATAAACTAGTCACTTTTATATGATATCATGTAGAAATGTTACACATTTTAGTTTTAAGTTGCACTAAAAGAGTCAGTAGTGGAATAACATCATATCTGTAATAAAAGAAAACTTCCCAGACTTATTCACCGGATAAAATCCTGTCACAACCTAAAGTTTTAAACCTCCCTAATACTGTAACATATTTCCGCTTCTTTATCACATAACCGTTGCCGGAGGGATGTGTTTTCGTTATGAGGATTAATGCAGTTTGTTTCCTCTGAGCACCGTAAAGGCAAACTAAATGAATTTTATAAGAACACTGTGTTCGGTTCCTGGCCTGCACACAGTTAGGAGGAGCTGTGAAGGGCGCTCATGGTTGTTGGTATCTCTCCAGTTTGTTAATTATAGATTCTGGGGAAATGTGAGGGAGAAAAGGTAAGAAGGAACACACTGTCCTCTCCAGTATTTACAAAAGGAATCTCTTCTACATAGTTTAACAAAATGTATCTCCAGTGCTCCATCTGATGACAGTGTAGAGATGCAAGTTTGTCACAATTTTGGGCTAAAATGGATGATTTTCTATCAGCATTACAACTCGAAGCCTCAGCAGATGCAGAGTGTATCATGAAAATGTATGGAAATTTATGTAAAACCCAAATGCTACAGAATGTCACGGTGAGTGAAGATTGTTCCGCTTGAGTTCAACACATGAACTCTAAAGAGCAGTTAAGCCACCAATGTTGTCAGCAAACGTGCGCTTCTTTAAACTGTCTACTTCATAACAGCTGTTTACTGCTCATCTACGGACACAGACATATTAACAGCCAAATAAAAGAAGACACACACTGTAAATCATAGTGTAGAATAATGTGTCAGTGGGTCACTTACGTTCAGCCTGCACTTGTACGAAGTATCCGAGGGTCAGAGCCATGGTCTGAGAGTCCAGACTGCTGAGGGTTTTGGCAGCGCTGGTTCCAGTCATGGGAGCTCCGTTGAGCTGGGCGTAGTAGGTCATCTCCGCTGGGTTCTTCGGGCCAGGGAGGCGACGCATACTGACCATCTGGGATGACACAAATATAGGGTCCAGTATTTAGGCCTGATGCCACTTTGAACCAGATTCAAGCCAAATCCCTTATCGTAAAGATGTCAAACTCATTTTAGTTCAGAGGCTACATTCAGTCCAATATGGTCTCAAGTGGGCCGGACCAGTAAAATCTATATTATAACACTGGAAGGTCTCAGAGCATCTGTCTCTGTGTGTGTGTGTATCTGCACAGTTCTGAGAAACTGAGACATTTTTAACTGGCCAATTTGGTACCTAGTTCACATTTCACATTTATTTACAAATCATTTAAAATATGTATACAAGTTGTATTTATAATTTCCAGCAAGATATGATTTTGTAAAAAGGGTAACCCCAGAAGCTATCCATAGCTTATAAACAGGGGCCCAAGACATGAAGCAAAACAGTACAGTATAGTTGAGGTATAGTCCCATCTCCACATTAAATATCTCGGCAAGTTGATGCACTGCAAAAATCAAAATCTTACCAAGTGTATTTCTCCATTTCTAGTCAAAATATCTAATCACACTTAAAAAAAGACATGATCACCTAAAGAGAAACTTGTAAGTGAGATATAAGAACTTATTTTTAAACAACAGATCTTGAAAATCTTAATTCAAGAAATCTTACCAAGATCATTTTCACTTGTTCCATTGGCAGATTTTTTTGCTTGAATTAAGCAAAAAAATCTCGAATTAAGCAAAAAAAAAAAAATCTGCCAATAGAACGACAGATCCAGAAAAGTCAGGTGTAGATTACTGCACAAAGTGAGAATTTTATTTTCCTTGGTCAGAATATGTACAGTCAGTCCAGCTTGGATTTACAAGGCTGACAATTAATACTGAACAAACAAGAACTCAAACTATGAATTATGAATGAGCTGCAGCATCTGAAACTGACCACAATGAACATTTGACAGATAAACAGTAGCACAGTGCTTCAGTTTCAGCTTCACAGTTTGTCATGTCTTTTATGTATTGGGATTGTCTCTGTCAACTCACTATAAATTTTTTATCAGTAAGTTTTTTTTTTTTGTTTTGTTTTGTTTTTATTAATTACTAGAAATTTCAGGCAACCTTATCTGAATTCCAGGTGACCCCACGTGGGTCCCAACCCCAAGGCTGAAAAACACTGCATTAAACCAAGAAGAACATTTGGAGTTGTCATTATTTATAGGTTATCATGCAATTATTTTACTTGAGATTGCAAATGGTCTGTATGTGGACCCTGAACTAAAACAAGTTCAACATTGATGAATGTTAATATCTTCACTGTAATTTTTACACTTCGTAAAATCATCTGCGGGCCAGATTGGAACCTTTCACGGACCGATTTTGGCCCATGGGCTGCATGTTTGACACCCCTGCCTTATCTCATCACACTCAAAAAGCAGCAGCCCAATCAAATTTCAGAATCATCATGGGTGACTTTGATCATCTTGAGACAGTCTCTGCAAGATAAGTGCACTTGGCGACGACACTCAAGAAGAACCGAGTCAGTCAAAATCTCAATTTCCTTTCACCATACATCAAACACCTTTTGTAATTTGACGAACACGTCACACGGTTTAATCAAGTCTGGTAATTTGATTTTGTCATAAAAAGAAGGGATGTGTTATTAAATGCTGGATGATTCCTCCCTTGACTACACCCCCCCCCCCCATCGCTGTGTAAGCCTCTCCCTCCTCCATTTCCGCGGCAATAAAACTGGTCATCTGTGACTTCCCATAAAACCTTGAGGGTGTGTAACGCTTAAAGCCTGGGAGTCATCAATCCTTGTCTTAATTTGGAAAATATGGAACAGTGAGCAAAGAGGTGACACAAATAACAAACATCCACACGAACGTACAGATTATTATCCCATATCACAACTTTAGAAAAGCAGAGTCTCAAATACATAAAATGTTTTAAAGCAAATTTGAGTCCTGGGACTTGAGAGAGATATAATATTCAACACTCAATCTGGTGGTTTATTTAGACAATTAATGTATTAATTGCTTCTATAAAATGTATAATCAACTAAAAAATGGCTACAGACTCTAATTTCCCAAAGTGAAAAGCAATGAATTAAAATTTCTTATCTAATTCTGAACTCTAAAATCTTTGTTACATTCTGCAAGCTTGACCTGCTGGTGCAACATTTTAGTTAGTTAGTTAGTTAGTGTAGTTTTATTTCGAGTACACAGAATCAGATAACAAAGAGCCATACAACATGGCCAAACAAAATTTTTCAGCGCTCGAAAATTAGTGGGAAGAAGTAACTTATAGACTCCCACCCACTTTTTATAAACTGATAAATTAATTCCGCTTCCTTTGTTTTAACACACTTTTGTTTCTATATATTTTTACGGTAACACAAAGCATCCATGCAAACCATTCACATACATTTTTTTAGTCACCTCACACAATCAGTTTTGCATAATCAGCCTCTTTTAATATAAACTATAATATTTATATACACTTTCATTATTCACTACAAATATAATCATTAATAAATGTGATAATATCTCCTAATCACAATAGTCTGTATTAATTAATTAATTACAAATAGGCAATACAGAATAATATCTTATTTTATGCAGCCTTCTATAACTAGATTTTCACCTATTTGGATAATGTTCTATATTGTTATTATACTGAATTTATACATCCTTTCAAATGCACAGACTGAAGAAGACTTTTTAAAGTTTCGATCCAGATCAAATTTTTTTTACCACATACATTGTTTTGTTCTTCTGTGCATCACATTAAAAGCCTAATGAATAACAACAGAAAGCATTGTGTAAGCCTGTGCCAATTTCACATCTTTCAGTTCAATCCCCCTCTCAAATACATCCCCACTGAACTCTTTTGGAGAGCTTCTTGAGCAAAGACAGACAGGCTGATGATGATGGCTGATGATACAGATCGAATCATTTTATCAGAGAAATGGTGAAAAACAGCGAGCAGACCCAGGTGGTGGATTTCCACATTCGACCGGAGCTGGAACCGATATAAATACCCATGACTACTGCTCCGAGTCATTTGGCTTCGTAATGAATGCTGATTGTACCCGATTATGACCTTTCACTCAGAGTAACACTGTCCATTGCCAAAGCCTTTTCACATGAAAATCAAAACTAAATTCTACCGTTTTTTTCATCTGTATTGCATGGACCATGTCAATATATCTGATAATTCATACATGCACCTGCCCTCTGCAGCTTCACATTTAGATTCTGCAGGTTTCTGAGTGCGCTAATAAATGGAGGCTTTCACACATCATAAACTTCAGGAGCGCTGTCCAGGGTGCTGATTCTGGAGCTGTCCGTGGTGCTGGCTGACATTTATGTCTGCAGGTTGGAATCCTAGCGGCAGGGGCTGTTGAACACTTATTTGACTTGACTGATCAGCCTCACCTGGAAACTTCACTCATTTTAACTGTGAGCGGCTGGAGCTGCAGGGCTAAGACAGGACAACGTCACACGGCTGAGTCCTCAATCACCCAATATTCAACACTTATTCAGTGGATAGCCAGGAGATTTCAGACAGCTGGTGTCAAAATGGTTGACTCCCATTGTCTTCAGTGATTACCTGACATTTTATCTAGCTCTACCAGAAGGTAAAAGAATTGGCATATTCCATAAAATACCTGTATTTGTCAAGTTTTGGCAATGTCACTGTTCACATGTTTGGAAGAACAAGCTAATTTAAGACGACTACAGATGAATGAAGACATAAGGAGCTGACTGTGGGGCTGTGGACTTGCATTGTTGTCTTAATGTCATTTTAAAGATGAAAACAGAAATGGAAAGTACAAAAGTACAAATTTGTACTCAATTTGATTTTTTCCATACTATATTAGATAGAGTAAACACTTAATTTCAGAAGAAAATATATAGTTTTTACTCCACTATATTTCTACTATGTTTATATTTGTTTTTCCATTTTAAGTAATGAAAAAACACCTAATGCTGGAATGAAGACATAAGGAGGTGACAGTGGGGCTGTGGACTTGTATTAATATCTTAAAGGGGTCATATTTTGCTAAACCCACTTATATTAGTCTTTTGTACATTTATTTGTGTATTTGGATCCTAATAGTTCATAAAGTTTGAATTTAAACCCTCCAGGTGTTGCAAAGCTATCTTTATATTCATTCTGGCAAAAATTGAGTGGATTTCTACAACCCGTTTCAATTCCTGCTTAATTAGTTACATTTTATAACTAGTTACATCACAGCATTTGCACTCGTAAGGTAAAGACTTCCGACTTCAGTGGAAAGACCTTTTCTGCAACTAGTCACCTGAACAAAAAAAATGGATGTTGACGGACGTTACAACAAGCGAAGAAGAAGAGTTTTTAAAAGAAACATGGCGCAGTATGTGTGGACACACCAGGAAACTGAATAATTTTTTAATTGACTATGGGATAGAGGGGTAATATATAATAATAATAATGAATATATCTGTAAATCAACACGATATTTATGTTCAACACCATGTTTATGGAATGACTTCTCGTGTCATCTTACAATAATAAAGAAACAAATCATCGTATTTGTGATTTAATGGAAAAAATCAACATTACGCTCTTCTGTTTTTCCAACATTTAGTAGATATTTGTAAAGTTTTGTGCAGATGTCCAATGGAAAAGCGACTAGTGTGTATACTGATTGTTTTTTCTTAGAAAATCCTTATGCCGTCACCTGATTTCTTTAGTGCATCTCTACTCTCACTAGCTACGTTTAGCCTAGAAAAAGAATATTAACAAATGAGCCACTTCCATCACAGCAAATTCACACAAAAAACACAAGCGCAAGCAAATCTGACTTACTGAAAACTACAGCACAGGTTTCGAATGCAGAGCTTTTGCATATAGTGCAGTTTTAAGTAAACAATACATCTTCCACCGGCGGAAAACTCATTATTCCAAGAATTGAAGTGCAAAAATACACCATGTCACTGGTAAAATGCGCCTACCACCTACCTGCACTGTGTAGCCACCGACAGTGGTGGCCCGCCGGGACCGCGCTGTCCGAGACCCCTGCCTGCCAGCCACCAAGAAGAGCTCAGCCAGCCTCTGCTCCATAAGACTAGCAAAGCTCTGGTAGTTGGCCTCCAGGGAGGAGCTGTCCACATCTTGGATCACTGTGCGGAGAGACAAGAGAGGACAGATGAGGGATTTAGGGGGTACAAAGGTGTTCAGGCGGGGAAAAAATGGCAAAAGAGGTAACGTGTGAGGGGATAGAAGAGAGGGAGGTGAAATGAAAAGACAAGGGACGGGGGGAGAGGTGAGAGGAGGAGATGATGAGGAGGTATGAGGAGGGGGCATGATGTGAGAACAGTATTGATATTTAGGAGAAGTGAGACAGGAGGCAGGAGATAAATGGGATATAGGAAATGAGTATTAGGGTTGAAACTTCTAAAACAGTTGCAATGTCACACGGATCACACACTGTCTGGGCCTATTTTGCACGCACAGAAATACACACAGGTGCGTGCATCAATCTTGCTCTTGAGTGCATCTCTTACTAGAGGCAATAAGTGAGATGGAGCAGTGGACAGACATGACACACACACACACACACACACGCACACATATATTTCAGCATCATTCACACCCGGCTGTGATGTGATGTGAAGTGATCTCTCCCTCTGCCCCAGTCAGGAAGCTGTGAATTATACATCAATAGGTTTTCCCAGGAACAGAGCAGCTAAAGAGAACGTAGAGTGCGAGAGCAAAAGAGAGAAAGAGAGAAAGGAGCGAGCAAAAAAAAAAGGGAGGGGGTGTGTGAAGGAATATGTAGCAAGCCGATACCATTCTGCTGAAATGCACATCGGGCAGGGGCTAAGGCATTTTACTAACTCGCTGTTTTGTCCAATCGATGCGCCTCTTGATTACAGCTGATCACCCAGTACAGTGTGTGTGTGTGTGCATGTGTGTGTGTGTGTGTGTGTGTGTGTGTGTGTGTGTGTGTGTGTGCCTAAGTCATTTACCTGTTATCACCCAGTAGTTCTTGGTCGCTGTGGACGTGTTGAGATTATGGTATTCCAATGCTGGAGAGAGAGAGAGAAAAAAACAAGAAAGGGACAGGTTTTGTAAAGATACAGGACCTGTTTTTATGCATTTTATAAACCCTTTTATCACTGCTGCCCACATTTTTAACAAAGTGCAGGCCTGTACGATGTCCTTGTCCTTAGTCAGTGTATTACAGCAGCACCTGCAACACATTTACATCAGTACAAGACGCACAATGTACTAATGTAGACGAGCCAGGTGCAAAACTGGTACTTTATTTACTTAATATTTGGACTTTTTTGACCCATTTACTTGCTGTCAGACATCCCTTCTTTCGTTTTTGATCAAGGCCCCCCCGAAACACTACAAATTCGAGGGAAAATAAATTAACAAAAAAAAAAAAAAAGCCAGAAAGTTAGAAAGAAACATACATTCACATACACAAATACATATCACATATACACATATACTTGTACACTACACTCTACCAATTAATCTCATCCATGTTTATAGTTTCAAAATGAGCTAAGAAAGGTTGCCAGGTATCAGACAACTTCTGAACCGACCCTTTAACAATATAGCGAATTTTTTCCAGTCGGCCTCTTTCACCCAGTGACCGTTTACAGGTGGCTTTGGTTCTAGCATTTTAGCAATATCATCCTTCTAGCTATGAGAGTACAGAAAGCTATCAAGTTGGATTGTAGTTTAGTCAGGCTAACATCTCTTCAGGTCAATCCAAACAGGCCATAAAGGGACATGACTTTAACGAAGTGTTACAGGATTTTGTCAAATAATCAAAAATAGCTTCTCAAAAGCTGTTCAAATTTGGACATTTCCAGAACATGTGTACGAGGGTAGCATGTCCTTGTCGACATCTGTCATATGTCAGATCAAGATCTATCTTAACTTTACACAGTCCTGTTTTTGTCCAATGACAACGATGCACAATTCTAAGACATATAGAAGACAAATATAATCAGACATTCCTTCTAACGCTGATAGATAAAGCAGATCTCCAACATAATGAACTGCGAGCAGCATCGACATATGCACTGGAGTAGAAAAGTACATCACTGAGCAAAAGTCTCCGAAAGGTCACCGTTATGATTTATTTTTTTATTTAACCTTCATTTAACCAGGCAAGACAGATTAAAAAACATCCTTATTTATAGCTGTGGCCTAGCGAAAGGCAGGGCCATTTGAAGGAGAGGGAAAAGGGAGCTAAAACAACAACTAGAAAAGCACTCGGAGAGTGCAGACCTCCGCCAAGGCAGATCAGTGCACGCCCCCCCCCCCTCCCCAATCACCACCAAAATTTTATCATTTATTCCTTGTGCCAGTATCAACATTTCCTGTAATTTTCATCCAAATCCCTCTTTAACTTTTTGAGTTATCTTGCACATGGACAGACAGACAGACAAACCAACGCCGGGAAAAAACACAACCTCCTTGGCGGAGGTAAAAAAAAAAACAAGATTAAAATTAAACAAACAGGACAATCAAAACTCTAAAATAAGTTACATATTAACACATATTAAAATAAGATAAGATAAGATAAGATAAGATATGCCTTTATTAGTCCCACAAGAGGAAATTCCAAATATGTAATGTGTAATAATTCCAATATTACAAATATTAACAAAATATTCACAGACACAGCTAAAATACATATATAAAACAGCAAGAGTAACAGGACAGGCTATGTATGTTTGTTGTTTTCCCCAAGTTATAATGTCCACGCATATGCATTTCTGTTTCTGGATCCAAGTACAACTGGGATATAGATGATACATATTTTATAAAATATTTGGAAGAAAAATCAGAGGAAGAAACTGTTTGAACAGATGAAGTTGTGGAATATTTAGTGTCACTTAGTAAATATGAGGTTTATTGCATTAATCTCCTCCTGTTCTACATCATGTTTCACTTCACACATGTCAAACATCTCTTTGTTGTTTGGATTATTTTCTGTCCTTTGTAAGAGGTCACATTAAATGCTGACTTTAGCCTGTAGATGACATTTGGTTTTGACTTTGTGTGTATGTTGTGCACATATTACCTCTATTTTCTTGTTACTTAATTAAGAGACTAAATAAATATGTATGGTATTTACAAAATTTGCAAAAGCCACTAAGCCAAAGGTGGCAAGACTTTTGCACAGTATTTTAAGTTCTACAGTTGAAAAAATATAGCACCGTTCATATAAGCAGTAGAAAAGTGGTAAAAAAAAAAGTTCCTGAAGTTGCAATACCCAATTACAGGTATGAGGTATTAGACTGTCAGTTGAAAAAACTTGTAATTACGGGGATTAAAAGGTCCACTTTTGGGAAGATTTAAGGGATTTAGGAGGATCAATCTGCAGAAACAGAATATTATTTTATTTTATTTATTTTATTTTCACATAGTAAAAAACATACACATAAATACATGTTGGTTAAAAATTATGATGGATGGTTACCAACAACCCTCAAGAGGCTTAACAAGTGGCAACCTCCAGATTTCAAAGATTATTTACCACTGCAATTAAATATATAGGAAAAAATATATGCAAGCTGCACAAAAGTACATTTTCTAAAAATAAAATTCCACAGTATACCAAGCTTAGAAATGTATCCCATGTGGAAAATTACAATCACTCAGGAGAAAAGTTTTCACAGCTTTTTTTTTAAACTGAATTTGAGGAGGCACTGTAAGAATATAATTTCATACTTATGTTTTCATTAAAGTATAATCAGAGAGGGAAGAGGTTGGCACCATGTTTCAGTCGCACAAGAGCAGACTTCATTTTCTCTTTTTTACTGTTTTACATCTGGCATTACAGGGATATTTTCCTTTAGCTCTATGTTAATGTCCCCTTTAAAAAGCCTAAAACACACTAAATAAACCAGACTCAAAGGAAGGACTTTGACTTTTTTGTTTGTTTGTTTGTTTTACGGCCACCTTAGGGAAGGGTGAAGAGGGTATTCATTTGGTTCTAATCTGCAATGCCATCGCCACTAGAACTGTACAACTGTGTTTCCCAACCACTGTGTGCCATGAGAAATCATCAGGTGTGCCGTGGAAGATTATCCAATTTCACCTGACTGGTACTCTGAGCGAACGGCGTGACATAGATACATACGACTGCATGCACCGGTGATCCCCTCTACAACCACAGTTTCCCTTTGCAAAGTGAAAATGAAAGTGAACCGGCCCCAGTGCAGCGCATTCTGTTAATAAAGGCCCCCTCACTAGTGATGCGGGTTGGGGCAGGGGGATATGCCTCTATCCCTAAGCCGAGGTCCGTCTCAGGGGTCGCTGACGCACCCCTCTCAGCTTTCTCATTCCAAACGCCCTGCCTCTTTCTTCAATTCCTGCAAGAACATCAGCTTTGTGTTCAACTAAACAGGCCCAGGTTTCACACTGAGTAAGTAAATTGAGAGTAGATTTGCACTATATTTCAATAAATTCAAGATTCAAATTTGATTTGTCATTTCAGCATATAAAATACACAGAAATAAAACATTGTACTCAGGTCCCTGATTCTCAGCAGCATTTAGTAAATAATATAAAATACTGATAAAAAACAATAACCCCTCCCTAAAAGTTACCTATTTTTTACAGTTTTTATTTCTAAAGTGCACTGCAGTAAAGTGTGTTATGACCCTGGGTCATAACGTGTCTATTTATGTGTATATGTATATATGTTTTCTGTATAGTGTGTGTGTTCTCCCCCACTCCTGTAGGTGTGCTGTGTCTGTCTTGCATCTTTTGTTTTATGCAGGAAGCTGATTGGTGGAGCCAGATTACCTGACCCCTTTAAAAATGGCACTGGATCATCCAGCTCGGTCTCTCCTTGTCTGCTGCCAGCTCCCAACCGTGATTGGGAGCTGGCAGCATGTGCGTGTGTGTTGATCATCAGTCATCGTGTGATAATTCGTAATTGTATATAGTTGTAAATAGAAACTTTTGGAAAACAATCCTTTTTTCTGGTAGGGGAGGACGGCTCTTTCGTTAGTTTGTTTTCTCCTGTTTTTTCGCAGGGAGTTTAAGTTAGTTTCCTGTATTTTATTTCTTGTATTTATTTTTGATCAGGGAATTTAGTTTGAACCTTGAAGAAGACTTTCTGTTTGTTGTTTTAGCCGAGCCCTCCCCTAACCCTCCTTCAGTTGCTTAATAATAAACATTGTAAACTTTAGTTTTGGACTGACTTGTGTGCTTGGGAGCTGGGAGGGGGCAAAAAGAGCATATTACGTACGTCTCGGTAAACCCCTAGGCCGGGATGTAACAAGTGCAAATTAAAAGTGCATTCCGGGGCTCAATAAATATACTTTTTGTGACATTTTTGTTTGGTGGTGTACCTTGCGGTTCTTCTAATGTAAAATATGTGCTGCGGCTCAAAAAGGTTGGGAAACACTGCTCTACAACATACTGTACACCTAACCCCCAAAACTGAGGAAAGGCACCACCAAAATATTTTGGATAAATTTACCTGCACATTTACTCAATGTTGAAAATCTATGTTCAATAAAATCCAGGAAGGTGTTTTATGAAAACTATGAAACATTACTGTTGCAATTTCTTTTGCACCTCACATTCATGTTTTTCATTTTGATTACCTTTTAGCTATTTCCACATGTGTCCATGGACCAGTGGTTTCATTCAGACTACTTTCTATATTGGTAATGAATGTTGAGCCTGAACAAATTGGAGTGAAATCGCTTAGTATTTGTAATTCATGTGCAGGTGCTGTGTGTGTTTGTCTGGATGCTTTCAGGGATTGACTGACAGTCTCAGGCTTCATATGAAAAAACATGGTTTCCACTTTGTATCCACTTTGTTTCTCCAAGGCTGGAAGCCCAATTTACATCCCTCTCATAAAATCGATGCTTGAAGATATTTTGTTTTTGTCCTGTGGGTTTGGATTTACAAGAAAACAACATGCACTGTGAATGTAATTTTTGTTGGGTATTCAGCTTTAAAAAATCAAGGATAAGTGAATGTAAGCTGAGTGGATGATGATGAAATGTTTGTCCTGTCAAATACCTTTCAAGAATGTAGAGAAATTAACTGGAAACATTAAGATTCTGGTTATTTGCTGAAAAGGTTTTCCGGGATCCAGAAAAATTCGATGTGTAAACACTTAACCCTTTAACACCAAACGTATCATATTTGATACATAATCAGTGTGATATTTTTGTCCTTGAAAAACCTGATGTATACAATTAGATACATGCAATACACTGATAATCCACCAGGGGGGAGGAATTCATTCACCAGAGACCTTTCCAGTGACACTACAAGATTAAATTAATGAGGAAAGAGGCAGAACTTTGCCAGTTTTGTAAAGGAATTACCAATTTGTTAGACAGGTTTGTGTTATATTATGTGTTTGTTTGTCCAGAAATAATACTATTTGAGCATTAAGACCCGATGTATCAAATATGATACAAAATTGAAACTTATACATTGAAATTGATATTTGAAAAACGTTTGGGTTTTTTTGTTGTTGTTCAGAAGGACCAATAAAGGCTCCAGTTTCAAAGACCTGGAATTTACTGTCAATGATTTAATGGTTCAGGCTTTACAGGGTTAAATAGGTCAAATTCCCAAGTATTTAAGTATTGACTGTTAGCAAACAATGTTTTCCCTTTACACCTTACATTTTAAATCAGCTATTCATACTCTCTCCATTCATACTATATTTCTATTACTCTAGCTTTAATGCATTTATGGGGGATTATTTCTATTTTGCATTCATGTTTCCTTCCTAACATCAAGGCTGAGTTTGGCCTCAGGATAGAGGGACATGGATTGTGGAGAAAGGATGTCATACTGTTGATGACATGGAAAATGGATTTGCACGTTGGAGCAAAGTTCAGTTATGTTCATTATTTTTCAGTATATTGCTTTTTATTTCATTAGATGTTAAACTGGTTTAATAGACTTGATACAGTATTGTGCAAAAGTCCAACCAAAGGCCAACATTAGGTTTATTGGTTTAGTGAAGTTCTAATGACCACACATATGTGTTTCTCAGTGTCTGTATTAACCCATAAAGACCCAGTGCTGCTTTTGAGCTTTTGTGCTGCTGCACAGGGAAATATTTTAAAATGCATAATTCCATTTAAAAAAGCAAAATATCACTCCTTTAAGGCTGTGCACATATTTTGTGTATTTCCTTGTTGAACCTGAAGAAATAAATACGTCTGCTCATTTCAACCCTGCAAAAACAACAAAGCTAAAGGTGACCTCAGACTTTTGCACAGTATTGTATATGGACTACTTTACTCGTCCGATTAGGTTCATACTGTCTACTAGAACTTATAAAGAGGTCTTTTTCTTTTTTGTCAGACAAATGGGGAAAAAAAGGATGGATGAAAGAGGCCATAGAAATCAGAAAACAGGCCCCAAGGACTATGAACAGAGACGAGGGACCCTACACCTTATCCCACCCCTGGGATGCAGTCCTCTGTGGGATGCCAGGCAGCAGGGGGCATAATCGTCCCCTGTTGCCTGGCAAACCAGGATAAAACAGCTGACAATGACACGTCACAGTAACATCAAGTGACCATTTTGAGTAGCCGAAACTTGTCAAGGTAAAAGAAAAATCTGTCTGACAATAAAGAAAAATAATTCTCTATGACTACTTTACCTCCTTTTCCACATTCACTGGTGTAAACAAGTTGAATAAGCTTTTTTTTTTACGCACAAATATCTATACTTCTACTTATGTGCCACTACCTGATGAACTTCCTGTAGCTGTGACAGCAGTACTTGACACGTGTATGTCACAGAGAGGTGGAGCTGTTTAGCATCAACCCCTGGAATGGAAGACTAAACCCGATTAAACATTCCTTATCAGGTTTCATTATCAACCTCTATCTTTCACCGTCTACCTACAAGCCCTTTCTTTCAGTGTACATGCCTCAGTACCTGTCTCATGCCCTACCTGTTTACTTGTCAGCCTATTCATTTCCTAAAACACCTCTTCCTTTCCGCTCACTGCCTGTCTCCTTTGGTCTTTATCTTCTCGTCATCACTTCCTCAAAGCATCGGCCTCTTTCTGTGTCCTATTCATCCGTCAGCCTACCTCGCCTTATTTTCCCTCTGCCCGTTTCGCCATCTGTCTCCGCTGAGCTGCCTGTTTACTCAGAGTTGGGTTTAGCTCAAGTCAGAGTTGCTCGCTGTTAAAACCATGGAGTGTTGCCGCCTCGCTCTCTGTCCGCCTATCTGCCGCCGACTCCGTGATGAACGTGAGCACATTAAAATTCACTGAGTTCTTCCTGAATTTAAGCAAGTTTACATAAACACTTCAGACAAACCGCACTGGAGTGTTAAGGTTCAGCCTCAGTCAACGCCCTCTGAGGGATCTGTTCACGATGAGAAGTTCAAGTGAGACAAATCCAGTGTGTGAATTTCATCAACAAGCCGGCTGGAAAATAATTTGCATAATTATGAAGAAAAAAAACTGCTTCTATTTAATACAGACAGAACATAAGATGATTTATTTAAAGGAATAAGGCACGGTATGTGAATGATAATCCAAGCTGCAAACTACATCCACCCTTTGAAAGCCTGTTTGTGTTTCCACAACCAAAACCAACTTTGGGTAAGTTTTTGGTAATGCTTTATATTAAGGTGCTATATATTATATTCAGTTAGTAAACATTAGCTAAAATGTCCATGTTAGCATTGTTACTTATTAATAAGACCATGTTAATAACAGCATCATAAACCCTTTAATGTACAATAATTTAGTACCATTTAGTAATAAACACCTTGTTTATTAGCCTGTCCAGCCATCCGGTTTTCTCAGTCTATTCAATACTGAGAAAACAGTCTGGAATTGGGTCAATCGCTGTGAAATATGCATCTATTCTATACCGACCAAACACAAGTCTGGCGGGGCGGGTGTTTTGCAATGCGCCATATGCATTGACTTCTTTTTGTCACGGGTCAAAGTCAGTTCCAAATCCACAAATCTCTTTAAAAGTGTTGTCAGTTGTTTACTTGATTCAAAAATAAGGATTGAATTACAGATTACAACTTGTATTCTCAAGTTTCTCTGTCAAAAGCAACAGTAATCATTCCCCAAAGTACCTACTTGACCACCACCACCGCACGGAATGATGGAAACATGGTGAGGTTTGTTGACATTAGGGATCTGTTCGTTGCATAATTATGTCACATCCGTCTTATCTGTGATTGGTTTACTCGGCGCCCGTTAGTCCTGGCTTCATATTTGGATTCAAGCCCCACGATTCCAGACGTAGTTCTCATTGAGAAAGATGGATGGCTGGTCAGGCTACTTGCTTATAGGCCTCTTTTATAGTAGTATTAAATTATAAAGCATTGTAACTAACACATCATAAATCACTGTTCTTGCTTTAACACCAGTAGCTGCAAAAGCATATGTATCTGTTAAAAAGTGCAAACATAACTTAATAAATGCTAACACAATGGATTGGCAAACACTCAATAAATATTGCAATTATAATAATTACATAAAACTCATAAAGCTTTTATCAATGTTCTTAGACAGTCTATAAACTGTTCAAAGTCTGCAAACAAACGTCTTGCAATAAATCTACTTCAGCTATTAGCACTAATCCAGTTTTATTAACACATAACATAAAAAGGAATCATAAGATTTATTATGTGTTCATTAATCTTATTAAAAGGCTCTTTAATGAAGTGTGATAGTTTTCCTTGAGATGACAGATGAACTACTGTGTTTGTATCATTTGACTGAAACTAAGCAGTGAACAGAACATGAGCTGCATGTTTCACCACCGAACAAGCAGAGCCACAACATTTATCTACACCATCAAACTTCATTAACTCAAACAGGCCTGACTGACAAGTGATACTACGAACAACGTCAAAATATCACAACAGTCACCACTTCGCTGCACCGAGTCCTGTGAATCAATCACTCATATGTACAACAGCAAAAAGAGGGCGAGCAACGACGAGAACTGGCATAAAAATGTAACCTTAAAATACAAAAACTGCATATAAAAGAACAGAACTTCTGCAAATAAATGGATCATATATAACAGAATAAGGATCATTGATTTTGGGAGTACATAATAAGATTATGAGTACATATTAACATGGCTCCGGGGGTCAGTGTTAGGGTGTGGATTTGTTACTGGTATTATTTGGGTGGACGTGGTGTATGATATTCTGTTCATGCTTTCTTTTCTTATTTTCATCATTTAATAGGTCTTATGTATTTTATTTTATTGTAGTTTTGTTTGTTTGTTTTGGGTTTTTTTTTCTCTGTCTTCTGCCCAGTTTACTCAGTTCTGGTTGTAGTTATTGTTACCATTATAATTATCACCATGGTTGTTACTGTTTGTATTGTTGATACTTTCTTGTGAGGGTCTTTGCCACCTTCTTCTTTCTTGCTCCTTGCTTCTTCTTGCCCCCCACCCCCCCCCTACCCCACACACACACCGGCATCAAAATGTGGTTCAACAAAACTCATAACAAAGTCAGCAGAATATCAAGGGGAACTTCATATACTTTATGAAGTTTCCCTTGGCAAGGCAAATTTGTTCAGCACCAAAAGGCAGCCAGACTACCATTCTGCTGTAAGGATGCTGGACAAGACAACTTAGAAAAAAAAAAAAAACATGACTCAGGGGGTAGAGCAGGTCGAAGGGTTGGCGGTTCAAATCCAGCTCTGTCCTAGTCATGTGTCGTTGTGTCCTTGGGCAGGACATTTCACCCCCCTTGCCTTGTTTGGCATGACTGGGCAGTCACACTACCGTCAGCTGTGGCTACAAACGTACTTTACCACCACCAGAGGGTGAATGCTAGAGCGAATGAATAATGGATCAATAACGTAAAGTGCTTTGGGTGCCTTAAAAAGCACTACAGAAATCGAATCCAGTATTCATTTATTATTATGTTAGTTTCTTAAAATATGACTTTCTTTCTTCTATCAGTGTGAATGTGATGAATGCCTCGTACTCGTACTGATCAGATGGTGAATGAATATCCTGTTCCGTCTGTTCTGTCTTTATGCGCTTACATGCTGCAGACATGGATCCAGCTGCCCACACAAACCTCTGCATGGAAGCAGCCGGTGAAAGCAAATATGACAACTGATCATTGATGCTCTCAGTACAACTGGAGCCTCATGGTTTAAATGTTATCGTGGCTTGTGGGCCAAAAACAGCCCACCAAAAGGTCCAATCTAACCAGCAGGATGAATCTGCAAAATTTGTTTGTTTATTCAGTGATCATCCATAATACAGAAAATACAAACAATGAGGCTAATTTTAAGTCAATCGACTGAATTATGTTGAGACTGAATAGGCATAGGCTGAAGCTAAATACTTATATGTATATACACCTCACCTACATTCAAATCAAAATCAGTTTGAGGCTACCAATCAAAACCCAAAGAGTAAAAATTACATTTGAGATATTAACAATCAAGGGGGTCAAGCTTGTTTTAGTTCAGGGGTCACTTTCAGACTAATGTGATCAAGTAAAA
Source organism: Sphaeramia orbicularis (assembly GCF_902148855.1). NCBI lineage: Eukaryota > Metazoa > Chordata > Actinopteri > Kurtiformes > Apogonidae > Sphaeramia > Sphaeramia orbicularis. The sequence continues at coordinate 9,144,019 of NC_043962.1, read as the reverse complement.
TAGTAACATTATAACTAGGGCTGTCAAAACTAGCACATTAATGCAGATTAATCCATCATCACTATCAGTCTTATTAAAAATTTAACACACTTAACCCATCTACAGCAGAATGACTGAACGTCTCTGCCAACACATTTGGGTCAGTTTGTCCAGTTAACGACAGAGTTAACGTCGCGCATGAACAAATGGTCAATTGATCCAGTTGTGACAGGCATCGGAACCAACCCATAAAAATAGAAGACACTAAACAGTACGTTGGCCCTCTGGATGGAAATATGAGGACAAAAAAAACAAGACAGAACAGTTGTTTCAAGTTGATTTGTTGAAACTGTTGAAGTAGTTTAATAATCACATTAAGTACATATATATTCCCTTCTTTCTTGAGTCTGTTTGCTGATGCAAAATGAAACGTGATTAATATAGTTTAAAATGAATGATATTTAATTGTAATTAATTTAAATTAATCCACGGCAACCCTGTGATTAATCTGATTAAAAATTGTAATCGCTTGACAGCACTAATTATAACCTATAATTAATGACAACTCCAAATTTCCTCCTTGGTTTAATGTAAAAAGTTAAACTACAGTATGAAAACATTTACATTTACCAACTATCCTTTCAATAAAATATAATGAGAATACCTGAAACGTCTTAAGAAAAACTAAAGATATAATGCCTGTTGTAATATTATGTGTATTTGTAGATCCACTGTGATCTGAAAGTTGTGTTAATAATAAGCAAAGATCGAATATTGTTGAAATTGTACTTATTTTATTTTATTTTTTTTTTTATTTTAGGTTGGACATGGTTGTTCAGGTTATTAGCATTTTCATAATGTAACTTTACTTTTTCACACTGAAACAAAAAAAAAAATTCTAGAAATGTATAGATTATGTTATTATTTTACTGGTCCGGCCCAGTTGAGATTGTATTGGTCTGAACGTGGTTCCTAAACTAAAATGAGTTTGACACCCCTGTTGTAGAACATATTCAGAAACCATTCACGTTCTACAACCATTTGCTGATCAATTCATGCAAAGTAATAGAAGCTGATATTTAGAGGAACAAATGGTTTCCGTGGTGATGCCTTGTGTGTTTGGATAAGCATGTGAAGTGTGATGTTTGAGCCCTTCGGGTGTTGAAAGCGCATACAAATAGATACTAATCTAATCTCAGTGGGCTAAAATTAGCTCATTCAGGGGGACATGGACGACAGCTTGCCTATGGCATAATTCAGATGATAGGAGCTGTACAGCTGTTTGCCCTTTTTGGGTCTCACAGATGGCATTAGAGACTGCAGTGGAATACAAACACAGCTCATCTTTGGGGTCAGTGGTCTTTCACTTACATTTGTAATGTCTTGGTGTCGTATAAATGTGTCGCTGTATGCTAAATGATGCATCAGACGCTGCAAATGGCTTTTTAATTTGTAAAAAGTGATTGAAATTTAAAGGAAAAACACTCTATACTAATGGCCTACATGGTGCTTCAGTCCTTCTCACTTGTGGATCCTCAATCATTACTGTGCATATTTAGCCTTTGTGAAATCATGCAGGAGGATGTTCATACGACACTGCTTCTGCTTTAAAATATATAAACATGAATATGTAAACATGGACTGTTCTGCAATGTCGGGATTATAGTTTCATTTTGTTTCCGTGCAGAATTTGATTTATTTAAGATAGCTGTTTTAACCCATAATTACCCACAGTGGCTTTTGTGGTAGTTCCCAAATGAATTTTTCTCTCTATTTAACCTTTCCTAAGTGATTTATCACCATTTACTATAATATTAACCTGTGAATTTGGCTTTTTTTTCCAGTAAAAATAATCTAGTTTTGCTATTTTTAATGACTGATCATTTAAATGTTCCTAAAAGTTCAGAGTAAAGTCAAAGGCTCTTGTATCAAAACAGAAAAAACTAAAGAAAAAGCATCTTTTTCAGTAAAATATCATTTACTGAACGTAAACCCTGTGTGTCCACCCACTGTCACTGATACAACTCCATGGGTTTTACTGGTGAATCAATGTTGTAGCAGATGACGGTGTTTCCATGGTAACTACGGAGCCTCTGAACGTCCAAATGGGTCATATCTATTGACGTAAGAACTCATTTTGGATATTATCAAGAAAACCATTGAAAATCTCTAGATATCTGCTCTGAAATTAAACTCACAAGCTATTTTTGTTGTTATCCTTATATTTGTCCAAACAAATGTACCTTTAGTTGTACCAGGCATTAAAATGAACAAGAAATTGAAGAAAACAAGGGTGGTCTAATAATTTTTTCCATGACTGTACATAGACAGATAGTAACTAACAGATACTCATGTAAGAAATTCTCTGGTAAAAGCAGAAGTAATGGTTAAACTTCTTAAATTGAGTACAAAACACAAGCTCTGAAATGTAGTAAAAAAGTAAGTATTTCCAGATTTGTAGCAGCTGCGTGTGTGCTCTGTTAACTGAACCTCACATCATTCACGTCAGTATTAGTTCTCCAGGTCTCTGACATCTCTTGAAACAGACAGCGCCTTTCCTCTACCTCTTGGTTGTTTTGTCTTGTTATGTGTTTTATGTTGCTACATCCATCATGTATGAAATGCACTACTTTCCAAACCAAGGAGTTGTTTTGTTTTGTTTTTTTTTATCTGTGCTGTTACATCCATGTAGGTTGAAATCTTGTTACTTGGAGGGAGTGCTATGAGTCTAAATAAAATGTAATCCTTCCCCCTCAAAAGCATTAAAAACAAAGATAAAGTAATGACCCTGTTTTAACCCATGAAGACCCAAACATCCAACAGCAACCAAAAACATCTACTGATCTAAAACATTTAATACCTGTTGATCCACTAATCCTATCAATACATGTAAATAATTGGTGTAAAATGCAGTTTGTCATCTTTTCATTTGGACATTCAGAGGCTCTGTAGTTACCATGGGAACACCATCATCTTCTACAACATTGATTCACCAGTAAAACCCATGGAGTTGGATCAATGACAGTGGATGGAGATGTTTGTTTTGTGTGCAGTCCATAAGATATTTTACTGAAAATGTCACTTTTTCTTCACTTTTCTCTGTTTCTGAGATAACTCTCAACTTTACACTGAGCTTTTATAAACATCTATATGATCTGTAAATTAAATATAGGAAAATACAGGATTTTCACTGAAATACGCAAAATACAGAAGATGATATTATAATAATAACTTAAGAAAGGCTAAATTTTGAGGAAAAAAATCATTTGGGAACTGCCACAAAAGTAGCACTGGTTCTTTATGGGTTAATAATGTAAGGAGTAGAGAGAAGAGATGTTAAAATGCAGGAAATAAAAGTAGAAAGTCATTTTTTTATGACTTCTGCACAGTAAGAAAAAATATGAAAAATGTCACATTTCCTCGATTGGAAACTTCTCATCTCTTCACAGTGTATCTGTTTAGTTTCATGTATATGTGCAATCACTATGTAAATATCTTAAAATTTTATACTTAAATTTTATTACTTTTAAGAATGTTTCTTTCTACCTGTCTTTCTTTTGCACTGGTGGGTTGGATATTGGTGCTGTAAACTGTTAAATTTCCCCATGGTGGGATCAATACAGTCTTATCTTATCTAAGCAGTATGAAAATCTAATTTTAAGAATAAAAAGGTCATAGTATTGTTAAAATTGCACTTATTTTTCTTGAGAAATTTCAGTTTTTTCCTGTGATTGACTTCCTGTGATTGACTAGAAATGTCTAAAGTAAATTGAGTGTAATTTTAACAATATAATGATAATTAATGTGAATGTGTGTGCCTTTGTGGTTCTGAGCCACAATGCACACGAGTAAATGATAAGTTAAGGAATAATATTGTTAAAATTGCACTTACTTTTCTTAAGAAATTTCAGTTTTTTCAGGCTATTCACATCTCTTTATTTCTTTTTTTTTAATAGTTTGTAAAACTAAATATTTTAATAAATTGTGCAATATTATTACCTGCTCTACCTCCCAGTACTTTTAATTCAAATGTGCAATAACTTGTTGTTACCTCTCAGTACTATTATTATTATTATTATTATTATTACTTTTTTTTGTAATACTCTATTTTACAAATGTGTATTTGTGCTTGTGCAATAACTGTTTTTTTTATATGTTCTAGCTGTGTTTATGTTTTGTATCTGTTTTTTTTTTTTTCATATCTTTCTCTTTTTCTAAATCCATGACTCAGGGAAACGCACAAGAATTCCAATGTACCTATACTGCTATGTATCTGTGCAAATGGCAAATAAATTCTATTCTGTTCTATTCTATTCTAAATTAATGTGTTTTTTTTTTACACTAAACCTGGAGTTGTCATTATGTATAGGTTTTTATGCAATTATTTTACTGGTTGACCCAGGTTTACCCAGTTGAGATCAAATTGGGCTGAATGTGGAAATTGATACAAAAATATAATTTTAAGATAAGAATAGAAAGGTCACTCTACACTTGAGGCCGCATTAGATTCTGACGTCTTTAGTTCGACATAATGGAGTATTTCTGACTTCCTCTGATTGAGAAGCAGGTCAAACGTACTAAGTCATGAATCATACATTGCCCTGCAGTGGACTCAATGGTTCTCAGCAGTCAGTGTTGTTGAAGGCACCCCACATATGCTGTGCAAGTCTGTCTGAGCCCAGCAGCACACTGCTACACACAGCGAACAACAACTGTTATGTAATGAATATAAAATTAGCATGAGAACACCGGACTCTTCCTAATGTCCAGAGGAAAACAAACAAACAGCAGCAACAGTAGTGTCCTCGTCACTGGGGGAAACTACAACTTCCACTCACTGTGGTGGGTCAGACCACCGCTCCACTCAATGTGTCTTTACTTCTTTAATGTCAACAGTAAAATCCTGGTGTTATGCCACTCTACACTCCTACCTCCAAACTCCGTCTGGTGAACCTTTCAAGACGGAAATAACGCTGCAAGTGCACAGATCCTTTTTTAAGATTCCAGCTCTGTTCTCTGTACACTTGTTCTTTTCCTCCTGCTGAAACGGTCATAAAAAAAAAAACACACACACAGAGCAGCAGTGTGGGCATTGTCTCTGAGCTTTTTGTGTTTTCAACTCAACCTTTACAGCCTACGGGAAAAACTGAAGCTACGGATAAAAATATGGTTCGAGGATTCAGAGTTTTGCTGTAACAATATTTTACAAGATACATATCTAGTATAAGCCTATATAAGTCTAAGTGTGTACGTTTTACAATGGACGAAAAAACATGTAAAAGGGAGAAACACATTTCTATTCACAAAACTCCTTCTATACTTTAACCCATACAGACCCAGTGCTACTTTTATGGAAGTTTCCAAGTAATTTTTTCTCTGTATTTAACCTTTCTTAAGTGATTTATCACCATTTATCGTAACATTATCCTGTGTGTTTGGCATTTCTTCAGTGAAAATCATGTATCTTCCTACATTTTAACACAAATATCTTTTCTCTCTACTCCTTACATTATTAACCCATCGAGACCCAGTGCTACTTCTACAGCAGTTCCCAAATTAGTTTTTCTTTGTATTTAACCTTTCTTAAGTGATTTATCACCGATTATTAGAATACCATCTCTATGTTTTGCATATTTCTGTGAAAATTATGTATTTTCCTGTATTTAATTCACTGAACATGTAGATGTCCATCAAAGCTCCAATAAAAGTTGAGGGTTATTATATCAGAAACAGAGAAACTGAAGAAAAAGTGACTTTTTTGGCAAAGATATCTATGACTGAACATAAACCCAGTGTGTCCATCCACTGTCATTGATCCAACTCCATGGGTTTTACTGGTGAATCAATGTTGTAGAAGATGACGGTGTTTCCACATTCACTACAGAGCCTCTGAACATCCAAATGGCTCATATCTGATGACCATGAAAAGAGGACAAACTGTATTTTACACCAATTCTTTACATGGATTGATAGGATTAATGAATTAATGGGTATTAATCATTTTTGATCAGTATACGACTTTGTTCGATGGTGGGTGTTTGGGTCTTTATGGGCCAAAATCTGCCCACCGATGGTTCCAATTTGGCCCACAGGATGAATTTGCAAAGTACAAAAACTGCACTGAACATATTAAAGGTCAAGGGTGTTGAATTGGTTTTAGTTCAGGTTCCATGTACAGACCAACTGTGATCTCAAGTCAAATAAAAGCATAATAACCTATAAATAATGAATCCAAATGTTCTTCTTGGTTTATTGTGAAAACAATATTATTACATTACGCCTATAAATAATGACAATTTCAATTTTTTTCTCCTTATTTTAGTGTAAAAGAAAATATTTACATTTACAAACTGTCCTTTAACAATAACCTCAATAAATATGAACAACCTGAAATGTCTAAAGAAAATTAAATGTAATTTTAATGATATAATGTCTGTTAATATAAATGTTTTGTGCTTTTGTAGATCTCATCTGTAATAGCATAGGCATAATATTGTTAAAATTGCACTTTTTTTTCGTAAGAAATGTCAGTTTTTTCAGCTTATTCACATCTTTATTGTTTGGATAGTTTCTACATATAAATAGTTGCATAATTTAATGTTATTTTTTTCCACTAAAACAAAGAAAAAAGTTTGGAGTTGTCATTATTTATGGGGTTTTATGCCATTATTTTACTGGTCTGGCCCAGTTGAGATCAAATTGGGCTGAATGTGGAACCTGAAAGAAAATGAGCTTGACATCCCTGCTTTAAATGGATTTTAAAGGAGAAAGCCTATTTGTGTGTGGTTTGTCAGATCAAGCCAAAATAACACCTATTAGGGTAACATAATGTGAACTCAGCAGAATGTCAACACCAGTTCTGTTTGGTGATGCACTCTGGCGCCCTTAGAGTCGGACTGAATTAAAATGATGAAATGGCAGCTGTGCATGATGTCATTTTCAATAACATCACGGAAATAAGCACTTGAACGTAATATTAAGTTAAAAAGCTGATGCATTAATTCAGCAAAGATTGAGTTTATCTATAGAGACAAATAATTCAGTAGTGTGAAACACTGCACCGGCGTCATGTGTCTCTCCAGATGATCTGCTTATTTTCAATTATCGCAGCCTCTGTAAATGATAACAAAATCCATCATAATTATTCATCAGTGACTCGAGAAGAATAGCTCGGAGGTACATCAAGCGAAGGAGTATTGAACACCCTCACTCTCAAGTTTAATTTGTTGGCTAGACGCTGTTAATTGCAGTAGCAGACAACTGGCCAAGCCTTTATGAGGAGCCATAACAGTGACTCCTTGCTGCTGCAGTTGCTCAGAAACGAGCAGTGAATGAAGGCTGGAAAGTCCATGAGCAGTGGCGCCAGCTCATGTAACTGCTGGATGCTGAGAATATGCCCACAAGTCAGCGGATGACCTCACTCTCAGATTATTGTATACATGCACTGAAAAGTTACGCATTGTTTTATGTGCCTGGGGAGGTCATGGTTTACAGTGACTATTGAATAATGATTAAAAACTGAACATTTTATCAAATCAATTTTGCCATAAATGAAGTTGATGTGTAATTAAAGCCTCTCTATGTCCAACACACTGATTTCATTCAATAGATTACTGCTAAACTTGGCCGTAGTGAAGAGATGAACTGCAGCAGAGAGCTGAGATCATAATCTAACTGAGCATTAATTAGATCAACTTTAATATCCAGACCATTGCTGACTGCAGGCGCTACTATGAATATAACAAACTGCAGGTTACTGGTTACCCTTTTTAAGAATGGAATGATAATGCGACTATATACCAAAGTGAAACATGATGCTTAAAGATTGAACTAATCTTGTGAGATGGATCAGACGAAAGCTCAAACCAATCGAAAACAGTGTTAAAATGTGAGTCCATAATACCAAATTAATAGAGCATGATATCGTATTATGGTCGTATTAGGTATAAGAAATATTTTGCGAAATAGCTCATACTTTCTTAGATTAATGTCATAAATTGCAAGAATTTAACAAATATTCTCTTAGATTAAAGTCGGACATTTATGAGAGAAAACTCAAAATTACAACACAAAACCTCAATTGATTCTGAGATTATAAAGTCACAATTTAAGCATATCAACAAATGGAAGACCCTGGTGCTAAAAGTACTCAAGTCACATTTTTGGACAATTCAAGTTGAGCATAAATATGTGTTTGTTTAGGTAAGTACACCCTATAGATACTTATAACAGACTTTTTTTGTGATTTCAGTACTTTTAGCACCAGGGTCTTTAAACATTGCCCAGACGGATGCGCAATAATGCATACCATTATGTGCATCTGATGTTGAAGCTGCCAAATCTCATACCTGAACCCCTCCAACCATGACTGACTGTTGGATGCTCCACTTATTCCCATCTCCATTAGAAGAAAATGATCAACACTAATTACACATCTGACTAATTCTGCACAAAACATTTACAAAGCAAATATAGCAATATCATTTATAATGTCTGTGGAATTTTTAAGACCTTTGAGTGTCAGATGTAAGGATTAATTATCATTGTTAAGGACAATTAAGGCCTTAATTTAGGACAATCACATTAAAGAATTTGTAAGGATCTGCACCCTGCAATAAAAATTTCAAATATTATCCCTTCGTAATCTCCAATCAGTGACTGAAATTAATTACCATTTCATGTACAGTTGCAGAAAAAACTGTTAGACCACCCTTGATTTCTTCAGTTTCTTGTTCATTTTAATGCCTGGTACAACTAAAGGTACATTTGTTTGGACAAATATAATGATAACAACAAAAATAGCTCATAAGAGTTAAATTTCAGAGTTGATATTTATCCATTTTCCATGTTTTCTTGATAATAACCAAAATCACCTCAGTTCTTACATCAATATCTATGGCATTCTACTGACAAAACAGTGCTTTTAGTCATTCCATGTTTTATTTTCTGTCTGTTTTAGTCACATGATACACACAGGAGTTAGTACTTGATTGCATAACTATTGTTTTTGATGACTTTTGATGGTCTAATATTTTTTTCCGTGACTGTAAGAGAGAAAACTCAAAATTACAACTCAAAATTAGTATTCTGAGTTTAGTCGCAAAAGTCACAATTTCAGCAAATCGACAAATCAAACATTGCCCAGAGGAACACACAATAACGCATACCATTATGTGCATCTGGTATAATAATTTTTCCGTGACTGTATATTGAAATGCCTGGGCTAATGATGACAGGTGTTTGAGTTTTGTTTACTACCTGATCTTTAAGAGCTTTTTAATCGTAAATTGCATGTGTTATTATATGGTGTTTCTTTAATCATGTATGTAGTTTTCTCCAACACTGCACACACGACGTAAGGATGCACAGTGGGGTTTTTTGTTTAACTTACGCTCAGCAATGATGAGGGGCGGGTAGAACAGGAAGTAGCCCACCAGCTCAGCGGTCAGCTGGCTGAGAAGGCCACTGGAGATGGTGCCGTTAAGAATCGCATCCTGGTTCTTCACCACATACACCAGGGTGACAGACGGAGAGCCCGGGTCCTGGGAAACACTCTGGATCTAAATATGAACACATAATACATATGTATATTAATATTTTATCTGACCAAATTATTTGTTACTGTGTCCTCCACAGGAAAGACTTCCTGAGTCTTTATCGCGCAACCACGCAAACAGGCAGAAGTGAGCACACAGATGTATAATTCAACCATTCATAGAGAGATATCTTATGCTATTGTACCAAATGTCTAAGAGCCACATAAACAATGCATAACAGAGCTCCAGACACAATATGACACTTTGAATGAACGTATTTCTTTTTATCTTAAGACTATAATAAGACCTGTGAGCTGCTCTGAAAATAATGGGAGTGAGTCACAGTAGTAAAGTAGATGATACAAGATACGTGGAATTCCCATCACATTCTTCCATGAGTGTAAATATTTCAGAAGATGAATAATAAATGGACCCTATATCTGCCTCTGTTTCGCTGAGACCTACTTTGTGATTATGATAGTGTGTGCATGTACATGTATATCCCACAGTCATGAGAGTACCTCAACAGCCAGACAGGAAGAGAAAGGAACTTAGAAAGAGGGAAAGAAATTGAAAATAGCAGGATAAAGAAGAGGTAACAGAAGAAAAATTAGCTTTGATTGTGTCTCCATTAATAAAGAATTACAGGCCTCTATAGTCGTTTTCTCCTTTAAATGTAAATTGCTGACAAAACTGTCAGACGTTTGAGACCTTTTATTGGAAAAATTAGTGCTACTGCTGGTTTTCCCCATTTGCACTAAAGAAAGAGTTGCATCAGTGTGTCAAGCAAGGCAGCAGGTTGTACTGTTGTAAGTGTCCGGGATTTCACAGCGAGGCTCATTAGCTGTATTACCCTCATTAGCATGCCATATGCAAATATGACATACTTTTCTGTCTGCATTTTGCACTAAAAATAGCCTCCGTGATCCCACACAGTACCTCGACAGTGAGCCTGTTGTATGTCTCCAGCACTTTGTCCTGAGCCTCGTCGAAGGCATTCTCCAACCTTTGCTCCAACATCTGGACGAAACTGCAGGAGTAGATGTTGTCTGTCGGGCCCACAAACCTCAGCACTGCCGGGGGGAATAAGTGAGACAACAAATTATATTTAGCCACTGCAGCGACAAAGAAGCACAATGGTGAATTTACTTAAAAACTCCAGAACAATCTACTTAATCAGGTTGCATCTGGAAACTATATCTGGGGTTTTGGTATTAATGAAAGTAGTGCTGTAGATAGATGTTACATGAGTGTGTGTGTGACTGATAAACCTAAGCGGTGAGACACAGAAAGAGGATTATCCTCACTATCTAGAATGAGAACAACTAAAAGGAGTTGTCTGTCAGCGTCACAGAGCTCCACACCAGCTGGATCAGGGTAAACAATATTGAGTCCATCAGCAGATTATAGAGGATGTTATTAATGTTGTCAGTCCTTTTACCGCAATCGCCCTCCATCCCATCCTCGTACGCTGCGCTCCTCTGCTCTTTTTTAAAACCTCTAAAAGGACAGGAGATAGGAGAGGTGGAACAATATTCTGACCTAAATTCATTCTGTGGTGCTTATGAGTGCGGGCGAGATCTTCTAAAGACGGAAAAAAGAACTACATCCTCTACATCCTACACTGGTCTCATAGTCCACCACATATCGCACAGACAAACAGAGCTGACCCAGTTGGTAATCTTATGCACACTGCACTGGGGATGGTAAACTGGCATATAAAGTGTATTTACGGTTTATGAGCTGAAAAAGACAGAAATGGATTTTGGATCCTGCCTTAAGTGCCTACTTTGTACACAGCTGCATTGGAACATTTTCTTTTTAAAGGCTAAAGTTTCTACAATTAGCATCTGTAAACTTGTGTCCTTCTTCAAAACTAGTGGCTGCATTTATCAGTTAGTTTTGTTTTTCTGCTGTCTGGTGCAGGGCAAATAGATCACCGTAGTTTGTCCTATATCACCATACTCTGAGATCTAACGTTACAAGATGCAAGTGCTTTCACTTGCTGTGTTGTAAATGTTGTAAGTGCAATCAATACCTATGTTTGAAAACAATATAGTACTGGTCACCTGCAAGTGGTGTCTTTAATTTAATCATCCACACCACTGCAGAATCTACCAAGTGAAGTAAATGAAATCACCATCGCACCAAACGTACTTCTCCAAGGTTTTAATAACATTGTAATAACACTGCTTTAGATTATTGTTAGATTACTGTTTTATCTGTTTCCATTTTGGCTTTTCACAGTCCAAAACAGCCATATTTGGACAAAAGGGTGGAACCTGCTAAGCTAATGCTACTGCTAACGTAACTGAAAACACTGGTTGACTATGCTGCTGTCAGGGTCAATGCCACAATTCTAATTCCTTTATTATTTATTATAGATTTTTCTATCTATCTATCTATCTATCTATCTACCTACCTACCTACCTGATATAAAGTCATCCTATAATCAGGGTTCCTACAGGTTTCTACGAGTTAAATTTATGACTTGTTAAGACTTTTTTCAGACTACTTAGAACAGAATTTAATGCCCATTCACAGCTGGCAAAAATGTGTGACACCTAGAATTTAAGAAAATGTATTTATTTACTCTACCACTGTGAGTCATTTCTCACTGGGGGATGTAAAGTTAGTAATAATTTCAATATAAATTGTCAGGTTGGAACAGGTGAAACTGAGTAGACTAAAGTTACTTTCTTTGCAGTTTGGTCATTTCCCAGACACATTTAAACACAATACAGCGCACAAGTTGATGGCAACATAACTTAAGACCTACCATATCAAATTTAATACTTTTTAAATACTTTTTTAAGGTTTTAAATGCAGATTTCTAAATTCAAGACTTTTAAGACTTTTTAAGACCCATAGGAACCCTGTAAAATGTATACATGCGCTAATTAGCTAAGGTATGCTAACAAACCAGCTATTGTAGTTGAAATAATAATACAACTTCATGAAATAGTATCCTTGTACATGTTAATTTGGGGATGTCTTAACCACAAATATAGTCACGCTGTCAACGTTCTACTCAATAAATAGAAATCGAACGTCTGACAGCAGATAAGCAATAGAGCAAATCCTGAAATATACATAATCTATAATCCTGTTTTCGGAACCAGCAGAATACTTATTAGAGGACCCAAATAAATAAGCGAGACCAGTATCTATCAGCATTTGAAGCCAGTATCTACTGTTAAATACTGTATACCACTGTGCACTATGCTTTTTTACTAGTTTTAATTGCCTCACTCATCACTGTGAACTATATGCTAAAGCTGAGTGGCCATCTTTGAATTTGTGAAGGTTGACCCATTGGTTAACCTTAATCTACAAAGCTCTTCTAGGTATGGTACCGTCATACCTATCCTCTTTTCTCCAAAGATCAACCAGTCAATATTCTTTATGATCTTGTAATGTATATTATTTGAATGTACCCAAAGTTAGAACTGAATTGGGGAAGCAAGCTTTTACCTTTGTCGCCCCCTTTGCCTGGAATACGCTTCAAGTGGAGCTGAAAATGCCTGAACTCATGTCATTTCAAGCTTTTTGCTCCGTCTTACAGACAAGACAGCGAGAGTTAATCAGAAAATGCCTGTGTTTTTAAATCGCTGTGACCTCAACTAAATTTTTGCACTTTAAAAAACTAACTTTTCTGTCATTAGAATATTATTACTGTGTGTTTTAATTGACTGTTACTACCTGTCTGTAAAACCTGTTTTCTTTCATGGTATGTGCTGCTGACCTCTTAGCCAGGTCACCCTTGTCAAAGAGATTTCGATCTCAATGGGATTCTATCTGGTTAAATAAAAGTTTAAAAAAAAACAACAAAACAAGAAACTGGCCATTAATGGTATTACACTTCTGCACTGGCTTCAATCTCGAGCCACATTTGTTGCCCCTTGGTTACAAATCTGCACATCTATTTTTCCCTCCTTGTTCCCACCAGACTTGATGTAGATGCGCATGTGTGTAGAGAAGTGTGTTTTTTAAGAGGCTTAAGAGACTGACTAAACGAATAGACCAATTTGCCTTTGCTCTGCAATCATGGGAGTTTGTATGGGATTTAGGGTATCAGGGAAGAGTAAAGGAGAGCAGACATGTAATCAGAATTTTCTAATTTCGTCTCTGCTCTACTCTTCCCCTGTGTCTCCCTCCCTGTTCTCTCATTGTATTCTCTCGTTCTCTTTGCTCTCCCTCCTCCTCTCTGTGCGTCTGTAACCTCTGGTGTTTTTTTTTTTTGTTTTTTATCCTTTCATAGTCCACCACTAGTACCAACATCATTAGACCGTAATCAGGCTTTTTGTGAGATTATGTTATGTAGTCTGTCTTATTTTAGCTCCTCACCTGTTTTTAGCTGCAGGTGAATGCTCGGAACAGGCACCCAGGTTGCCACAGGAACCAGGACTGCCTTAATCAGGGGTGTGTGCTGTCTGATGTCCGACAGCAGCTTGTCGAATCCGTATACATTCAGCGCTTCGACCACCACAGATGAAATGTAGACAGTTTTACCGCTGGCCACATAGTAACCCAACGTCACATTGTGGGAACCGCACACATCATGTTCCACCTGTGACAGAAACACAAGGACAATGCGTTAGTCCTTTTCAGAACATTTCACACAGAAAAATACTATACCATACTGGTGCCAAGTATAATTACATTTATGAATACATGCACTCACTAGTCACTGCCTCTATCTAATCTTATATTTAACCTTGCAAATCATATTTTTGGTCTAAAGGTAAATGAAATTTGAAATGGAACTCTGCTTTTAATTAGATATTCCAATTAATATTGAGCTAAACTTGACCGGTAACAAGTACAGCACTGGTTTACAAACAAGATCTCAGTAGAATACAAGAAAGTTTTCCTAATTGTAAGAACTTTTCAATTGCAGAAAATTGAGTTTATCTTAAATAAGTGTTTTCATTGTTTGTAATAAGAACATCTTGCTTTGTCATGTTTTTATATTTGGGTGCTTCTATAAAATTGGGTTCATTTTGGTATCTGGCACTTTACCAGCTTTTTAGACCCAATAATAAAAGAACAATTTAGACATATTTTCCCCCAGGATATACCTAATGATGACCTCACATAAATGCAGAGCCATCCCAAAGTTAATGAATTTTTAATAAAATACTGGGGCCAAAACTAGGACCAAAATTAGGACAGGAAAAGCTACCTAGGTGTCAGTGCATTTGATCTGGAAACATGGCTGTAAATGGTCTTACATAGACAATAAATAAAGACACTGTGTTAAATTTGATGATCCTAGTGGTTTTTCTAATCCAGACATGTGGGTTTTTCATGAATTTTAGTCTCATTCGAGGTTTTGTATGTAACCCATCGTGTCCACTCATGTTACATGCAGAACCTGCCCATTTAAACACAAATAAATTGCGAGTGATTTAACAACAGCGGCCATTTTTGTGAAACACTCTGCTTTGGGTAATTAGTTCAATTCCCAAAATGTACCTGTGAGAGAATAAAAAGATATTCTAAAAAATAGTAATTTTTGTTTCCTTTTTACCATGTTACATGCAATTTTTTGTATAAAAATAATATATAAATGTGTTTTATCTGAAAAATAGTTTCTCTTTTATCTAAGTAAATATCTATTTTCAAAATAGACCCAAAGTGCTTCCAAACTTGCTTCATAACATTAGTCTACAGTACATCTGGTTTAAATTTTTAGCCCCTCTGTCCTGTTTTTAGGGACCAGTTTCATAGAAGCACCCATATATTGCACCCAAGCAGTCCTGTTCTAGGGAGTTTAGTTCTTAATATTGTATTGTAAAAATGACATCTTTGGTATTGCTGAAGGAGGACATATCATCCTTATATGTATTGTCTGTGGAGTCATGGACATATTGCTGTGAGATTTAATTGTAATTTTCAGATGAGAATGGTGAGTTGTTATGTGAATAAATATGTGAACCATGGAAAATACCAATATGAAGAGAACTGAAGAAAAAAAAAAAAAGAAGCACCCTTATATATAAACATAATACACACATAGACATAATTTTGAGGATAGAGCACTAAAGCATTCATTCTATACTGTGACACTTGGAAGTTTACAGTCAAAGAGATGTTTTTGTCTCTATTTGCACAGATGTTGTGATGAATCATAGATGTTTGTGTTGCCTAGTATCAGAATATCAAATATGATACCATTGCAACACTGCAAATACAGCCCATCTAGAAAGAAGACAAACAATGTTCAATATACTGTATAATGCAAAAACAAATTGGGCTGGATTTCTTAAAACCACAACAAAAATATAACATCGAAAGAAAAATGGCACAATTTATGCAAGTTGTGCTTAATATAAGCAATAAAAACACAGTATGTAAGACAGAGTATCATTACTTTCCTTATAACAACAATAAGGGCTGGATATTTTTCACACTCATTTCCCAGACACAGTCTTTTTCACTGTCTTGAGATTTCTTTGTTGTACTGTATCACGAACAGCATATAATGATAGAGATGTAATGTGAGTTTCACCCTATGGAGACACTGTATAATGCCCTTAAAACCTTGTGTTTCTGTAGGACTTCTATTCTTATTTCACAGCACGTACTGCAAAGAACCAGGAAAACAATATCACAGAAGAAATCTGTGCAAAAGAGGTGAAACAAGAACAGAAACCTACACTAAAGATGCAATGTAAAGCATCTTTTTGCGATACATGTTGTTCTTGAGCAATGGGTTTAGAATGCAAATGTATCAGACATGAATATTTATAGTATTTAAATAGAATAGTTAATCCTTGCTCTTTTTATAACACCGAATCTGCCTTGAGGGCATATTTCAGCTTTAGCCTTCGACAGTCATAAATCTGAGTAACTGTGTCCCGGAAAAACACACACAGACAACAATCGGCGGTGAGTCAAGGCTTGTATTTCTGGAACCGTATACCGCCCACCTTCCTCTACCCTCCGCCACACTGAGCAGCTGTGGCTGTTGTTACTATGGCTGTCCTCTTTCCTCATCCTTCATTTCCTCTGCTCTGCTCTCCTCTGTAACCGTAAGCCCGTCGCCCTTGGGAACTATTTCTCTTGTAAAAACCCAATCCTCTTGGTGTAACGGTATCTCATTACCTCCTCCCCTCATCTTCTCCTCGCCTCTCTTCTCGGGAACCAACAACAAAAAAAATCAAACAAAATTCACACTGTCTTCCAAACGCTACCTGTCTGCCATCATTATTTTCCGCCTAAATGCTTGCAAAGCTTTAGCCCCGGTTTCCCAAGCAGCTCTTTAGTTTCCATTTATACTCAACAACCCACCTTTGGATTTTGCATTTCATTAGAAAACAAAAGGCTTTCGGATCTGTCATTTTAGGGCTTAATTCAAAAAGAATAACCAAGGAATGACTGTGTTTTCCAGATGTGGTCAAACACTGCAAGGGACTTTTATATCCGTACCTCCTTAGTGTCTTTTAAGATGGAAGAGATTGAAACTAATTGTTCCATCTTAGCATTTAAAATGTGATGTAATGACATTTTTTTTTGTTTTTGCTTCTGGTTTCCACTGGTTCTGTGTCGTACTCAGCCAATCAGACCAGATCAGATCATCAGCTACCATCAAAACAGTGCGACTTGTTTTGAAATCTATCAATCAATCAATTACAAAATTATCCCAAACAATTATTAAAATCAACAATTCATTAACAAAATGCATTAAGTAACAGGACATCCCAGAAGCAGTCCTCAGTTTATAAATGGGGACCCTTAAACATGTAATACGGGAGATAATTTACATTATAAACTTTAAGACATCAAATGTTCTAAATAACTACAAAACATATTTTAAAACAGTTGCCTATCTATCTAACGATGATTAATTTCCTTTTCCTAAGTCTTATTGCAATCAGCATATTCCAATTGTCTCAGATAATTTAATAGTCAGACATGGGCCTTTACCTACATAAATAGAGTTTACATAATTTGTATATCAGCTATGCGGGGTTTTGGGTCAGGCGTATTTTTGAAGTCGCTCTGTTTATGTTTACTTTTTCTTTTGGTTCATTAGGCTGTGGTGGGTTACACTAAGCATAAAGCACCAACAATTTTTGCTTGAAATGCTTTTTAAATATATTAAAAAATGGGAGATTTTGTTTCTATGTCTTTTTATAAGATTTTAAAACAGATTATGGATTCATAAAGGGGAAGAAAGTATTTCAAGTACTCCTGGTTTTGGAAGTCCTCTTTCAGTTCAAATATGCCCCAATATCAAGAGTGATATACTGTAATATATACCACATATAACATGATCACATACACACCAATGCATAAATGAAGATGTACGTTTCTAACAAATGTAACATTTATGTTTATATACAGTTCTGTGCAAAAGTCCCAGTCCAAATTAGGTTTGTTGGTTTAGAAATGTTCTAATGACCACACATACAGTCATGGAAAAATTATTAGACCACCCTTGTTTTCTTCAATTTCTTGTTCATTTTAATGCCTGGTACAACTAAAGGTACATTTGTTTGGACAAATATAATGAGAACAACAAAAATAGCTTATAATAGTTTAATTTCAGAGCTGATATCTATTCATTTTCCATGGTTTTCTTGATAACCAAAATCACTTCAGTTCTTACATCAATATCTATGTCATTGTACTGACAAAAACAGTGCTTTTAGGCATTCCATGTTTTCTTTTCTGTCTGTTTTAGTCACATGATACACACAGGAGTTAGTACTTGATTGCATAGCCACTGTTTTTGATGACTTTTGATGGTCTAATAATTTTTTCCACGGCTGTATACGTTTGTCTCTGATTCGTGCATTGATTAATAATCCAGTCTGGATATATGTGAAGTATGTACAGCATTAAAAACAAAAGCTTTAAACACAACAACTTCTATAAACCAAAGTGGTACCGTTTAGTGTGACCTCCTTTTGCATTTAACATGTCTTTAACCCTTTTGTTCAGAAAACATGAGATACATGGCATTAATTTTCTCATGTTTTAAACCAAGTTTCATTCAACAAAGAGAATGAGAAATAAATATGTATGCTCCTTTCAACCCTGCAAAAACAACACAGTTAAATGTGGCCTCAGACTTTAGACCAATACTGCATATCAAACACATCTTCGAATTACCAAAACAAACAGCATATATTAATATATGACCAATAGGTCTTAAATACACTTTAAACATTATGTAAAGTACATCTACAGTATGTTTTCATTTTTTATGCACATACTGATCTTAATACATGGAAATCAAACATTACATCTGTATAAGTGAAATCCTATGTAGTTGTCGGAGGAAGTCTGGGCTTGAAGTCCTATAAAAATAAATGTATAAGTAAAATTAGAACTTAACTCCTTCATGGTAGAACTTAAGTACTGCACTCAACTAGGGCTCAAGCACAGACTGTATAAAGTAGATGGAGGCACCATGACACCAGCCACTGGTTTCTAAACTACTGTTTTAAAGTCAGGATTTTACATTTTGTCTGTTGTAGAATTGGTCATTCATACACCATGAAACAATTATTTAAAGTTAGATTATTCATTCATTCATTTTCTGAACCCGCTTTATCCTCACTAGGGTCACGGGGGTCACTTGGAGCCTATCCCAGCTACATAGGGGCAAAGGTGGGGTACACCCTGGACAAGTCGCCAGGTCATCGCAGGGCTGAACATATAGAGACAAACAATCACTCTCACATTCACACCTATGGGCAATTTAGATTAACCAATTAACCTATCAGTGCATGTCTTTGGATGGTGGGAGTACCCGGAGAGAACCCACGCAGACACAGGGAGAACATGCAAACTCCACACAGAAAGGTCCCATCCCCCGTCGACTGATGTTGGAATCGAACCCAGGACCTTCTTGCTGTGAGGCATGAGTGCTAACCACTGCACCACCGTGTCGCCCTAAGTTAGATTAAGTTAGATCTGTACATTTAATCAGAGGGTCTGATGATTCCTGACATGGTATTTCTCAAGACAATTTCAATGAAGGACAGTTACAGCCAGCATAGAGTGGCTGTCTGTACACTGGAAAAAATGCCCTTATAAAAACAAGTTTAAACAAATTTATACAAGATATTTTTGCTTGACTTAAGCAAAGAAATCTGACAATGGAACAAGTGAAAATTATCTTGGTAAGATTTCTTGAAATAAGATTTTCAAGATCTATTGTCTAAAAATGTTCTTATATCTCACTGAAAAGTTACTCTTTAGGTGATTATGTCTTATTTTAAGTGTGATGAGATATTTTGACTAGAAATGAGTAAAATACACTTGATAAGATTTAGATTTTTTTTAGCGTAGTACAAGTGTAATTTGGGATTACAGAAACATCTATTCACAGAGCCTAAAATTCCCCGTGGTTAAGTGTATCTCACCGAGTTGCTAACAGGGAGATAAAGTTTTAATATCAGAAGGTTTCGGAACAGCAAAAATACAAACAGCTGCGCATATTATTTTCCCTGATATACTGGGTCTGTTCTGGATGAACAACTTTGATGAAGTGTTTTGGTCAAAAGTGCAAAAATGAAAAAAAAAAAAATTTCTCTCCCTAGCAACCGTTTCTGGCACCTCCACCTTTCCAGTGATAATGTGTTAAAACAAACATATTAAAAAACAACACACAGTGTGAAAAACATCCCCTCCCATTAATTGGACACTCTGCATAAGTGGACTGTCAGTCAGAGTAGCCCATATTACAAGCTACCGCGTCTTGTTTCATTCATTGCTTGTTTGTTGTCGTCGGGAGATGTGCTGACAACAAAAACAATATCACCAGACTTGCTTGGGCACCCTGGAGAAACCACAAGGTTGTTTTTTATTTCACTTCTGTCTGCATACTTGAAAAGCAAATGCTGTATCTAATAAAAAACAGGATCCGACCTTCCCCTCTGCTGCCGCTTCTCCTCTCCATCCACCATTTTAAAGCAGCCTCTTCTACAAATAATTATAGTGAACTGTGTTGTTTAATGATGCCACAATTTAAATACTGAATGCTAATTCTGTGTTATTTGACAACCCTTGTTCTCTGTGAAGCCACTATTTGCCAACACGGCTTCAACAAACAGCCTGTATATCCTGGGCTTCAAGCTCTGGCTGGTTTAGTAACCTTTATGTTACAGCTGTCTCTTAATAGACCGATCCAGATTGTCAAAAACCGGGCTGTTATCTGATGGAGAGGAGAGAAACTGAGGAGTGTGTGTCAATATATATATGTGTGTGTGTGTGTGTGTGTGTGTGTGTGTGTGTGTGTGGCAGGGCGTAGATGAAAGTGGACTGGAGCTTAGAGACACTGAGTCACTCCCAGTGCAGGCGCACAAACAACTGGATAAAAATAGAAAAAGCCGGCACATGAAGACAGAAGACAGACAGACAGAGCGATGAAGAGAGGCAGGTGGACAGAAAGGAGGCACGACAGGCAGACCAACAGACACGCAAGACAGACAGGCTGGCAGAAAATCAATCGACTTTAACCGCCGCACAAATCAGATAGGGGGAAATGGAGAAAGGGGGCAACGGCAGAACTGTAAATATTGAGAAATACACAGAGTGTGTGCAGATAGAGGATGAAGAGGGAACAGAAATAGACACAGGTTAAAGGAGAAACCGGTCAAATCCAAATGAGAGGCTGCGCTGCTATGACGCAAGGGAAAAAAAGGGGGAAAAAATGATTAATTCTGGAATAATTTCACTTCACCGCTGCCCGACTATTCAACAGGTTATTTCAGCCTCAAACGCTGTCTGCATTAGTCACCCCGCTCTGTCTCTAGCACTGTTCAGAAGAGTTCTTATGAGCTGAGTGAATGGAAATGAAACCCTGCAGAATACGGTAAAGTAATGACACACTCCACAGTGGGACATCTCAGCAGGCATAATGAGCCAACACTGTGGTAAAATTAAAATGTAAAGATTAGGTTATCTTTTCTCACTAGCATCAAATGAAAAAAGCCCTTCTAGCCACTGTAATGAAGGAGCCACACTTGTGTTCACTTAATTAACATTTAAGAGAACAGATCTGTTAAGTGTGTCACTACGCAAAGATAAAGTGCACATATAAGATAGCTGTTAACCAGCCTAGGTTTACCTCTACTGACCTGCATTAACTATTCACTGAATTGTTAATGCAGGTCAGGAGGTCTGTTCCATAGAGTGAATTTAACAAGTCACCCAGGATGATTTTGGGTAGTCTGAATTCTATCACTTCCCTTCTTCCCCTCGCCCTGGCTTCTCTGTTTGGGTTCTTGCTCCCACAACCCGAACTCAGATAAGTGGTAGAAAATGGATAGATGGATGACATGATCTCAGCTGAGTGGATTTCTTTGATACCCTAAAATGGTCACTGGACTGTGTTATAGAAAGGTGAAGTCTCAGCCCTTCGACTGATCCCTCATCTTATTTTGGTAAAAAATACAGTGTAAGACAGTCCATTTTTTTTCATCGACAACTCATGACATTTGTCCATTCATTCATTCATTATCTGAACCTGTTTGATCCTCACTAGGGCCACAGGGGTCGCCGAAGCTTATCCCAGGGCGAAGACGGGGTACACCCTGGACATGTCACCAGTTCATCACAGGGCTGACATATAGAGACGAACAACCAATCACCATCACATTCACACCTACGGGCAATTTGGATTAACCGATTAACCCAGTGTTTTTCAACCTTGGGGTCAGGACCCCACGTGGGGTCACCTGGAATTCAAATGGGGTCACCCTTTCTAGTAAGTGATAAAAATAAAAATAAAAACTTACTAAGAAAAAATCTATGGTGAGTTGACAGAGACAATCCCAATACATAAAAGACATGACAAACTGTGAAGCTGAAACTGAAGCACTGTGGTACTGTTTATCTGTCAAATGTTCATTGTGGGCAGTTTCACATGCTGCAGCTCTTTCATAATTCATAGTTTGAGTTCTTGTTTGTTCAGTATTAATTGTCAGCCTTGTAAATCCAAGCTGGACTGACTGGACATATCCTGACCAAGAAAAATCAAATTCTCACTTTGTGCAGTAATCTACACCTGGCTTTACTGCCTCCGTTCATAATAATATACATTATATAGACTAAATGTTGTCTAAAATTAATGTTTATGTGCAACATAGTATGGTAAACTATTTTAGTTTTAGCAAAAGAACAAAAAAGTCTCTATTTTGAATGTCTGGGGTCACCAGAAATTTGTGATGTTAAAATCTGGTCACGAGCCAAAAAAGTTTGGGAACCACTGGATTAACCTATCAGTGCATGCCTTTGGATGGTGGGAGGAAGCTGGAGTACACAGAGAGAACCCATGCAGACATGGGGAGAACATGCAAACTCCACACAGAAAGATCCCACCCTCAAAACTTGACAGTAGTGGTAGATTCCAACCTACTGTTTGTGTCTGAACAGGGACTTGAACCCTGGACCCTAAGATTAAAAGTCTGATGCTCTACCATCTGAGCATCTCTAATCTTATTTTGGAAAAAAATATGGTGAAAGACAGATCTTTTTTTTTTTTTCATCAACAGCACATATGACATTTCTCTATTTTAAATATAATTTTCCAAGTCAATAAAGCCTGAAAAATAGTCATGTAACATCTAGTTTTGTGTGAAACAGTTCAATGGACTGCATCTCTCATCTCACATGATACATGTCACCAAGATCAAAACAGCCGTTATCATGACACATTCCCTACTGGAATCAGAGATGAAAATTCTTACAAATCTCATCATGTTGAAGCTACAGTGACATTTTCAAAGACTGAGCTGCTTGTGGAAAGAGAAATTATGATGACACAACTCCTGCAACTTTAGGGTACACAGGCTTTCAATGTATGTTTTTTACACACTGATACTTCAACAGTTTCACCACAATTTGCAACTTTATTGAACTATACAATCCTCTTTTAGACTGATAGAATTTAAACATTAACTGTCTCTCGTCACTGACTATAGTGCTTTTTTGTTCCACAGGGTACAGCTAAAAGGGACAGGACTTCACCTCACCATAGGCCAGTGACTTTTTTCAACATCTGAACTTTTCCCACTTATTTGTTCTTGATAAAACAGAAGCTTTCAAACAGACTGACCTGTGCATATGCAGTGGAGTCATTGAGAGCTCTTTGTAGAGCATGGCTCAGTCCTTTGGACAGGTTCTGTTTCAGGATCAGGTCCAAGCGGTTTCTGCGCAGCTCAATGGACAGAACTGTGAAGAAAAAAGTTTTTCATATTTAGCTTGTTAGTATTCAGAAACATTATCTGTGTCTGAACTTAAGGTTAGATAACACTTATTGACTCCAAAAAATTGGTATCACCATGGTGCCTACTTGTACTTTAGCCTCAAGTTAGATTTCTCTTAGGCTGTAAAAACTTGCTGACAAGCCCAGGAAAGGCTTTAGTAATACCACACCCGCTGTGGTGAATGAAATCAAAGGATACAGTCTCCAGTTTCCTATTAATCTAAGTGTTTATGCTCCAGGAAAATTTGCTCCTGCTTTTGTGCAAGTTTTAATTAATTTGTGTGCATGTAATTACATCTTGGACACATAATAGGTGCATTGTGCCTCAGCTTCAAAAGTGGATTTTTACATGTAGTCATCATTACTTTTTAATCATTTTCCAGTCACATTATTAAAGCCAGGCTCTCTCACAACAGTGAAGATGTTGTAGCTAATTTGTTAATAGTAATGTGTCTTTCTGAAGAACTCCCCATAATCAATCACATCACTTGACAGTCTGTTTTCATCATTAACCTGCCACACTTTTAAAATGATGCTGTTCTGCACTGTTATTTATGTAAGTTTAGATCAAACTTTACACAAATATATCCTTTTAATCACCGGGACTGGTGCTTAATCAACCAGTTGGGGTGCCTCAGCAGTCAAACAACTGGCTCTCAGCTGAGAAAACTGGTTAAAGGGTGACACCAACACCAACACTTTGCTAGTGTAGACCTGAGAACCACTTATGTTAGGGACTGTGGGCAGGATCATCACGACCACCAAGATCAATGAAAAATGTGTGACCAGCATCTGAAGTAGCATCTAGTCTACCAGTTCCAAAGAAGAGAAAATAGACTCAGTATGGACATGAAACCAAAGCAGCGGAGTCCACAAAGGAGGCGAATTATCTGCACGCTTTACAACATAATTTAATATTAAACACATCTACAAAGGTAAGGCTGCTCTCAACATTGGCCGATTTGTTGATATTTGTTGAGTTGTTGTGGGAATAGTATGACCACATCTTCAAAAATGTCAAATTTTCAAGTAGCCACTATCTTGATAAATGGTCTTCTACATGTTCCTAAAAAAACATCTGCTTTCTACTGAACAACAGTTGTTTCAGAAATTATGAAGTTGTCTAGTGTTGCCACCGTCTTACTTCCGAAGATATAGAGACCTTTACTGTGATGTAATTATGTGGCTCTGTGGTGACTTTGCTAACATGTGGAAAACTACAAATTTTCTACACCAAGGGTGTCAAACATATGGCCAGTGAACCAAAACCGGCCCTCCAGAGGGTTCTATCCAGCACATGGGATGAATTTGCAAAGTGCAAAAATTACACAGAAGACAGTAGTCGCTTTTCCATTGACCCTCAAGTTGCACAAATCTAACTTGCACATCAAAATTTATCTAATGGAAAAACGACAATTTCACCAAAACTCTTGTTTTTTGATTAAAAGTTTTTTCACTGGCAAGAGGTTGTTTTTCAGGCTTAATGCAAATGGTATATCATACAAAATTGCAATGGAAAGACTTTTTTCCGCAACTTGAGTCACATGAATAAAAAAAAAGATGTTGACGGATGTTACAACAAGCAAAGAAGAAAAAGTTTTAAAAGAAACATGGCGCGGTATGTGTGGACACACCAGGAAACCGAATCATTTTTTAATTTAGTACGAGATAGAAGCTTAATATATAATAATAATGAATACATCTGTAAATCAACACTATATTTACGCTCATCACCATGTTTATGGAGTGACTTCTCACGTCATCTCGCAATAATAAATAAACAAATCATCGCATTTGTGATTAAATGGAAAAAATGACATTACGCACTTCTGTTTTTTCGACATTTAGTAAATATCGGTAAAGTTTTGCACATATGTCCAACAGAAAAGCAACTTTTGACAATTAAGAGTGTCTTTGAGTCTTGAGTTTTAAAGTTAAAATCTCTATTTTTCAGTTCCAGATGCCTGTTACTAAATGTTTTCTGCCTTTGTAGAGCCACTGTGATCTGTAAGTTTTAACTGATAAGCTGGGGCATCATATTGTTAAAATTGTACTTATTTTTCTGGAGAAATTTTAGGTTGTTTCTGGATGTTCAGGTTATTCCCATTTTTCATACTGTAATTATACTGTTTTGCACTAAAACAAAGGGAAAAAAAATTGAGTTTTCATTATTTATTAGGTTATGCTATTATTTTACTTTCACATTATTGCCAGTTTGAGGTCAAATTGGGCTGTATGCGGCCCCTGAACTAAAATGACTTTGACACCCTTGTTCTAGTTAAAGTGAATCACTCATACCTGTTTTGACCCAGTACTTCTCAGTGATGTTACATGGTAGAGAACTTTCTTCGATGACGGTACTGGAAGGTGGCTCTGTGGTTGTGGTTGGGGGCGGTGTGGTTTGGATGAACACAGTAGTTGAAGGTGCCTTCGTTGTGGTGGTTGTGGTGGTGGTCGTGGTGGTGGTAGTCGTTGTAGGGGGTGCAGTCGTAGTTGCAGGTGTAGTTGTGGTTGGAGCAGCAGTGGTGGTAGTAGTGGGTGGGATAGTGGTTGTGGTAGTGGTAGTTGGGGCAGGTGTGGTTGTGGTGGTGGTGGTGGTTGGAGGTTGAGTTGTAGCTGCAGTCGTCAGTTCAAGGGTTGTCGTCTGGTGCACAGTTGTGGCATCGGTGGTGTTCAATGGCGCTGTCACATTGCTCGTAGTCGCTACCGCATTTGTTGTCTTCTCAGAGGCGTTCACAGTAAGAGTGGTCATTGAGGGTGTCGTTACGGTTACTGTTGTCAGATGAAGGCTATTGCTGGTCACAGTGTCCTGGCTTGTGGCGGTGGCAGGGGCGCGTGAAGCCGTGGTGGATTCTGGTTGCATATGTGCTCCAGCTGTGGTGGATAGCAGTAAAGCGGGCGTCGATGTGGTGGTCGGCGGTAGAGTCGTGGTTACGGTGGTGGTGGAAATGGTTTGCTTTGAGGTGTTTCTGGTGCGCACGGGCATGGTGGTGTTCCATTGGTGGGTGGAGAAAGGGCTGGTGACGTTGGCGGGAAGTGTGATGTCGTGGTCGCCCACTGTGGATAGGAGGGACTCAGGGACAGTGGGGAGGTCCCAGGCTGGAAGGCTGCTCACTGGATCATCTGTGGGAAAGACAACACATAATATTTACATGTATAACATTTTGACTGATAGTATCATGTAGGACTGGACTATCTGATGACATGACGATATACTCTACAATTATTTGTTTTAAATGGGCCAAGTAGAACTATAAATGCATTAATTTATCCTGGAACAGTTGCAGCATTAACCCGAAAAGACCCAAACATCCACTGGCAACCAAAAGCATCTACTGATCTAAACTGTTTAATAACTTCTGATCTACTAATCCTATCAATACATGTAAATAATTGGTGTAAAATGCAGTTTGTCGTCTTTTCATGGTCATCAGATATGACCCATTTGGGCGTTCAGAGGCGCCATAGTGAACATGGAAACACTGTCATCTTCTACAACATTGATTCAACAGTAAAACCCATGGAGTTGGATCAATGACAGTGGATGGAGACACGTTTTACATTCAGTTATTGATATCTTTGCTGAAAAGTCACTTTTTCTTCAGTTTTCTCTGACAAAATAACCTTAATAATAACTTTAATCTGATCTTTTATGAACATCTATGTAATTGATAAATTAAATATAGGAAAATACATGATTTACACTGAAAAACTGTAAAATACAGAGGATAATATTGTACTAAATGGTGATAAATCACTTAAGAAAAGTTAAATATAGAGAAAAAAATATTTTGGAACTGCCACAAAAGTAGCACTGGGTCTTCATGGGTTAATGTAAAAACGACCTTTCTGGTGTCATTAGTCAGAAATAGGGTTGAAGATGGACCTGTGGAGTTGAATTAATGAAAAATTCAGACCCAAGTATAGCATTTGCAGTTTATGTAGACCACAGGGAAATGTTTTAAAATGCATAATTCCATTTAAAAAAGCAAAATA
Source organism: Sphaeramia orbicularis (assembly GCF_902148855.1). Taxonomy (NCBI): domain Eukaryota; kingdom Metazoa; phylum Chordata; class Actinopteri; order Kurtiformes; family Apogonidae; genus Sphaeramia; species Sphaeramia orbicularis. Next base: position 9,116,281 of record NC_043962.1, on the reverse strand, counting down.
TCACTCCTTTAAGGATAATGGAGAAAGTCTAAAGTCTCTAAAAAAAATTCACCAGCTTGAGAATCCAGTAGAATCCAGATACATGTAGCTAAAATTACAAATGCACCTCAGATGCTGTGACAAGACATCTTTGACAACAAAAGGTAAAAGCTTCTACAATGCAAAGGGATCAAAACATAACAAACTTAAATGAGACAGCGTCAAAGTCACTCAGTACGCGAGTTAATAACAAATCTGTCAAGAATAGAATTGTCATTTTTCTCACGTTTGAGGAACAAGATGAGGAGGTTATTGTCAAATTGAAAATGCATAAGATGAAGTGTACAGCAATTTCAATTTTGCAGAGGGGTGGGGAAAAAATCCAATTTAACTGTGTAAACTCAAGTAGCATTTTAATGTCAGAGGTTCATTTAATCCATCTACATCATCTCCAGACATAATATTGACATGAGTCTCATGTCGATGGGAGGCGTCGATAAGAGGAGGCTGGAGTGAACAAGAGAGAGGCAATCAATCCCTTCAGACTGAAAAGGAGCCTGATTCTTTCTTATCACCCCTTGAGGATGTGTTGTATTGTCGCTGTGATTTGATTCAGTGTGCAAAGAGACACAGGACAATAAGGGTATAAATGCATTGGCTTCGGTAAACTCTTGTGTGGGAGACATTACCTTGTTCTCGTCATTGTTATTGCTTGTCTGGGACTGGGCAGGAATGGAGGAAAAGGAGTGAGACAGGACATGATGATGAGGATGAGGATGAGGATGAGGAAGAACACAAGACACAGATGGTGACAAAATGACAACGGGGAAGATGATGAGGATTATGATGGTGATGACGACAGAGCTGGTATCATGGTAGCAATTCTGAGAATGACATTGATTACATAGTTAGGAGAGTCTTGATAAAGATGTCTTATGATTGAAGAAATCAGTGAAATGTGTCGTGTGAATCACTGATAAATTATACCTTTACTGTTCAGTATAATCTACATCCACTGCAGTCTCCTATTTGAATAGGAGAAGGACAGGTAATGTAATTTTCTACCTCCTCTTTCATAATAAAAGACCAGATTAGATTTTAGCCATGGGCAAATTACAGCGTGTGATTACATTAGTACAAATTCCAGTTTATGTAAAAGAAGATGATATGCTTTGTACAACTGTCTTTATTAGGATGACTTTGCTGTTTTGTTTCTACCACAGACAGCTGCTATCTACTCAAGTGTCTATTTTTTAATCTGTTAGTGTTGCAGCATTACTTAAGGTATAAGAATCTTATATAAACCAACAAATTAACTTTAATTTCATTTTCCTATGGTAAATCACTCTGTCTGAGTCTCATGCAGTTTATTTTTTTTCCTCTACTGTATGAAATGAATGATGTAAGTGACTAAAAGTGTTGCACTCAGGTGGTGAAATGTACACCACCATGTACACAATAGCAAAGCAAATAGCAGTAACTGTGTTCCAAACAGGAGTATATTTGACTCAGGCTGGGGTATGGAGATAACTGTCCGTCAAAAACACATAAGCAAAAAATATTTTCTATTGTTACATGCTCTCTGACTTAAAACAGACACAACTTTGCAAACACAAATCACAATTAACAAATACTCAACTTATTTCAACTTCATAAAGAAACAAACACAGCATGTCGTATAAGCACAAAAATGGGCAATGAAATAAAATAAATCCTGCTGTGGTGGAGGTCAATTTGTGAGAAAATCAGTACAATTACCATGTTAAGTTTGGGCCAGAATTCATGTGATAATGTCTGGTCTCTAAAAAGTTGTTGTTGTTTTGTTTGTTTGTTTGTTTGTTTTTTTTTGGGGGGGGGGGCTAATGAGCAACACATGGAGTAAAATGTCTTTCCATGACTTCCTGCAGAATCATTAATATATCCGTCTAAAAATGCCATTTTTGTAGTAAGATCTCGTCTAAAGTGTAATTAACACTACCCAAAATCCACCGAGAGCTGAACCAATTGCAATACACAAAGCCAAATGGATAAAAAACTGGAGAAGTTCAAATACACAGCTAGTGCTCAGCAAGCTAAAAAGGATTTAAAAAAAAAAAATGCTTTTAAGACCTGATATGTATGTTTCTGAAACATAATGTATTATGTTATTATAGAATATATTGTACTTTTTACTGACAGGAGGGATTTTGTATTTGCAACACACTGGTTGTTAGTGAGTTGTAGGGCATGTGTAAAATATGTTACGCTTATTTAAGCTTTGGCAAGAAAGTATCTCCATATGATGATAATAAAATCACCCACTTCATTAAAAGAAAATAACTCTTGCCAAATGGGGCTTTCAGTGTCTGGAAAAGGACAGAGGTAAGTGATTAAATGACTAAAAATGTTGAATTAAAACCCCTAAGTTGTAGCTTTAACAAAGCTTATAAACTATCCAGTTCCAGTGTAGAAACAGACAAAAACAAAGTTAAATGTTTTTGTGATAAAACAGGTAAAAGTGTCTGTCATACCCAAACTGAAGCTGCTGTTGCTGGAGGAGGAGTTGCTGCTGACGACACCCGGGGAGACTGTTTGTGATGCTGCTGTCTGACTGTCTGTGCTGCTGGCTGGAGAAGTGGACGTAGAGTAGGAGGAAGAAGGCGAAGGGGTTGTTTTTGTCGTAGAGGAGGACGAAGAGGAGGAGGCCTTGGATAACGATGAAGAGGAACCTTTGGTCCAAGAAGCTTTCGACAGCAGTCCTAAAGGTTTGGGCAGCTCTGGCACCTGCAGCTCGGCCGTCTCTGCCAACACGGTGAGGACTGATGAGAAGGCGGCCTTTTCTCTTTGGGCCTCTCCACGCGTCTGTCGTCCGAGCCAGGCGGCGGGGTCCCTGGACACACTTGGCAGATCCCCCACTGAGCCCGATGGACTCCATTTGGCCCCGACTTCAGTCCAAGTGCTGGTTCCAGTCATTGTCCCGGCCTCAGCATAGACTTTACCGTCTGCTGCAGTGCGCACCCCTGCTTCAGTTTCAGTCCAAACTGCTGTTCTGGCTTCGGCAAAAACTTTTCCCTCAGGCCTAGCTTGAGGTCCGGTTCCTGGACCTGCATCGGCCCCATCCGTCGCATCTTTGTGTTTAGACACAGCTCTGTCTCCTCTCCCTGGAGTGGCCGAAAGGTTGGAGGGCACTGCAGGGTCCACTGGCAACACAGGCCGCCTCATTGACTCATGATGACCTCCCTCAGCTGCAGCAAACACAGAGGCAAAGGGAAAAACAAAGTGTAAGATGAGAGAAGGGTGGATGTGCTTAATTAGGACTTTTGGGTTAGGAAGGATAGAAAGACTGTGACCGATCTATGAGTCATGAAACACAGACCAGACAATAACTTCTGTAGCTGTTGTTACACATGAACACACACATCTGGACCACTTTGGAAATTTTTAGGTCCTGTCTGTATCCCTCTGATTATCAGTCTTGACTATGAGCAGAAAACTGAATTCTATGTGATTCTGTCCTTGTCTTTGTAAAAATAATCTACATTTGATCATGTGACCACTGACTATGTTTACAGAAGGTCTTACTTTTCCTACATCCAGCAGCTGTTTTATTAGTGTTGTAAAGCTAGTAGTATGAACATAATTTTATCTAAATTTTAAACAAAAACAGAACACAAAAACTACATAAAAACATAATGAACTAGAAAAGCACTCAAAGAGCTCACACCTCCACCAAGGCAGATCAGCCACCCCACCCCGAACACTGATCACCACCAAAACTTAATCATTTGTTCCTTGTGCCAGTATCAACATTTCCTGAAAATTTCATCAAAATCCATCCATAACTTTTTGAGTTATCTTGCTAACAGACAGATAAAGAAACAAAAAACAAACCCCAATGAAAAAATAACCTCCAATGCACCACAAATTAAAACAAAACAAAATTCAAGTAAAATCAGTTTTGCTTTGTTTTCATCCAGTGTTTGACACAAACAAGAATAAAATGAAAGTGTTTATTGATGCATCACCACAGCAAGCAAATGACCACTGTAAACCTTTGTGTATAACTGCTCTAATGTTCTCTTTAACTAAGTGTAGTCCAAATTTTTTGGATGTGGTGGTATTTTAACCACTATAACCTCAACAGAGCATCAGACAAAAGTGGAAATTTAGCTCAAATCACCATAGCCAGAGGAATCACAGTATTTATGGCAGTGGTTCCCAAACTTTTTTGGCTCGTGACCCCATTATATCATCACAAATTTCCGGCGACCCCAGATATTCAAAACCAAGACTTTTTTTTTTTTTTTGCTAAAATTAATTTGTTTTTGATCATGTAACAGTTTGCTATACTATATTGCAGATAAACGTTAATTTTAGACAACATTTAGACTATATAATGTATATTATTATGGACGGAGGCAGAAAAGTCAGGTGTAGATTACTGCACAAAGTGAGAATTTGATTTTCCTTGGTCAGGATATGTACAGTCAGTCCAGCTTGGATTTACAAGGCTGACGATTAATACTGAACAAACAAGAACTCAAACTATGAATTATGAAAGAGCTGCAGCATCTGAAACTGACAACAATGAACATTTGACAGATAAACAGAACCACAGTGCTTCACTTTCAGCTTCAGAGTTTGTTAAGTTATTTATGTATTGTGATTGTCTCTGTCAAATCACCATATATTTTTTATTAGTAAGTTTTAATTTCTTATTTTTACCAATTACTAGAAATTTCAGGTGACCTTATTTGAATTCCAGGTGACCCCACGTGAGGTCCCGACCCCAAGGTTGAAAAACATTGATTTATGCTAACTTTCTGAGTCTCAAAATCATGATAAAATCAAGCTTTTTCCCAAATATGCCCAAATACAGTATATGAAGAAAAATTAAACACCGAACTGGAAGATTCAAATAAAAACTAATGAAAATTTTCCAAATTATAACTGACTCCTACTCACTCCCAGAAAAATGATTCACTCTGTTTCTCTAAACAGTCATATGCATGTTCTGCCCATTTCGCACACACTCATCCAAAGAGATTAAATAAAACCTAACTGCAGCTTCAGAAAAATAGTAATGTCTAAAGTAGGTCACTTATGTTTTTAGAGGATAAAGCATAGGGAATTAATTTAGATGTTCCAGAGTGCATAAATTAGGACACACACATACGCACACCCTAATCAGCTGTGATTTCACAGATATTAATCTGATCTGTTAGGTTAGCCACGGTAGCTAGTGGATTTATTATTCCTAGAACATACACAAGTGCTCAGGCTGCAGAAATGCATCAAATGCAGCTAATGGCTCAAACTAACACTGACGAGACTGAAATATAGTTTCCGAGCTAAGTCTGTCTGAAAGAATGACAAAAGAAAGAAAGGAAGGAGTCATGTTTCATTTTTAAAACTGGATACTAAATGAGTCAGATCCATAAATATGGAGCAGCGAAGACCGCATCCAGTCAAAGCTTCAGTGTTTATCTCCATTCAGTGAACTGTCTTCATCTCCTCTGTAGCTGCAACAAAAGCCTGTAGGTTTGGCAGACAGAGGCGATTATCCTGCCTAATACATTCAGTCTCAAAGGCACCTTGCCTTAGTGGAATTGAAAGATGAGAAAAAACAAGGCTGACCAGCTGACTGGCTCACTGGCCATCGCAGTAGGCGACACAGTTTATTACATCTGCTCATTTGTTCTGCAGCAAAGACACTTGACTCTGGCTTCGCTCCAGGATGACGTTGAGTTTCTTTTTGTTCTAAAAGATCATAGAAGGGAAGCGAATGCCCGACTAAGTGGTATTTTTTTGTTTTGTTTTGTTTTGTTTTTTTCCATGCACATTCCGCAGCACTCCTTTCAGCCTGCCAGTGTGTTAGCGTGCATGTGTGTCGCACACTTCCCACGCTCCCCATGTCTCTGTGGAGGATTGGTTAATTAAAAGACAGTGATTCTGAGCAAGTGAGGCTTTGCACAACCAGCTCAAGGCTTAGCTGCTGTATATCCTCTGGACACCTGCTATAAAGCATCTCAACCACCCCGCTATTAGCCGCCACCACTGAGCAGTCTGTTCCTTATTATAGCATGTCACATCACAAATGCCATTTAAAGAGGAAATTAATCCGTTGACAATTTATATTCCAGGATTTTCATGGTCTATGTCATATGTTAGTGCTTTCATCCAGAACTCCATTATTCATAGTGAGAGAGGAGAAAAGCTAGAAATGACAGCCGATTATTTGGGCACCAGAGGGATGGCAACATGCTTGTTAAACTTCAGCTCTCTCTTTGTTACAACTCATTACAAACTACAGCCTCTTAGCATGGAGTGGTGGCTCTAAACAGATGGTGATGGGTAAGTGTATGAATGTTGATAGCAAGCTGTGCTCGAATACAAATATTCCTGTCAACATGCGTTAAATATATTTTGGAAAAAAAGAAGTGAAAATGACTAAACATAGCAATTGTGTTTATGACTTATTATCACTTACCAATTATTACCTCTGTTATTTTGTGGTAAGGCTGCAATTATCTTTATATTTATATGTACATTATTTATTTTTTTATTTATTTTTTTCATCTGCAGTTTCCTCAAATTCAGTGCAACACAGCAGTGTTCAGAATTGTTTAGCTATGTGTTTTGGTTTTGTTGCCTCAGATATTATGTTCTCTTCAACCACAAGCACACTGCTGCTGTTTCCAATAATGTGCAAATTTAGAGAAATATATAATTTATCATCTGTAATGATCTATTTTGTTTTGTTGGCCCTCAATGCTGTAATATCACCTTTGCTAAGATAACATTTAACAGTACCTGCAGCTTCTTCACAAGACTGAAATGGCAATAACATGAATACATGTCAGTAAATGTGATGTGAATAACACTGTACATGCATTGGCTACAAGTTACCTCTTAGTAAAATGCTCCGAGTTACTAAGTTCAGTCATTTAATGTATATGTACGTGGAAATGTTAACATGTTCACAGGAGAAAGAACATTGTGCAAAGATTTGTGTCTTTCTCTTTTTGAGTCAAATGTTAGAAAATAACACTTTACAGAACCCTCAAAAAACAATGTACACCTTTAGTCTGACAATAAATACTGTGTACTGTTTCTCATTTGAATATTGGCATCATTTGTTATTGCATTTTGTGGTTATTTCTAAGTAAATATTGGTGCCATCCATGATACTATAATTCTGACCTAATTCTGGTACGTTAAATTAGCTTTTAACACTTGGTTCAGTTGCCTTTGCAGCTGAAGATCTGAAATTGTTGTTATGGATCATAAGTATTAAAACTAGTGCTGTCAAACGATTAAAATTTTTAATCAGATTAATCACAGGGTGGCTGTGGATTAATTTCGATTAATCATGACTAAATACCATTCATTTTTAATCTATATTAATAGCATTTCATTTTGCAAGAGCACATTGACTCAAGAAAGAAGGGAATATATATGCACTTAATGTGTTTGTCGCGAGCTGAGCAACGCATTAGCTGAAGTGCTAGCAGAATCCCAGATTAATGTATGCTTCACGTTAATGTGCTTTAAGATGGAAGTGCTTTGTAAAAGTAAACTTCCTGCAGAGTGTGCATAATACTTTTTGTTGTTCCGTCTTGGTTTTTTTTCCTCATATTTCCATCCAGAGGACCAACGTGCTGTTTAGAGTCTTCCATCTTTATGGGTTGGTTCTGCTGCCTGTCACATGCGCAATGATAACTCTATTTGGACAAACTGCCAGAAATGCATTGGCACAGATGCTCAGAGTGATTCTGTGCTGCAAGTGGGTTAACTGCGTTAAAATTTTTTATCAGATTAATCATGATGATGGATTAATCAGTGTTAACGGGTTAATTTTGACAGCCCTAATTAAAACCAATGAATGCCATGCCGTGCATCTCATTCAACAGCTATTTATTTGTTTTACTGAGAAAACAAGATATGTGTGGTTAATTATTATGAATCAATTTGTTCAAGTTGGATGAATGAATGAATGGGTCGATGGATGTATGGACTGTACCATATGCGTAACAGTTAGCAGTGTTTTGTGTGTCTTCTTATCCAAGAGTTAGCCACCTGCTCAGGCTGAGAGCAACATATGTGACAACCATCAGACCTCTGACAAAACGCTAGGAAAGAAGAACCTCCACTGAGAACAAATATGGACAGGACGGATGGATAGATGGATGGATGGCAGAACAGAAAGTGTGGATTAAAAATGGATAAATGTGGATCAAAGCAGACCTGACCCATTTTATCTATTTGGACAAAACACACAAGATCTTTTTTTTTCTTTTTTTTTTTTTTTGCCCATTTCTGTTTGAGAGTAGTCAGCTTACAGGCAGATTACGAGCATCATCGCATGGAAATGGTGTACAAAGAGCTACTGGCCATTTACAAGGCTTTAGAGTAGTGTCATGTTATGTATTGACCGTAGCGTCTTGCCAGCTGGCACTGTGTCTACTGATATCCCTGAATCTCTGTGGATGCCAGCAAAACCCTGTAAAGCCTTGCCAGGTCACTACAAGCTTACTTTTTGCCCATTCAGATTAGCTGTTCCCAGGTGCCTGTCATATTCTAATAGTAAATGTCTATGTTCTGTGGCTGTGGCTTTGCCCTCCTCAGGCCTGGGTTGTGTACATAGTGTTATGGGCCAAGCACATGCTGCCACCCTGACTGTAAGCAGGACAGGTGGTTAGGAAGTGTGAGAATGGGGCTGAGCCAACTGGTCTTCTGCTCAGTGATGCTCAGAGGGAAAAAGTGAGGAGGGGGAGTCTGCTCAGCTCAGTCTGCCAACTAGCCAAATGGTGGCAAGTTTAATAAAATACCTCTCCAACAGGACAGATGAGAAAAGAGTTATTGTGTTAGAGCGGCACAAGCGAAATCTGACCATCTAATCTGGATCATTATCTGCAGTACAGAATAGTACATGAGTGAGAGAGACGTGACATCATCATTAAAGGGGCAATTTGTAAAACAATTTGTCCTCAAAGTGTCTTTACAATTTAAAAAATGTATTATAAAAGCAATTGATCTGTTGGTTGCCCCTCTCTTGACCTCTGTTTGACTAATTTAATCTCAAGTTTGGCTCTTGAGAAACTGACACATACAGTTAAAAAAAGAGCTTCGGAATTGTATAACATTTGGAAGATGTTTCTAGAATTCATTAAGAACGGTGAGATTGAAGGGTAAGTGAATAACTGACTAATTGGGAAAATATTTCATTTACTGTGGGAATGTACATTAACAGTTTTATATTAACTCCATAACTAAGTTTAATTTATTATGTAATTTAATTTGTTGTTTCTATTCAATACTCTCAGCGCAATAACTGTGACATCTTTTTTGAGGTTTATTTTATTTATTTTCATTTCATTTATTTATTTATTTTGCCTTTTTTATATATACATTTATTTTATTATTATCTATTTCTTCTCTGCCATGTTCAAGACGTTCAAGGTGTTTGATGGTTTTGTATGAGTGGAAAACAGAATAAATGTATGTTTTTAAAAAAATAAAAAAATAAAAGCAGTTGATGAGATATGTTCATCACATTGCATTGGTGTATGTCAGGTACCCTATTGATGAAATAGGTTCTGTTAAATAAACTCCTAAAAAATGGCTACACCTCAAGAAAAGACACAATGCGTATTGTAGTTTATTGAAACAAAATTGGGGTTATGTTAAAGATATGGTGTATTGAACAAAGATATGGGACATCAACGATCTGAAGCAAAAGATCATTAGTCACTTTTCCATTGACCCTCAAACTGCACGACTATAATTTGTGCATAAAAATCTGCCTAATGGACAATCGAAAATTTCGCCAAAACTCTCGTTTTTCGATAAAAAGTTTTTGTGCTGGCAAGAGGTGGTTTTTCAGACATAGCGAATTTGGTATGTCATGCAAAACTGCAATGGCAAGACATTTTTCCACGACTAGAGTAACGTGAATAAAAAAAAAAAAAACGGATGTTGACGGATGTTACAACAAGCGAAGAAGGGTTTTAAAAGAAACATAGCACAGTATGTGTGGACACACCAGGAAACTGAATCATTTTTTAATTTAGTATGGGATAGAGGGGTAATATATAATAATACTGAATATAACTGTAAATCAACACCCTATATATATCTGTCGCCGTGTTTATGGAATGACTTCTCATGTCATCTCGCGATAGTAAATAAACAGATCATTGCATTTGTTATTTAATGGAAAAACTGACATTACACACTTCTGTTTTTTCAACATTTAGTAATTATCGGTAAAGTTTTGCGGATTTGTCCAATGGAAAAGCCACTACTGATGCCACTGATGAGGCTATGATACAGCCAACATGGCAAGAAGTCCAGTACCATTTTGATGTGCTTCATGCAACTAATGGTCCTCATCTAGAGGTGAATTAAATGAGGTAAAAAAAACACCTTCAGCATCTACTTTTCATTTTGTAATAATTACTACAGAGTTGTCTATTCATTTGCTTTTGTAATAAATGTGTTAAACTGTGAAGAAACTTTGTGGAGACCCTGTATTTTAGTCCAAAATATTCATGAAAACCGTGGAAAAAAATGGTCTTAAATGTTTGGAGACAGGAGATGTCTGGAGAGAAAGGGGAACAACATGCAGCAAATATAAAGAAGTTATATTAGCATGCTAATCAGCTAATCCTAGCCATCCTGTGTCATGACACGACTTGAATCTCAAGAGTTGTAGTGAGTCATTGTAGCATCCATTCTGATCAACATGAGGAGAATCATAGTGTCATCCACTGGGTGAATTTCAAGTTCAGAGGCAGTAAATGCGTCAGTAAATGGTAAACGCAATGATGGCTGCGGCTCTTGCCATTAGTCATGACATTATCACTACAAATATGAAAAGAAAATATGTTTCTAGAGGACCACTTAACTGGTAGGTAGTGATGTATTAACTATTCTATTGAGTGGTCTCTTAGCAACTTTCTTTGTATATGTCAGCAACTGAAGTTATTTTTGTTCCTGCCTTTCATTCTTTAATGACAGTAAATGGTTCTACTTCATTCAGTGCATTGTACTATGTAAACAACTGATTGACTTATACTACACTACCTGTATAAAACAAGCACTTACAGACAATAACATAACAAGGCTTATGCTGTTGGGGGCCGACAGCAAGGGTATATCCCCAAACCCCCCCCAGTCCTCTGCTGTATATAAATCTATCCATGACAATTCTTAGGCAATCGATATGAACTCAGTTTGAGCTACACTGACGTGGTAGTGGCAGAATAACGGTCAGAGAACAAATTTTTCCCCCAAAACTCCACCTAGTGAATGAAAATGACACCATATGAACTGTGGATGATAGACAGAACATGGACATTTGTAAGACGATTAATATGAACCAAATTTGATCTCAATCGGCCTATTATTGTTTGATTTATGTCCAAAAAACTGATTTTTGACTAAAGCGCCCCCATTTGGATGAATTATAATACTCATAGAGAAGCTGAAATCAATAGGGTTCTTCCACTAGGGGTCGCCTATGTTGGTTATCAAGGAAGAAGCAATCCAAACAAATCTGTCCTGGTTATCGCTTTTACATGAAAAATATCCGGTGGCAGTGGCAGTCGGAGTAAAACCATTATATCCCCGAAACTCGATTTCGGGGATATAATTACATTTATTTACACAATAATTAATCATCAACAATATTATTACTGTGGCAATAAAAATAATAACAATACTACTACTCCTACTAATAATAATAATTTTTAGATTTATTCTGGCTCTCTATCATAAAAATATACAGTCACGGAAAAAATGATTAGACCATCAAAAGTCATCAAAAACAACGGTTATGCAATCAAGTACTAACTACTGTGTGTATCATGTGACTAAAACAGACAGAAAAGAAAACATGGAATGCCTAAAAGCACTGTTTTTGTCAGTACAATGACATAGATATTGATGTAAGAACTGAAGTGATTTTGGTTATTATCAAGAAAACCATGGAAAATGGATAGATATCAACTCTGAAATTAAACTATTATGAGCTATTTTTGTTTTTATCATTATATTTGTCCAAACAAATGTACCTTTAGTTGTACCAGGCATTAAAATGAACAAGATATTGAAAAAAAGGGGTGGTCTAATATTTTTTTCTGCAACTTTAACGGTCTTTATGTTACCCATCACCACATTCTACCATTCCACCATTACCATTAAACATTCCTCTTTCCATACTAGACAGGTATTGAAGATAGTATCGTAGCTTGTTTCTCAGCTGCTAGAATTGCTGCCAATATACTTAATAAAGGATTTTTGCAAAAGCACATACTAACCCATGCAATTACTTACTTGACTAAAAGAAAAAAAAACAGAAAGCAAACCTGGCATTAAACTCATTCGACCCTGAAATCTATTTATAAAATCTATTTCAGTAAAAAGTACATGTTATCAATATATTGAAATGATTTTCCTTTTAAAATGTGCTTTAAATAAAGCGTCTGAGGCTGGAGTGGGAGTGCTGGTAACAAGTCAAAGCACTAATGCGCTCGAGCGGTACGAGACGCAGTAGGAGTAAGGATGGTCCCAAGCCAATAGATGTTGTCCAAGAAAGAGAGGCCATCCAACAGGACATGGACATGTAACCATTTCCTGGAACTATTTGGGGAATCCATCTGTCTGTGTGGGGGCGAGAATTGGAAACTGTTGGATGGGTTGTCGAATGGATGGACAGACGGACAGGTGGATAATGAAAGGGTGATATCTAATTAGTCCACACTGACTGATTTACAGGGCACTGTTTTTACATCTGTTTTATTTTTTTCCACAACCCATCCACTTAATGTTACCTTGCACATACGCCATTCTGCCTGTATACATCCTTACATGTTGTATGTATTTCTTTTAGCTGTAGTATAGAGTACTTTTTTTTTTGTATATTTTAGTAGTATTTAGTAGTGTTTTAGTAGTATTTGTTTATTTAATATTTTATCTTTGTAGTTTTTGTATATTGCCAACATTTTTCAGTATTTTTTATTATTATTTTTTATATATTTGATATTTTTATACAGTCTTTTTGCACTTTAATTATTTGCTGCTAAACAGAAACAGAGCTGCTAAGAGGATTTTCATTGTTCATTGTTCCTGTAACAGTGACAATAAAGATCTATTCTGTTCTCTTCTATTTTAATTTTATGGTTAATCTTTAGTCGGTTTCCATATTTGACATGAAACTAATGTGATCCAGAGTTATTGTTTTGACAGCGTTGCACTGAAGCACACATAAATGATGAGAATGGGCCAGAGAGATACTCAAGCATAAACCAAAAGTGACACTGTATCATTATTCAAACACTTGAGTCTCTAAAACACATTTGGAAGAACTCAGCAGCTCAGGAACGTTTATTATTCTCCAAGACCACTGACAGAGTACAACTTGTAAAATTGTGCCATTTTTCTCAGTCTGATTCAGGAGCGCTGCCAAAGAGTGAAGAGACAAAAAACTGCCTGGCAACAGCATCTATTCACTGTGTAAACTGACTACTGGGAAAACTTTTCCAACATTTGACTAATTCAGTCTTTGACACAACAGTATTAATCTACCAACTTCTCTTGAAATACAAACCAAGGAACAGAAGTCTATTAAACAACAACTTTTATGTCCTATTATTTATTAACTTTTATTACATTCTATTTACAATAAAGGGGTTAAATGATGGATTTAGGTCTTTGAACTTTAACAATGATGACAGATAATTAAAATCCTACTTTGTATTTTGCAAACCTTTTTATTGATTCAGTCACAGAAAAAATTATTAGACCACCCTTGTTTTCTTCAATTTCTTGTTCATTTTAATGCCTGGTACAACTACAGGTACATTTGTTTGGACAAATATAATGATAAAAACAAAAATAGCTCATAGTACTTTAATTTTCAAGCTGATATCTATCCATTTTCCATGGTTTTCTTGATAATAACCAAAATCACTTCAGTTCTTAAATCAATATCTATGGCATTGTACTGACAAAAACAGTGCTTTTAGGCATTCCATGTTTTCTTTTCTGTCTGTTTTAGTCACATGATACACACAGGAGTTAGTACTTGATTGCATAAATATTGTTTTGATGACTTTTGGTGGTCTAATAATTTTTTTTCGCAACTGTATATGCATTCAATACTACCGTGTCCTTAGTGAACAGCACTATGAACTGAAAAATTATATTAAAAATACTCAAAATGTTTAAATATGTTATAGACCAAACAACTACAATCATGCACTTAAAACACATAAACTATAGTTATTACCTCCGCCAAGGAAGTTATGTTTTTGCCAGCGTTGGTCTGCCTGTCTGTCTGTCTGTCTGTCTGTCTGGAAGATAACTCAAAAAGTTATGGACGGATTTGGATGAAAATTTCAGGAAATACTAGCACAAGGAACAAATGATTAAATTTTGGTGGTGATCGGGGGGGCACTGATCTGCCTTGGCAGAGGTCTGGGCTCTCCCGAATGCTTTTCTAGCTTTTATTTGTTTTCTTTGTTTACCATGTCTTTGAACTCCGCCTCTTGCTGTCCATTTTTCAGGAAATTAAGAATAAATGTTGTTTTCTACAGAATTCAGCTGCAAAATGAATTAAATTGTTTGTCCCACTCATAGATTAAGCAGTTTAGAAAATGAATAAATCAATGTCAGTCCTAATTATCCAGCTGGTAAAGATCGATCTTTTAGGACATTTTATCCAAGATCTCCAGCAAAACAAATGTTAATTACATCTGATATCGCTCTAAAAGTCCTGTTTATGTGAAGGTCATGATTAACTTCATTCTAAATTTCCCATTCTCTTGGTTAATTTGATTAACTAGTTCTAGAACCTGACCAATATTTAGCCCTAAAAATTAAACATGTAGCTTTTTGTACAGAATTTTAAACAAAAAAAAATAAACAATAGGAATATGTCATTAGTAATTATGAGGCCATAATGTTAGTGTATACCAGGAACCATTATAGCAGTGAGTAGATTAAATAGCTAATGGTGAAACAGATAAGTCTACATTATTTTAAAATCATGCCTGAAAGTGGCGCACACACATTATATGTATAAACTCTTAAATAAACTAGAACACCCAGAGGTGTGAAATACAGGGGTGGGGGTTGGATTACAGCTCTAGCTCAAGCTGAAGGGAACAATAGGCAATAGAAACTGTTTCGTCTTATTAAATTTTAATTTTTCACAGCCAAGAATGGCTTCAAACAGACTAACAACACAAAATAACTGGACATTTAGAAAGTCTACTACACTTATACGATTATGTGTTTTTTTTTTTCCCATTATTGTTTTTACTTAGAATCACACATGTATCACCTACATCAACAATAGGATGATTTAATGCAGGATGCAGGATGACGCATACACAAATTGAAATGCATGACAAAAATAGCATTATGTTAATATTTTAGCGACTCTGTGAAATTTGACAAATCGTGTTTTCAGGGAAGCTCATGTCTTATTAATAGGATCCAACTTCCCCCCCGACTCCCCTGTAGCTCATACCCTGAAGCCAACTCTACCCAATTCTCTTAAGATCCGTCTCGTCCTTGACCTTGGCTTAAAACACGGCTTAGTAACCAGACGTGGCTTCTCGTGGGATTTCAGCTGCTTTAAACCTGACATGGTCATTTGCCTGGTGTTGCAGAGGAAGAAAGGGTTGAAATGGCAAAGGGAGACTGGCAGGAGTGATTACTGTGACACCCCATTATGGTATAGCACGTTCATTTGCATACATTTTACTGACACGGAGGGATATGTCACTGATAAATTCTACTTAACACTGCGAAAGGAAAAAGAAGTATTTTAATAATGCAGTTTATGTCATTTACTCTTACCCTGCTAAATATTGTATACCTCTTACTGCCGCAGGTCATTAACATACAAATGAGTTTGACTAAATGTGTGCCCATGTTTTTTTTCTATATAATGGGACACAAATGTGATTACACACTCTACTGTGGAGACATAATGTTGGACCCCACAATGTAAATGATTAACCCATAAAGACCCAAACATCCCCCATCTAAACTGTTGATCCACTAATCCTATCAATACATGTAAATAATTGGTGTAAAATGCAGTTTGTCATCTTTTCATGGTCATCATATATGACCCATTTGGATGTTCAGGGGCTCGGTAGTTGCCGTGGAAACACAGTCATCTTCAACAACTTTGATTTACCAGTAAAACCCATGGAGTTGGATCAATGACAGTAAATGCACACACTTGGTTTATGTTCAGTTAATGCTATATTTTTACATTTTCTTAATTTTTTTCTGTTTTGATACAATAACCTTTGACTCTGCTCTGAGCTTTTATGACCGTCTTCATGATCAATTAATTAAACATAGGAAAATAGATGATTTTCTCTGGGAAAAAATGCAAAATTCAGAGGATAATATTATAATAAATGGTGATACATGACTTAGGAAAGGTTAAATAGAGAGAAAAATTCATTTGGGAAGTACCACAAAAGTCACACTGGGTCCATATGGGTTAAGTGTGAGTATTCGGACTTTTCTTGTTTTACAGCTGACGTGATGCAAAAGGGCAGTGTGGGGGAAAAAAAGAACAATCTGCATGACATCTACATATATATTAGGTCTGGAGCAAATTATCCACATTGTCGTGTTGCAATTTCATTTCAAAAACTAGAAAAGCACTCTGAGAGCGCAGACCTCCGCCAAGGCAGATATGTGCCATACCCCCCCACACCCCTGATCACCACCAAAATTGAATCATTTGTTCTTTATGCCAGTATCAACATTTCCTGCAATTTTCGTCCAAATCCGTCCATAACTTTTTGAGTTATCTTCCACACGGACAGACAGACAAACCAACGCTGGCAAAAACATAACCTCCTTAGCGGAGGTAAAAAGCTTATTTGATCAGAGAATGTTAGCTAAGCAGTGGTGGGTAAATGCACTTCTACTACTACCCTCTCATGGCTGAACTGATAAAAAACTGTCCACAATAAATTGAAACATGTCCAGTTGGATTTTTTTTTCTAAATAATTTTCAGAAAGATGAAGATATTTTTAGCGTGAGTAGTTTCAACTGTCTTTTGTTAACCATAATAGTATTGTCATCTTTGTGGTGCTAATGACGCACATAGTCTACATCTGTGTCCTAGTGACTGTGTGTGGAACTGGTGGATGTACTAGAGCAGGGGTCACCAATCCTGGTCCTCGAGGGCCGGTATCCTACATGTTTTAGATGTTTCACTCTTCCAGCACACCTGACGGTCATTATCAGGCTTCTGCAGAGCTTGATGATAGGCTTATCATTTAAATCAGGTGTGTTGGAAGAGGGATACATCTAAATCATGCAGGATTCCGGCCCTCGAGGACCAGGATTGGTGACCCCTGTACTAGAGGGTTGGTATACAAGGATTAGTATCAAATATTTACATATGCAGTGGAGTCAAGAAAAATCCACTTTACCAGGCAAGATTTCAAAAAATATTCCAAGGCACACCGTAGGATTTGTGTAAAAATAAAATGCCTTTATTTCTCCATGGCAATCATTTAAAATTCAGCCAACGCGCTGTGACCTCTGGTCTTCATCAGGGCTTTTTTCACTGGTGAAGGTATTTTATTTCTACACAAATCCTACAGTGTGCCTTGGATTTTTTTTTTAAATCTTCCCTGGTAATGCGGATTTTTCTTGACTCCAAATAGTAAGACACACCACAAGTTTCCAAAGAGCACCTGTGGCTAATCACTAAGAAGACCCCACAGCAGTTCCACTGTGTTGGTTTAGAGATATACATAGGCAGTATTTCCACTTTTTCGTGCATGAAAACTTGACATGTGTGCTCTTGTGTGGTGAATGTTGTAACCTGACCTACAACATTTTGGAAGGGCCTCGGCTACAGATGGACATTCAGGGTTCAGATTTGGTTTTAGGGTTAGGGTGTATGTGTGTGTGTGTGTGTGTGTGTGTGTGTGTGTGTGTGTGTGTGTAGCCTTTGTATTCCATTTTCATATGGGGCTGAAGGAGCGTAAAAAGTCACAAAATGTCAAGCTGAAATGTCATTTTTCACAGCTGTTTAGGTAGGATGTTCTGGATGTTTGGGTCGATTCAGACTGAAGCCTAAACGAACCGTTGTGCCAACCTCAGGTTTTTCGTTGTATCATGACATTTTTAGCATCAGATTTATGAGATTCCAAAATATATATTTCATCTCATCATCAACCCTAAGTGATGATGAGAGGAGAGGAGAGGAGAGGAGAGGAGAGGAGAGGAGAGGAGAGGAGAGGAGAGGAGAGGAGAGGAGAGAAGAGAAGAGAAGAGAAGAGAAGAGAAGAGAAGAGAAGAGAAGAGAAGAGAAGAGAAGAGAAGAGAAGAGAAGAGAAGAGAAGAGAAGAGAAGAGAAGAGAAGAGAAGAGAAGAGAAGAGAAGAGAAGCCCATAACCACAAACCTAAAACTGTTCTAATTCCTAGAACAAACACAATGCAAAGAAACAGACTGACCTTAGCTGAGGTTAACAGTAAATCAACAGCGCCATTCAGTTTAACAGCAAGGCTGCCTTTGCTGCTGCTTCTCCACGGCAACCACAGGGATGCTGTCGCCAAGGTAACCATTACCACAGATAAAGAAGGAAACAGAGTGTTCTGTGCTTAAAGTGACGTCTGTCCTGCCTAAAGCGTATCCGTCCTGCCTGTAGTGGATCTGAAATACAGCTGCAACGATAAGGTGGGGATGATCCTATCAAAATGAACACAGCATCAATTTCACGGAAACAACTTTTGCGAGCAAGCAGAGCACAAAATGAATTCATGTTATTAAATAAACACAAAGAATATGACACTGACAAGGAGCTGATGGACCAAAAATCTCGGCTGATAAAACGGAGGAAAGAGCGAATTTCACAACACAATCACCTGCAACATCCGAGAAAATCAGATAAAGACAAACCTGTAGTCGCATCGGTGGCCTGTATTTCCACAGCTTATGATAAGAGGAGGCATTAGATAGTATTTTTAATGGCAGGATGAAAACACATATGAGGGCTTAACACTGTGTGGCAACAGATCAAGGATAAGTGAAAAATGGACCCATAAATTGTTTATTAATCTATCATAATAAAATTATGATCACTGGGGAATTATGAGGATTAGTTAGCTTCATGCACAGAAACGGAGCAGATAATATCACGGATGAGGAGTGACTGAAAATAAAATAATATTGAGTGTGGAACATCGTTAGCGTTTGGGCAGAATGGCCTTGTGTTTGAAGTGAGAGGCGAGTAGACTCAGTGGGTTGCCCCCCCGACTGAGTGACCTACATGAAAGACTCCCAGCCCTCCATCCATCCATGTGCTATATATGTATGAAGCCATCCCACGTTCCATACTAAATAAAATCACTCATATCACACAGGGACTTTTATTGCCCCTGAGATTTAGCGAACGGCTTCAATATTCCTTCATTTAATATCCAAACTGCATTACTGTGTAGGATTTCATTAATTTTCTGCTCTGACACGCTCATTTAAAGCAGATGCTCTGGAATTAGCGAAAACCACCAAAATATTCTGAAACAGGACATGACAGATGTGCAAGCCTACATGAACTGAAACTTCATATTTGGACTCATAAGGTCAAATTTATCACATAATATGTTCTCAAATGTGATGATGCAGTTCTCACCCCAGAAAATCTAGTCAGCCTGTGTATGTACCCTTTATGAAAATACCAAAAGGATTTGGAATGACATGAAAAACAAATGAAACAAGCATGAGAAAGGTCTCAAATGAAAGAGAATATTTTTCTGCAGGCACATGCACTACAAAGTCTCTTCATGAATATCTAAATTCTACATCCTAACGCGCCTTAATCCAAACTACGGAGCAATATAGAGCCTTTGCCATGATACAAAAACAACTGCAGCAACTGAAACAGAAGTAGGACTATAAACAAATACAAAAACCTTGAGGTTGTTCCAGCTTTGAAAGGCATCCTTGAGGTTTTGTGTCGTATTTAATGCATTAGTTTTTCTTTGACATTGAATGACCAAAAAGTCTTTATTTTTCAGTTCTAATCCACAGGTTGAACTTTCTGTGATTCAGTCAGTATTTCTTAGCCTTGTATAATAAAACTGTGCATAAAGAGAACTGGAGCATTGAACATAAAAATCAAACACTGCATGCGACACAAACACAGGGCAGATGGACTATGTGCTGAACAGTCAAACTGTGTCTTTCCCCATCTGTACTTGACAGACTTTCACTAGCTTTTGTGACACATCACTCATCTTTCTGCCTGAATATGATACTTGTTGCTCTAGGTCAACAAGTAAAGTGACCACGTTACCGATTAGTTCTCTAAGTTTGGGCAATTTGGTGTTGTGCTGTAGTGCAGAGAGCTGACCCAAACCCTCAGAGACCTTTAATACATCTCTGAAATCTGATTAAGGAACTGAGGTAGATAAGACAGGTAGACAACCAACATGCTGCTGTAATACATAGGAAATCTATTTACTGCTTTCTTTCTCCAGATTAATAACGTCACAGTTTATCAATGCTTCAGTCTTTAATTATCTGTGTAGAGCCAGATTTCGGTGCATATCCCTACCAAGAGGAGAGCACGGCAAAATGAAGATGTCTTATATCTGCTTCTGGCAATTTTTCCATTATTTTGTCTCCTGCAATTTCAAGTAGAATAAAAACATCTCTATATTAAAAAAAAGTCAGACAGTCAGAATGAAAATAAAAAACAATGATTAAAGGAGTGATATTTTGCTTTTTTTAAATGGAATTACGCATTTTAAAACATTTCCCTGTGGTCTACATAAACTGTAAATGCTCTGCTTGGGTCTGAATTCTTCATTAATTCAACTCCACAGGTCTATCTTCAACAATATTTACGGGTAATAACACCAGAAAGGTTGTTTTGAGTGTTGGCCCTTTAAATGCACATGACCCCACCCCTTCCAGGTTGTTGTTGACCAGGCTTTCCATCCCGTTCAACCACTTGAGTTCATTAATACAACCAACAACTGAACATTTTAGGTAATCGGCTCGAAGTTTGGACATATTTTCAGTTTTTACTACAACCGCTGCTACTGACAAACAATTATGGTGGAAGTCTTGACTTCATATGTGCAAATGTTGCGACGTAACTACGGTAGTTATAAAACATAACAAATTAAGCAGGAATTGAAACAGGTTGTAGAAATCTGCTCAATTTTTGCCGGCATGAATCTAAAGGTAGTTTTGTAACACCTGGAGGGTTCAAATTCAAACTTTATAAACTATTAGGGTCCAAACACAAATAAATGAACCAAAGACTAATAAAAGTGGGTTTAGCACTATATGACCCCTTTAAGAGCTGCTGAGTGTAGATATATGGGTGGTATACAATATTAAAGTCTCTCCAACATTTATCCAGTGTTTACTGTCTCCTTGTAAAGGGAATATGGCAGGTGACCAATTGAAACAGGCCTTCCATTGAACATTGTTCCAAACTGACATATTGTACGTACACGAGTCAATAAAACATACAACATAGGCCTAGTCATACTAAAATATCTTAATGCAAAAATATTAAATACCACACTTTTAAGGCAGTACCAAGATGGTCAAAATAAACAGGAGTCAGATTTATCGTAGCACGTTGTTATTACTGTGCCGTCAAGAAACGTCAGAAAGTTGGCAGCAAAATAATAATCCATCGCCTTGAAGGCTGGTTGACTCTGCCAGGTGTCTAACAGCAGGCAAAATGATGCAGGCCAGTCTGTTGGGATATGTGTTATTACCGGTTGGTATCTACTGTATCTGCCTGGCAGACTGCCCCTGTTCTGCTTCTTATCAGGAATCAGGTTTTGTCTGGCATTATTGAGGCGGCCTGGCCACTGCCTCCTGCTGCTTGGCTTTAGGGGAAGTTTTATAATGTTGTTCTGCTCGTCCTGTTACACTGATGGAACCTGAGGTAGTTAGTGAGGGACGGAAGGTTCTGGTTCGGCTGCTCATTACCTGCGATTGGCTCAGTGCAAAGGGAAACACGCCAGCAATCAGCAGCAGCAGACAACAACAGCACATGGGTAGCCAAGGTACTGTTGATGCTCCCACTGAAGGAGGAGGAGGAAATCATGGATTGGGAATATTGATAGATAAATATTTAATTTCTTGCTCAGTAGTGGAGTAAACATGATTTTCTAAAATAAACACAGAAATATAGTTTTTACTAGTGTTTCCAAGAAATGTGATTGCACCATAATGATGTTCAAGTTGACCTTCATGAAACTGCGCCATAGGGTCAGAATGACTCAGTAATATCAGTTCATTTAACAGTTTTAATGTCCTCAGTATAATGGGTGATTGTATTGCTTGCAAACACTTCAATTCAAAGACAAATGTTGTCTTATTTGTGCTATTTCATATACTTAGATTGAACTCTCGTTTTTAGAGAGAGTAGTGTTGTTAATAAAAATCAAATTTTTCCAATTCTGTCTGTTTCTGCAGCCTGTTTTCACTTTCTGCACAGTGAGTGTGCACAGTGTACACACTGTGCATTTAGCCATTTTTAGAACTATGAAACGCAACATGTTACATTTTGCGTTGACTCATGTAATTATATATTCAAATCCATCATTTATGTCACAGTTCATTTATTATCAAACCATTAAAATTTATGTCGAGTCCCATTGTTATGTCATGAACATAAGTCCCCAGTAACATTACATTATTTAACATGAATACAGCTACATATGAATAAAATGACCGAATTATAACTATATACATACTGTATCTCACTGTGAATATAATTTCACATATCAACAACTTTTATGATCCCATTCCATCACTTTTATTTTGAGAAATTACAGCGCATACTTACTGTACATGTAACTGTTGTGCTTAATTCAAGCAACTATCCATGATTCCTTCCATGAATGTATATAAAAACAGATGCAATGACAACTTCATCACATCCTACTGCACAGACTCTGGCCCCAAAATGCAATACAAGAAGTATCACGGCAGCTCCTTTAACCACAGGATTTTGGTGTCACTTTTCGACAGCGTCCTGTGGTTTTAAGAAATACTAAGCAATAAAAAAGACTTACTGTGGTAAATCTTATACTGTTATTATTTTAAAACAGAACAATATGGATCAGTCCTAAAGAATTAAACCAGTATAGGAGTAAACAGTCTGTTCCTATGAAGAGTTTACCTTTGAGAATCATTTTGATAAGTACAGATGCATCCCCCCCCGTCCACCTATTAGCTCAAAAAGATCAGAGGCTCAGCAAACAGAGCAGAGACATGCAGGTAAAAATATCAGCAAGGCACTAAATATGCAATGATGCCGTAATTAAGATAAAACACACAGAGGCAGGCAGAAGACAGCATGGCGCCTCATCTGTACTGCTCTGTCGCAAGGTCCCGTGTGACTGGCTACAACAGTCATGTGACTAGCTCTGGGGCGCTCGGTGGGTCAGCCAGTCTAGCATAAACAGAGCAGGGGAGATGTCCTGGGTTACTTCAATAAGCATATGCACACATAAGACCCACAAGCCGACACACGTTTATTCTAACACACAGAAGACTCAACACATTTCCATATTTTTGCGCCAAAATGGACCCACTGGTATGTACCTCATGTCCACTGCCCCCTTCAGATTCAGATATAAAAGAACATTAACGTAAAACCCCATTTGTACCTCAATCTTCCTGATACACTCATTTGTTCACCAGAGATGACAATCAGCCAAATATAACGACAAAAATTAACCCTGGACTTACAGAGATGGGGTAAAATCATTGTTTACCAAGTCTAAAGTAAGTCTGGGGTTCAATCCCATTTCAGCCCTTGGCCCTCCCTCTTGCCCTGACCCCTCCCTTTTGCATGTTGACATGAAAGGGTAGTGGCGTCTCGATTCTTGATGAGTTGCAGAGGAGGGGCTGTTTGGAAGTATGAAGCTGAAGACCAGCACATGTGATGACACTCCCTCTGACCAATCAGTGGTCGGAAGTGAAATTTCAGTGCTGACTCAGCCCAGATAGAACCTCGCCGGAGGTGGTATGAAAAAAAAAGTATGGTTACCAGGTACAACCCCCAGTGGAAAAGCGCTAAAACAGTCTAGAGTCGAGTTGAGTCACGCTGGAAAGGTGCAGTGGAAATGGGGCGTAATTATTCACGGCTAGTTCTAAATCACTTCTCTGTGTGGGGAAAATTTTAACGTGGTTTACAAATGGAATTAGTTGTCATTTCTCACCTTTATCCATCTGTAATCTTTGAGAAAAGTTTGTCTATTTTAATTGCTTAAAGCAGCATTGTAGAAGTGTATTTCAGATCAGTCTTGGTTTCTGAAAGTCATGTCTCAGAACAAATTATTTCTCTTGGTCTTCAGCGAATTTTACTTCAGGACTGGTCTTGACTACAACTGTACGGTTATCACCAAATTAAATCTGATTATTTGTTATACCTGATCAATCATATTACCCTGCAAGTCTCTGAAAATGAGTTGCCATAATGTCTTTGTGCTGTCCCTCATCTGCTCAAAGTCTCTTTTACATTGACACAAGCCAGTCTTGATCATTACTCGGTCTTTGTGACCCCATTATACTGCAACAAATTCTTCAAAATCCAAATTACTTATGATATACCTCATCTGAACTATATTTCTCTGGCAGGTGGGAGGTGTATTTAACTGATCCTTTAATATTAAAAGAAGAGAAAATGAACATAATTAAATCTGATGTTCCACAGCTGTATGTTCTGAACGTGTGGTTTTGGATTCCAACCTGCCCAGTGTCAGCTTTTTTTTTTTTTTTACCTCCCTCTTCTTTCCACTCAACCCAAACAGTGGTTGCACATGGTTGTCTCTCTCCAGTTCTGTTTGAGGTTTTTTCTTCTCATAAAGGAAGTTTTTCCACCGTACTGTCACCCTTGGGCTATTTCATGGTGCATTTGTTGGGTTTCATCTGTGTATTTTTATGACCTTAATTTGTGAAGTCCCTTAGGATAGGTGCTATATAAACAAAACTGAATAAACAAATTAATATAACTGAATTCCACTGAAATCCAAGTGAAGTGAACAATATCAAATTAATATAACTATGTTTTGTTTTTTACTGTCTATGTGCTTAGTAAATGTATAAATTGTAATATTTTTATTTTGAGAAGTAATCATGTTTTTAAAACAAATCTTAAGAAATGTGTAATCAATAATGAAATAATGCGAAATTAAAATAACTATGTTTTGTTTTGGGGTTTTTTTTCTGTCCATGTGCTTTGTAAATGCAAAAATTGTAATACTTTAATATTGGGAATGGACCCCAGGAAGAATAGTCTCTACTTTGGTAGAGACTAATGGGGATCCTTACATAAAGAAATAAAGAAATAAATAAAGCCTTTTTTATTTGAGTCCAAAATCTCATTGTCATGTTCAGACCTCCAGGCAACCACAGACAAATCGCAATCACTACTGTAGATCAATAAACTATTCAACTCACAGTAACAACAAGTCCACAAACCTGGAAAAGAAGTAAAAGCTACACATGAACCTATTTGATAGTAACATCTCTGATCTCCAGCACTGTTTCAGATTAGACGTAGCTGTGTACAGAAAAGCTTAGTGCTAAGCTCAGGCTGAGAAACCGAGAGGCAGCAGATTCTGCATACATTCCTAAACTGTTGTCAGAGCCTCCTGAAGCTACTGCTCTCAGTGTTCATCACCCTCCCATCTGTCCAGCGAAGTACAGTAGATGCTGAGGTTCTGTCTGAGCATCACCTGAACCTTTACTGTCACAGAGGGAGAAAGTCTATTGTTGTTGCGCATCAACTTATGTTTTTAGTAACTTCTGTTATTCCAAAACCATTAAGTACAACAGATGGAATACTTACACACAGCCTTTTCCAAAATGTCCTTACCACATATTATTTGAAAGTCATCCAAAGCCAAATAAGTAAGGATGTAACGATTACCAGTATAACAATAAACCAAGGTAAAATTCCCGATTCCTGAGTATTACCGTTTAAATTCTAATTATCGTTAAAACTGTGTTCGATTATCGCACTTTAAAAACTCAAGGTGATACTACTCATTTACTGGAGAAGAAGTGCACCTCTGTCCCATACATCTCTCTCTTTCTCTCAATATGGAAAACAGTCAAACAAGCTCCACTATGAACTATCCAACTACTTTTTTCCACTCAAAAAACACTCAGGAATTGATAGGATAATTGATAAGGAATTGGACTGGTAAGCAGAATGGACAATGGCATTGATATTGATCAAATCCTATCAATTCCCACCCCTACTGCACATATCTCTCATGGCCATAAGGTGCCATCTTTAATGCACATTTGTATGTTTGATGTTTACATGTTAATATTTTAATGTTTCAGCCAAAAGAAAGTACACTGTGCACGTTCTTTTATTTGTTTTTTGTTTTTTTTCAAAATACAACTTGGTTAAATTATGTTTATGTTTATGTTTATGCATTTGGCAGAAAATAATTTTTTATTATTTTTTTATTATTTAATTATAAATTATTTCAGTGTGTGCGTAAGTACTTTTTGAACATTTTGAGAACATTTCAACAACACCGCAATAATAATGTCATGTCTCATCAAGTGTGTTAAATTTAGTCATGTTAACGTTTAGTGTTTCATGTCTTGTCTTAGTTGTTTCAGTGTTTTATCCTTGTTTTATGTTTAGAGTCATTCACATTTGGCCCTGTCTTGCACTTCCTGTTTTAATTTATACGCATCGCTTCCCCCTCGTTTCAGATCCTGACTTCCTCCCCTTGTGTGATTTTACTGCCAGTGTGATTGTTAGCCCCACCCCTGACTGGTGTCACCTGTGTTCCCTTACCTCGTGTAGAAATAGTCCCTGTCTCCCTTTGTCTGGTGCCAGTTCATCTTGTTCAGTATGCAGGATCTCGTCAAGCGTCCCAGCCAGCTTTTTCATTTTTGTCAGGTTTTATTCAGGTATTCTGTAAGGGTTTTGTTTCTTGTACTGATTCTTTTAAGCTGTACTTTGTATCCTCCTTGGGAGTGTCTTTTGTTTCATTACTTTTGGACTATTAAAATACTTTTGTTAAATCTTCGTTTTTGTGAGTCATGCATTTGAGTCCACCAGTTTTATGTCAAGGACTTTACAAATAATGATAACCCTGATAATTTTGGTCACAATAACCGTGATATGAAATGTTCATATCGTTAAATCTCTACAAATAACTTTTAAGTAAAATATACTCTCTAAATACAGCGCCATTTTTAGACCGATATAGACACTTTTTTTCTTAAAATGCTATTTATGTGCATAATCAATATTTTCTGCAAGCTCCACAGCACAGAAGCATAAACATGCATGTCTTCTGAAATATATAAGTTTGCAAAGGATGTGCAAGACAAGGGCAAATGACAACAATTTGCAGAAACTTTTCAGCAGTAGCAAAGATCTCGTCACGTTTTGCCCTTGATCATAACATTTGCAATTATCCAACAAGTAGTCAGCCCTGATCTGTCATCTCCTGAATTCTCCATAGAAAATGATCACATCACAATACTGGTTTAAAACAAGCTTTAAACATGCACACCTCTCAAATCACACTGCTTTTTCTTATTTAAACATCTGGCTATTTAGCATGTCAGGTTCATTCTTCACCTTAAAAGCAGCAGAAATATCTAGACAAAACCATTTCCCCTCAAGGTCCACTTATTCACTTTCCAATCTGAGAGTTGATTCTAGTCCTTGGAAACAACATAACTTTGCACCAATGTATAAGAGAAGTCTTAAAAAGCTCAGAATAATGAAGTAGATTGGAGATCTTAAGTTTCTAGGCAACTGAGCCAACCTCAGCAAAAAGGAGTCATATTTTGCAGATACAACGTTACTTTTGGAATATATTCAGTTAGTGACTTATCATATACTAAAACAACATTTGGCATAACATTATAGCTAATACACAGGGGCAGTGAAATAAGGCTAGGTCAGGTTAGCATCAGACAGCTCAGTGAGACAACAGTATGTGAGTTTGAAGCAAATATAATGAAATGTTGATAAAGAATGAAAAATTGGAAAATTGGAATTATCCACATGGCTGATGGCTACATGGATGGGATCAAGGAATAATAAAGTTTCCATGTAGCCCATTTACATCCCCCATTAAGTTCATCAACTTGTTTTCTATAATGACAAAAACTATCAGGCATGTGTTGAGGAAGGTGGTTTTCAGATGTTTTCATCAGGTTTTTCTGATGCAAGAAGCTCATGATGGTGCTGGGGAGGTCAGCAGCCATTATACCTGCTCCAATACAAATACAACTTCTCATAAACTGTTATAAAAACAAAAAAATCTTATCTTATAGTACTTCATAAAGGATGAAAAATGGGAAAATTGGAATTATCCATATGGCTGATGATTTCATGGATGGGACCAAGTAATAATAAAGTTTCCACGCAGTCCATTTACATCTCCCATTAAGTTCATCAACTTGTTTTCTATAATGACAAAAACTTTACCAAGCATGTTTTGAGGAAGGTGGTTTTCGGATGTTTTCAGCACGTTTTTCTAACGCAAGAAGCTCAACATGGTGCAGGTGAGGTCAGCAGCCATCATACCTGCTCCAACACAAGTACAACTTCTCATAAATTCTTATAAAAACAAAAAAAATCTTATCTTATAGTACTTCAAAATATGCACAATGGTGTAAAGAGACACAAATGGAACTTACCCACCACTGATTCTTTCTCCATTTATCAGTCACCAGAATACATGTGCATCCAAAATTTGTAAAACCCAAAGAACGCAAAGATATTCTACTAAGTTGTATGGATTTTCTGCAGATATGCTTAATTACACACATACAATTGATATGTGGATAATGATACTGGTAGAACAGTTTATGTTTAACCCTTAAAGACCCAGAGCTACTTTTGTGGCAAAATATTTTTTCTCTCTATTTAACCTTTCTTAAGTGATTTATCACCATTTCTTATAATTTTATCCTCTGTATTTTGCATTTTTCACTGTAAATCATGTATTTTCCTGTATTTAATTTCCTATGTTTTATTCAGATATTCGTAAAAACTCAGAGTAGATTAAATGTTATCATATCAAAACAAAGAAAACGGAAGAAAAAGTGACTTTTTCAGCAAAGATATCAATAACAGAACATGAAACAAGTGTGTTCATCCACCGTCATTGATCCAACTCCATGGGTTTTACTGGTGAATCAATTTTGTAGAAGATGACAGCGTTTCCACATTCACTGCGGAGCCTCTGAACGTCCAAATGGGTCATATCTGATGTCCATGAAAAGATGACAAACTGTATTTTACACCAATTATTTTCATGTATTGATAGGATTTATGGATCAGAAGTTATTAAACAGTTTAGATCAGTTGATGGTTTTGGTTGCCAGTGGCTGTTTGGGTCTTTATGGGTTAGCACGTTGGTAAAGCAAATTCAAAGCTGCTATAGTTCAAGATCTTAGTTACATTTGTCATCATTTGTCTTTGTGTTTACAGTAGCTTGATATTCTATTCATTTAGTTGCTTTGTATTTTTCAATCCTCGCATCTAGCAACTATAGTTCAAGCATCCTCGCTCTCGTATTCATTGGTTTATGGAGATGCACACACACAGAGCTATAGAGACTCACACAGCGCTTCCTGTCAGTGCACACGTCTGTAATCCCAGTCACTGTGGGGGCCTGCACGCTCTCTGCCTTAAGCATATTCCCCCAGCAGGAGGGGTTGGAGGGTGTTGAAAGCATTCGAAGGAAGCAAACAGCCCTCATATGTTACTCAAATGGTGGGATGGCCCATGGAGCAGGAGATTATGGCAATGCAATCCTGGACACAAGGCTGCGGCAGGGGACTTTCAAGAGTTCATCTGAGATTAGATTTTCAAGATTTGTTGGTGTATACCGTTACTACCATTGGTCCATAGACATCACACACACAACATGAACAGCTTTCTATTGGACAGATTGGGCCTAACACTGACATATTCTTTAAGTCTACCTGTACTGACCATGCTTATCACATTAATTCATGCAGAGTTTCAGCTTCTTCCATCTAAGACACAGGTGTCAAACCTGTGGCCCGGGGGCCAAAACCGGCCCGCCAAAGGTTCCAATAATCACAGCCCAGGTAGACGGACAAATCAATGAATCTGCATCACTACCATTTCTGGGACAGCCCATGAAGGAGGCTGACTGAAGGAGCAGTGACTTAGTACTTGACAACAGGATATAACATAACAGAACTGCTAGTATTATATATTCTCTTTTGAAATAGCTAGCAATGAAAATTCACTACAGGTACCCTTTAATGTCTTGGACTTTGAAGTTTTCTGGTATGAGCGTTCCAGTTAAGATTAATTGCACACACTTGTCATAAATTTCATGATTCAGCGTGAAATGTTACCTGTTCATTAGCAGGCGAGTGTTTGGGAAATTTGCTGAAATAATCAACTCCTGTGATGCTACAGAGAGGTGAAGTCCCACCAGTGTGCTTCCCATGTGTTCCATAAAAAATATCAAGTGTAGTGTATGCCAAGAGATATAATATTTGAGGGTAAAGCTTGAATTGTGCAGCCATTTATATAAGTAATATTTACACTGTTCTTGTACAGTGTCAAACAAACTTAACACTGAGTTAAACTGATCAAATACAGACTTAAGTCGAAATGGATTTTCATCCTTTACACTTCCAGTCCTTAAATGTAGCATGGTAAAAATCCACATTATATTAAGATGTAAGATAAGATAAGATAAGCCTTTATTAGTCCCACAAGGGGAAATTCCATGTCATGATTTTATTTAGATTTTAGGAGAACTGTAAATTTAATGAAAATTTAGAATATGTGTCAAAAGAAGAAACGCCAGCTTTTAAACTTTATGAAAGATAGATATTCTAAAACAACGGCAATTATTTAAGGAGTGACTCTTAAATATTTTGTGCATGTAATTAGAGCCTGTGTCTATTACCTGCAAAACTGCACATGTTAAATTAATGGCTTATTTTATATTAATGGCTTATTTTATGATCACTGCATATTTTAGGCAGTACCTGTTTGTTTGGCATGCATGTGGGTAGTGTGGGTGTGGAGTATGAATGGAATAATTTATTCTTTAGTATTTATTGTTCTTACACTTTTTTTATAGGTCCCGTTTTTACCTTGTGCTTTAAAATTTCATTGTATTTATTTGCAATGACAATAAAAGGAATCTATCTAAATTGCCATCAAAGCACAAATGTGTTGTGGTGGAATGAAATACATAGAAATTTACAAGTTAATAAACACCTTCCAGTGCAAAGCACTCCATTGTGTAAACAAAGGTCAACTGACCATGGAAAAAAAAAAAAGTTTCTTGTTTTTCATTCAGATCAGTGTGTGCTTTCGTCAAGATAGTGACATGTCTGTTCTTGGGAATAAGTGCAGCTGTCTGAATCAAAGCACAAACACACAGGCCGAGACACAAAGAGCACAAAGACGTCGGCTCTTCTCCGTCACCGCTTTCACTTTTATTATTCCATTATTATTTTACTATGAGAGCCACATCCATTTTGAATTTCATTTTCTCAAACCCTTCTAAAAAAAGCCTGAGTCGTTTATAATACCACACAGCGGCATCATCCTCTCTCTGTCACAGAAATGTTACGCGTTACTCTCTGTAGAAAATGGGAGCAGCAAAGGTCAATTGATTCTCTCTCTTATCTAATATGGTCTAATCGGCTGCCTGAGCTCATCGCACTGCTCGAACTAGAAAACCCTGCACTCTTGGTCTTAGGTATTAGGGTTCATTGCAGAAAGCTATAAGCCTGGAAGGATTTCTGTGGCTCTAGCACCACTCGTTAGATTTCAGTTTTGACATTTTAGATCTTTCACTGCAGCAGAGCAGAACGGCAGGTCAGTAAGAAACAGGACCAAAGCCTTCCTCTATTTTACCCAAAGGCTTAAGTGATGTCAGTGCTGATGATGTCATTATAGCTATTATTTATTGGACCACAAGAACATGACAAAAAATGTCACAGGTATTAAAATTCATCTTCAGTGTTTGAGTTTACCCTACACCCTAAAAAAATATTTAAAGTAAAATAGCCTTGTTTCAGAGATATGCAAAGAATAGCCTCATCAAGTATATTTGTAATTTCATTTTAAAAAATACTTTATATCCAACTTTGTCTTAATAATTTGCATCTAAATAGTAATAGACTAGATTAAATAAGTCAAAAGAATGGTTTGCATAATATCCTAACAATGAGAGTGAGAACACTTAAATGTGCAAAAATCAAATTCAGGGTGAAAAAAGCAGAATTCCTTCCATCTGCAGCTCTCTCCTCTCAGTCCAAATTAAAAGACCAAATATAAAAATAGATGACCTGATGTTGTTTCGTGTTGTAATAGAAAAATCAAGCCATTTATCCAAGCTCCCATGTTGTATTACCATAGAATCTTATCCACTTTGACAAAAATCTGATCAGTGATTGATAATAACAGCTGTCAGTCATGTATTTAACCCTCCTACCTGTCTGAAATCACCTGTGATTAGACAAAATCTGCACCTCATGGGATGGATTTTCTACTGTCTGAAAACGCAGAGGAAGTGTACCTGCAGACATCTCATGTCCTCTCAAATATCTGTGTTTTTGTTGCCTGTAATGAGGACAAGTTAGTTAAATTTTGGCATTTTCTCCGAGTGTTAAGACCCATTCAGGTGCTAGATTTTTAGATTTTTGAGAAATCGAGCCAAGAAACCTGCAGATATTTTGTGTTAAAGTGGTCATATTTCACTAAACCCACTTTTATTAGTCTGTGGTTCATTTATTTGTGTATTTGGACCCTAACAGTTCAAAAAGTTGGATTTTGAACCCTCCAGGTGCTGCAAAGCTATCTTTATATTCATTCCAGGAAAAATTGAGTGGATTTCTACAACCCGTTTCAATTCCTGCTTAATTTGTTACGTTTTATAACTAGTTACGTCACAACATTTGCACATATAAGATCAAGACTTCCAACAAACATTTCTCCGAGTACGCCATAATTGTTTATCAGCAGCAGCAGTTGTGGTAGAAACTGAAAATATGTCCAAACTTCAAGCCGATTACCTAAAATGTTCAGTTGCTGGTTGTATTAATGAACACAAGTGGCTGAACGGGACAGAAAGCACAGTCAACTACCTGGAGGGGGTGGGGCATGAAGTGGCTCATTTGCATTTAAAGGGCCAGCACTCAAAACCACCTTTCTGGTGTCATTACTCAGAAACAGGGTTGAAGATGGACTTGTGGAGTTGAATTTATGAAGAATTCAGACCCAAACGTAGCATTTACATTTTATGTAGACCACAGGGAAATGTTTGAAAATACATAATTCCACTTAAAAAAGGAAAAGATCACTCCTTTAATACAAGACTGTTTGGTTGTATTTAAGAACTCTACTGTGTTTGGCTTCTTTCTAGTAAGGCTGTTTACTAATACAAACTCTCTCTAAGAATCCTGACATTGAAATTCAGTATTTTAATACTGCACTTTAAACAATTAAGAATTGTTATTTGGCCAAAATGAGTACTTGTCTCTCTCTTTCTGTCTCTTTTTTTTTGTTTTTTGCATCTAGTGAATCTGCCACACTGTGCACTGGTGTGTCAGCCACACACTGAACTCCACATCAGCCTTTAGCTCATGGGGAGCGACGCACAAGGGGACAGAAACTATTACATCATCTGCCTAAATCCATTTAGTCTGGCACACACGCAAACACAATGAGACGTGGACGTTAGAATACAAACACACCAACAAGCATAGTAACACACAGTGGCTCATGAATGCAGATAAAAAATAAAAAAGACCACTTGCTAAAAAAAAAAACAGTAACAGAAATTTCACCTAAATTCAAGAAAATCATACACATGGCCCTTCTCAGATCCCATCTCTCGCTTCATTTCCCACAGCCAACTTGCTGCTGCAGAGACCTCGCTGGCGTGACAGCAACTCTATGATGACAGATGATGACGGACTGCTGTAGAAGTGTCCGTGTGAGTGTGCATTTGAGAGTGTGTACGGGGAACACGGTTAATGGAGGAATGCCACTGGGAACTTGTTTGTATCAGATGGTTTAAAGGATTTTTTTTCTCTTTTTCTGCCTTTGCAGAGTCTCGACATCATTACAACAACAACACTGAACGATTGTTAGATTTAGTAAGAGACCAAAAGGTCGACATGATGGAGTGCTGTGAAGAGTCGCACAAAATACACTGCAAAGCAATTCTAAAGAAGCCAGATAGTCTTACATATAAGCAAATTATCTTGTATTAACAAAACAAAAGCTGCCAAAACAGCATGCACATTTTGCTAGGATTGATTTCTTGAGAATAAAAGTCTAACCACAGTAAAATTAAACAGAAAAATGACAAATAAGATGCAACTTCTGCTTCATACGGGCAGAAAAATGCATTTAACCCATACCCAGTGCTACTTTTGTGGCAGTTCACAAATTAATCTTTCTGTATATTTAACTTTTCTTAAGTGATTTATCGCAATTTTTTTGCAATATTATCCTCTTTAGTTTGAGTCTTTTTCAGTGTAAATCAGGTATTTTCCTGTATTTAACTCGCTGATCATGTAGATGTTCATTAAAACTTAGACTGAATTCAATCAATCAATCCAATTTTATTTATGTAGCGCAAAATCATAAAAGTTTTCTCATGACACTTTACATGTACAGCTGCTCAAAACCAGACTCTCAAGCCAATTTACAGATTTACAACTCAAAGGTTATTATATCAAAAGCAGAGAAAACTGAAAAAAAGTTACTTTTTCAGCAAAATCTATCATTAACTGATCTTAAACCAAGTGCCTCGATCCACTGCCATTGATCCAACTCCATGGGTTTTACTGGTGAATCAATGTTGTAGAAGATGACAGTGTTTCCGTGGTAACTATGGAGCCTCTGAACGTCCAAATGGGTCATATCTGATGACCATGTAAAGATGACAAGCTGTATTTTACACCAATTATTTACATGGATTGATAGAATTAGTGGATCAATAGGTATTAAACAGTTTAAATCAGTAGATGGTTTTAGTCGCCAGTGGTTGTTTGGGTCTTTATGGGTTAAGTTATGATACAATCGATATTATTAACCTGAGAAGTCGTGCAAGTGATCTCACTCTAAGGAAGGAAAAAACAGGAAAACAATCCTATTTTCTCTGCTGGGATATTACACATTATTTTAGCTTAACTTAATATTGGACAGAAAATATTATTAACACGATAAAATTTGATATAGTTATATAAAATGCGCTTACTCTTCCAGCCTTGATAAACTCATTTCCCAGAAACAAGCAGGTTTATAAAGTCTCATTTAAAACAAATAGGAAGTCTAGGCCCATATAATATCCACGGCATGATGGGAATCACACATTTGGACCTTGCCAGTAATATGAAAACAATTTAGTGCTTCTTGCCAGTAAAGCCGTCAGGCAACCTGGCATTATAGGCAAAATTTATCACAACCCCAACAGGGATAGAATTGGATAGAAAAACTGGTTTTAAGCAAATGTAGCTTAACAAATGTGTAAACTGGGTATAATTAAAACAGAAGGCAGGAGCTGAGTCAGAGTGGCTGAGAAATGTTGTTGTACAGCAATGGAAAGATTTTTAATGAACAGAGGAAAGTGAGAAAAAGAAAAGTGGTGCTGAGTTAAAAGAGGAATATGGTGTATTTTCTCAAGCAGAGCAGAGGACTCGCTAACTATGCACAGTAGTAGGAGAAGAGTGGAGCCCAGTGCATCATGGGTCAGAGCTGCTCACTGCATCGTCTAAAACAGAACTGTGTCTTCAAGCACCAGTAAAAAATAAAACAGACTAGAGGATCAATAAAGCAACTTTGGGACTGCTCAAACTCAGTGCGCATGTGGTTAAAGGTTAGGTTTGGAGTGGAAAAGCACAAAAAAATAATATACTTCACAACCTATCCCCTATAGGGAATAAATAAGGCTGGAAACAACATTTAAAATTATATTTTCATGTTAAACAATACTGTTTTAGCCTTCACCTACAACCTTTTTGCTGGTCTGGTCAGATTGTAGATCATATTTTTGTGAAAAGTAAAAAATAATCAGTTGGAAGGCTTCTAACTGACTGTGAAGCTATAACATGCATTATTGATTGCCAGTGCATTGTTTTCATTTTTATTGATATATTGTTGCTGAGAGAAGTTTATAGATTTGACGTAATAATTTGTTCTCTGAGGGAAGAGAATAAAATTTTGGAAATATTGAATTTAATTAAACAGTTCAGATCCTTCCATTGGATAATTACTGACGTGATTGTTTCAGTCCATTAAACCTTTAACTGATGCGGTGAGGAAAATATTCATCAGTTTATGGAGAAAATAAAGATTGGACTGTTTCAATGGAAAAAGGTCATGGGGTCTGATGAGTCCAGATTGTCCCTGTTCCAAAGTGATGGTCGATCAGGGTGCAAAGGGAGGTGGATGAAGCCATTACCCATCATGCTTAGTGCCTCCAGTACAAGCCTGTGGTAGCCTGTGATACGGGGTTGTTCCAGTTGGTCAGGTCTAAGTTCAGCAACATTACGTGGCCAAAAAATGACAGAAATAAATGCTGTTACACTGAATTTGCCGGCCAAAAATATGCCATGGCCAATGCATGGTTCCATTCTGACTTTTTTTTTTAAGCAATTTAAAACCAAAGTATAAATGTACAAGTCTATGATTTATTGTTCTTCAAGATAAAATGAGTAAAAGGTTAAGGTGTTAATAGTGAAAGACCACAGCTGTATTTTCGGCAGGTTAACAAGCAGAATATTTAGCATAAAACACAGCAAAGTGGATGGAACTCTTGGCAAAAATGGGGTCCATTTCCAAAAGACACAAAAAATAATATTTCTCTGTTGTATTTTTATTTTCTGTGTTCATATTATATTATATTTCTGTAACTGAGGGTGTTTTTTCAGCAGTGTTAAAATGAATCTGAAGTCCTTAAAACTGCCTCTCCTATTAAAAGAAAAAAATAACAATAGTAACAAAATTAAATAAAAAAACAAAAATGCCTCCACTGGAAGAAAAGGTGCTTCACAGCCACAGTAACTGGGTTTCCATTAGCTTCAGAAATGCGCAAAATGCAAATTGCATAGTAGAAATATGATAATGCAAACACAGAAATGTTGCAAAAAACTGTCAAAGGTCCCAAAAAAGTTTTTACACTCTCATGAGGTGGTTTTTGAGAGGTTTCAATATAGAAGTATAGTGCAAAAGTGTAACAGAAACACATTTTGTGCATTTTCACACATCTGTGCACGGTGGTTTTGCTCAGGCCAAACATCTGACCTTTGACCCTGTACTCAGAACAGGTGGTTCTAGTTTGTTTCGGGCAATAGACACTCACTTTTCTGTAGGAACTGCTTCCCAAGGGCATAACAAGTCTGGTGCCACGCGAGGTTCAATAACATCACACAGTTCATTAAACGTTGCCTGGGTCATTTGAAAATTATGGATCCACAACTCGTTGGTGGATTCCTGATGTACAGTTCTTTCCCAGAAATCTATTCTACCATAAATAAGGACTTTGCCTGGGGATGATTATACGTTCCCTTCTTCTTTTGTCTAAGACAATCACTGCAATTGAAGTAGATAAACCGACACTACAGTACCAACACCGTGGAGGTTCGGAAGGAAACTCAGTGCGTCCATCTTCCTTAATAGAGCATCTTGTGAGAACTATACAGTATTTTATGAGAATTACGACACGTCACAAGATGGGACTTTACTAGAATCACACATGAGAAGCCAAACACTCTTCAACAGGGGCGCAGCTACCAATTGTGGGCCCAATGAAAGGTAAACCTTGTGGACCACTTATGCTTGCGTAAAAATGAAACTGGAACTTAACGTGCTTTCAACGTCCGACTCCCAACTTCTCTTATACAGCAGATCTTACACGAAATTTTCACAACTTCTATCTTGTATCCACTGGCCCCTCTCCACTACTATATGGGGCCCCCACAAATGCTGGGCCCCATGAATTTATCATGTTTACCCCCCCTTATCTGCACCCCAGCTCTTCAATGGAAACACCTACAACTAGTGTCAAAATTGTAGAAATATGTCTTTTATTTTGCAGAAAACTGTAATGGAAACCCAGCTAGTGTCGCCCTGTTCGTCCAAATATCAAGTCTGGTGCTGGGGATGGTCACTAGTGGGAAATCTTCTCCACCCACACAAACCGACAAGTCCAATCTGTCTCCCAAATAGCAGGGACAAGAGCTACATTTGGAGAAACCTGGACATTTGGTGCGGATAAGTTTATTTTTTTCACCAGAAATGTTTACAAAACTGGGAACTAGACTGAAGTGCAGCAGAAGCGTCAATAAGTTTCTGGTGAGGAAAATATCAATAGAAGCAGTTTACCTCTTAATAATCCATTTACAGAATTTGTTCGTGTTAGAGTTCGTAAAAACATCCACAGGAGGTGATGATTCTGAAAACCTCACACAGGTCACCGGAGACTCCAAAACAGACAGGCTTAGAGGCTTTTAGTGGCTCTCTGCAGCCGCACAACAGCGCACACTGCAGTGCCTCATATTTTTAGATTCCAATTTTCAGCCCTTGTAAAGGTAAAATGGAGAGCTTCAATCTGTTAGATTAAGTAGCGTCTGTTTTTGGGGCAGAAAAACGTCGCTATTGGGAAATTCAATTAAGCTTTATTGTATCCAGACAGAAATATCAAAGACACAGAGTAATGAAAGAAGATGAGAGCCTCAGTTTCACCTTAAACTGTGAAAGGAGGCTTTAATTTTGTCTCATGAATATAAACACAGACTTGAGGCGACATAAAAAGTTATAATTACTTGGCATCAAAGTGAATTCCTACATAAAAATTAAAATAAAATAAAAAAATCTATAAAATATATTTAAAGAGACAGGTATTATCTTTATATATTTATTCAGTGAGCATTAGTCCATATATTTAGAGAACAAATGTACAGAATCGCTCTGTATACTATATGTAATATTGTGTTTCTCCTCTTTAATTTTGCTGTTTTAGTGCACTTTATCTCATTTCAATTGCTAATGACTCACTGTTTTTATGTTGCGTGGTATTTATTCTGAAAAGCCCCTCGGGTTTTGAAACACGCTATATACTTAAAGCTTATTATTCACTACTGTACATATCCAGTGTATGTAAAAATGCTGATGGAGTCACAGTCAAACATGGGTTTATTTCAACATATTTAAATACATATTTTGTGTGTTAATGTTCCCAGGCTTCTTCAGCTTGACACTCAAAATTTTATGTCTCCTCAAGAACCAAATTTGCAATAAAACATCATGAAATGTCATTTTCGTCTATGTGCGCACTGACTCTTCCGCTGTCAAAGTGACGCTATATTAAATGCACTTTGCTGTTTCTACAGGGTACAGGGTTATCAGATGTATCAGATTTGTCACAAGAAAAAACATTTACATTCTTAAAGGAAAAATTGCTTAATATTGAGTCACATCCTGGAGTTGAGTTCGATTTTTCAAATTTGTCCCAAAACTAATTTACATCATCATCAATATGGTTAAATGAAACTCTGGTTGCTCAACAATCACTTCACTGAACAGACACATGAAACTAATCATCATCAAATGCTCATTTCTCTGTCTGAAAGTTTCTTTTTTATGTAATTTTCACTTTGCCAAATCATTTTTGTTTTGTTGGAGCTTTTATGTAGTTATTGTTCTGTTGCATTTCACGCGCTGTTACATCCTAGCATTGCTTTACACCCTTTTCATCTTCTTGTGTCTTTTCCATTATTTTTGTCTTGTTGCATTTTGTTCCGTTAATTTTGTCCTGTTGAATCATTTACGTTGTTTTCATCTTGTTTCTTTCGCTTCATATTCATTGTGTTATGTCTAGTTTAATTACACTGGTCTACAATTTTTTTGAAATTATCTGCTTCAGAGATTAAATGTGCTAAATGTTACATATTTTAATAAGCTTAATTGGAAAACAAATGACAAAAGTTCCTTATTTGCTGATGTTTTCAAGGTATATGATAAAGTGTTATTACACATATATACTGTCGCGGAAAAAAATATTAGACCACCAAAAGTCATCAAAAACAATGGTTATGCAATCAAGTACTAACTCCTGTGTGTATAATGTGACTAAAACAGACAGAAAAGAAAATATGGAATGCCTAAAAGCACTGTTTTTGTCAGTACAATACCATAGATATTGATGTAAGAACTGAAGTGATTTTGGTTATTATCAAGAAAACATGGAAAATGGATAGATATGAGCTCTGAAATTAAACTCTTATGAGCTATTTTTGTTGTTATCTTTATATTTGTCCAAACAAATGTACCTTTAGTTGTACCAGGCATTAAAATCAACAACTGAAGAAAACAAGGGTGGTCTAATAATTTTTTGCACAACTATATATTGGTTTATGTACATTTATATGATAGATTTGTACATCTTCCACTAGACAGAACCTGTAAAGTGAATGTACTGTCATGTGCAGACAATGTTTTGAAGTAGATCTGGTAGTTTTGAGACAAATATTCCTTCTGAGTAAAACCCATTCTCTTGTTAATTCTCGAATTTCACATGTTGACCCAAGACTGTATCTTAGACACTACAACCAACTAGCATTTTTGGCTTGATTTTGTTTTTATCAGTGACTCAAACGTGGTAAAATGTCACTACTTTTATTCTAGAAGCATTTTACTTGTAGGCCAGTGTTATCTGACATGATTTTCACATGTTTTTGTCTTAGTACATCTTTTACTTTACAAGGGAACATTTGTAAACTATCACATGCATGTCACTATAACAACTGATAAACCAATAATAATAATAATAAAAAAGTTCCTTGATTGACCTGTTTGGGGTCCTGAATCTAACTTTGGGAGAGACCGGGTTCAAGTTTAAGGTGACTTTATTAATTAATTAGGTAGATTTGTTCTGCAGTCTGGAGAGGGCATCTCAAACATAAAAAAAAACATTAAAACCACAGGGCACATACAGGGGACAGATTAAAAACAGCACAGACAAAAGACATGGACAGGTACTCCCAGCAGCTCGCTGATCTTGGTTAAAACAGACTAGAAATAAATCGATTACAAAAAAACTAAAATAAATTAAAGTTATTAGATATCACTAAAAATGCCAATATAAAACCTGTAAAAGCATGATAAAAACATCATGATCTAATGATATAATACAAGGGACAATAGATAAATAAATGATAAATAGACAAGTATGGAAAGTACAGAAAATCTATTCCAAATACTGTATATTTCAACATATTTAAGTATAGGACGTGATAATGACAATAGCAGAGGTAAGAGAAGGTGTGTACTAAAGTAAGTCATCATCTCATATATTGAACAGATATTAGAGTTGCATCAGTGGGGTAAAATAAAACATGTCTCCATTATCCTGTCAGTCTCAAACACATCACCAGTTTCATTCTCAACGTCTGCACCATAAAAGTTAAACTGTTATATAAAGTGGATAAGGTTTTATTCAGTTCATATTTCAGTCACACCAGGTTTGCTTTTCACCCTGCTGTCATATGTTTGTCAGCTGGAAACATCCGCTTTCCCCAAAAAATGTGAAAACTGTCAAATTATGAGGCGAGCCAACATTCCTCAGAGGAAATGCTTGTCTGAAAGGAGGGCAACATTACACACAAACACATCCCTGACACACACACATTGTACTGCAGCGCACGTATTAAAACACAGGACGGTAAGTTCTTAGCTCTAATTTCCTCAGGAATTCCTATTATGTCAAGTACGTGCTTAAAACAGAACACACCGTCCAATCCTGTGCACTCACACACACTCAGACACACACGCTCCAATGAAAGCATAATCATAGTGAATTGTTCAGCACTCTGACTGATGATTTTGTGAGTGTGTCAGTTTGTGTGCCTGCGTGCAAAAGTGTATTGATTTTCTAGTAAAACACATGCCAAAACTGCTGCAGGATGCACCAACGTGACCGCTGCGCCCAATGGCTGAGCTGAGTGGATGTGATTGGTCGTGAGCAGCTGATGCGTGTTTGCCCTTATTGTGTCCCCTGTGGTAGCACACAACCATATGTGTGTAGGTGTGGGACTGTGTTTTATCAGATGGCACATATTGGGCACAGACTGTCAGTCCATTAGTGACTGTGGAAATGACAGGCATTAATCTGATTCAGCACAGTCATCGTTATCCTTAAGCTGACATCAACAGTGTTCAGTCTCGTCTACCACGGAGATCATGAAACAGCAAAGGCTTTGCTCTCAAAAACAAGCGATGAAATGGTTGAAACATCAGAAAAGCCACGGCTGAAAGATCTATGATCAAATCTCAATTCTCTGGCTTCATACAAAATTCAGGCAAATTCAACCAAATAAGTTTTTCTCTTCTTTTCTCACATTTTTGGAGTCTTAGGCTCTGTTTGATGGTTTTTTGTTGTTGTGTCTAACTACAAACCTGTGGTGCCCCTAGCAATTGTGGGCCCCATGAATGGTAAATATTGTGGGCCCTTCATAAAATAAGTACGTGGTGTGGGGGTGGGGGGTACATTCCACTGTAACTGAAAGTGAAACTTAACTTTGGACGGCCAACCCCCGGCTTCTATGCCTCTCTTTTACTCCGGAGCTTACACAAAATTTTCACAACTTCTAACCTATATCCACTGGGCCCCCTGGGACTGCTGGGCCCCATGAATTTGTCATGCTCCCCCCCCACCCCACTGTTTACAGCGCCCCAGTAGAAATTGTGCAATTTTTGCACCATTTTGGGCTGACATTATTACAATACTGACAATATCTGGATGAAGTTAAAAAGTAGTCACATTTTCATGTCCATACAGCTGTGATGTTTCCATTAATTATCCACATTATTAATCAATTATCCAGTTTTATAATGAATCAAAAACGTTCTCACATCAACATACCTCTGAAGCATCTGTGTAAATCAGACTCACTGCAAGTCAGAGAAAACAGGATCAATGTCCCTGTATCTCATCGGCATGTTCTATCAAGAATCAATAAGTTGAATTTGTGAGGTTGTCAGGTTCTGCTCTATGTTACAGTCCTGTGGTCTTGATGCAGGAGATCAATCTCCCAATAGAAGTGGATGGTACTTTCACTGGAGGATAACTCAGCTAATTAAATGAAAGCCCATATATGACTGGTATCAGTGCTAATTAGCAATTATACTGATATTGCTAACAATTTCCATGCCATTCCAGCCATAAAAATATGGCTTATTGTAAGTAATGTAGTATTTCAAAAATTTGTTGAAAAATTCAAAAATCTAAATTTTTCAAAACTGTGAACAAACTTTGTAGACATTGTCCCAAGGAAGCTACATAAAAAAAAAACTGAAATGAATCCAACCATCAGTTTCAGAGAACAGGATGTTTGATATGTAGACATCGGTGACCTGGACCCTTCAAGGTCACTCAAAGTCAAAGGTCATGGACCCAAATGAAAGCCCATACATGACCTCCTATCAGTGCTCAATAATAACTATACTGATATCTGTAACCATTTACATATTATAAGCCATCAAAATATGGACCATTGTAAGTAAAGGCAAATTTTTTATATTTCAAAAATTCGCCAAAAAAAAACAACTGTGAATAGATTTTGTAACTATTGTCCCAAGGAAATAACATATAAAATGTCAAATGAATCTGACCAGTAGTTTCGTCAGAGAAGACATCTGAAGAAATTATTAACGAAGATGACGAAGACGACAAAGACGAAGACGATAAAGATGAAGACGACAAAGACGAAGACGACAAAGACGAAGACAACAAAGACGACAATGACAAAGACGAAGACGACAAAGACGAAGACGACAAAGACGAAGACAACAAAGACGAAGACAACAAAGACGACGATGACAAAGACGAAGACGACAAAGACGAAGACAACAAAGATGACGATGACAAAGACGAGGACGACAAAGACGAGGACGACAAAGACGAAGACGACAAAGATGAAAATGACAACGACAAAGACGATGACAACAAAGATGACAACAACAAAGACAACGATGACAAAGACGATTCCAGACACAGTGTCTTCACAACAGCCCGTGGCCTATCAGCTGTGAGCTAATGAACAGTAGAAGCCAGACCTGCAGCTGACGAACTTAGGGTAATTCTTTGTCATTATTTCTTCAGCAGAACCTAAACAACATGTTACATAAACTCTGTTAGTAAACATGTACTAAAACTGAACATTTGTGGGCAGACACTGAAGTCTCACAATAAAGAGACTGAATTAAACATATTGGCCTAGTGACCTGTGAATGCAACATTAATGCTACAAACCAGTAGGTAATTGCAGCGCTGTATGTAAAATACTGTAATTACATGGTAAACAGGCCATTTAAAGCAAGTGGGAAAGTTTTGACAGTGCTGTTATTTATTGTTTTTTATAGCACAGGCTTAATACTCCCTCTGAAACGTGAAAAAGATGAATTGCGATAAAAGGCTGACACTGAAAAATATTTCCAAAAACAAATTTTTAAAAAAGTACAGATGTGAAGAAAGTAAAAATCTTCGTTTCTGAGAAAATAGGTCTTGTCAAAGAGGTTTTTTAACATTAAAGTAAATTCATTTTAACCCATAAAGACCCAGAGCTACTTTTGTGGTACTTGCACCCTAACCCTAACCCTGGGAGTGGCAGATTTTAGTTCCTTTGGAAACAAGGAGAATTATAAAAATTTTGTGATATAACATTAG
This sequence comes from Sphaeramia orbicularis, assembly GCF_902148855.1. Taxonomy (NCBI): domain Eukaryota; kingdom Metazoa; phylum Chordata; class Actinopteri; order Kurtiformes; family Apogonidae; genus Sphaeramia; species Sphaeramia orbicularis. The sequence goes on along the minus strand of NC_043962.1, from coordinate 9,071,556 downwards.
ATCCTGTTCTGATCAAAAAAAAAATGTTTTTAGTATTTGTACATATTTCTGGTGTAATTCAATTCTTCCAGGAAATAATCTTAAAAAAAAAAAAAAAAGAAACAAACAAAAAATTGCTTTTTTAATAGTATCATGATATATTGTGATGTATCGCATCGTGATCGTAGTGTTGTGATTTGTATCGTATTGCCAGATTCTCGCCAATACACACCCCTAATTATGATACCACTTTTTTCCTGTTTTGTTTTGCTTTGCTTTTGTGTAGTGCTTGACAGTTGAGTTATATATAGTGTATTCTCCCAGAAGCCGGTCAGTCTGTGCTTTTCATTTGGACAGAGTGGGAACAGTGGACCATACATTAAAGCCCCATGGAGGCTCTGTTGGTCCACACTCTACCAGCTGAGATACTGGTTGTTTCACAGCATATATTTTTTGCATTGCAAGCACACTTTTGCCTTGAAAATCAGTAACAGATGGGGTGATTTATAGTATGTAGGCTTTAGCAGCATTGCTCCCACAGTTACTTATGTCCTGTAAGTTTTGATTTATAGCTGTGAGTTGGATTTCTTTCACTTGTATTGTAGGCTGTAGCACCATCGGGCCATATTCTGTTAGTTACCTTCAACACAGCTGCTGTTTTTGTTGTATAGTTTGAGCAGATATGCATGCTTGTGGAACTGGTGTCACATATGATCACATTATTTCTCCGTATCTCATTAAAATAAGGATTCTCAGTGGGCTGTCAATGTAACCGTCATATTGTAATACCGTACAGCTGAAATCTATGGCCACGAATAGCGATGGAGGCTATAGTCACTGTTGTTCTGTTTTCCATAGAACTAGTAGGTTGATTTGTCACCTGTTCTTGCTTCTGTATTTGTATTTATTTATTTAGTTACAGGACAGTGTGTACTGGCATTAGTTGCAAAGAACCATTGTCTCATCATGCAGATTGAATGAATGAATAAATGATTTTTTTTTTTTTTTTTCCAACTTATCTTGTCCAGCATCATAACAGCAGAGTGATGGTCTGCCTTTTTGTGCTAAAGTATTTTTGTGCTAAGTATAAGAGGTTCCCCTTGATATTCTATTGTCTTTATTTTGAGTTTTGTTGAACCACATTTCGATTCTGGACCTGACATGAAGGAATAGGGGAAAGAAGAAGAAAGGGGGAAGAGAGAAGGCAAGAGAGAGAATAAATAAATAAATAAATAAATAAATAAATAAATGAATGAATGAATGAATAAATAAAAATGAATGAATGAATGAAGTGTCCAAAGTCTCCTAATCCACACTATTCATTTTAAATAGGGAGTGTTGCATTATTGGCTCTTACCATGAATATTGCTATGCTATCGGGTGACTCATTACAGTCTGCCCAGTTAGTTACCTCCACCAAGGAGGTTATGTTTTTGCCGGCGTTGGTTTGTCTGTCTGCTGTCTGTCTGTCTGTCCGTGTGCAAGATAACTCAAAAAGTTATGGACGGATTTGGATGAAAATTTCATGAAATGTTGATACTGGCACAAGAAACAAATGATTAAATTTTGGTGGTGACTGGCAGGGGAGACTGATCTGCCTTGGCAGAGGTCTGTGCTCTCCGAGTGCTTTTCTAGTTATTATCTGTTCTTAACCCTTTAAGCGCCAAAGTCGCAATATTGTGACTAGCAACATAACTGAATGAAACAGACAGCTTTTTGAAATCTTGATATCAAAATCAAATATGAAAAAAAAAGCAAAACAAAAAACTCTGGCACCGAAAGGATTAATATATAAAGAAACTAGAAGCACTCGGAGAGCGCAGACCTCCGCCAAGGCTGATCAGTGGGCCCCCCCGTGGGCCCCCCCGCCCCCGAATACCACCAAAATTTAATCATTTCTTCCTTATCCCATTTCCAACAAACCCTGAAAATATCATCCAAATCTGTCCATAACTTTTTGAGTTATGTTGCACACTAACGATCAGTGCCACCCCCCCACCACCACCACCACCACCCCCGATCACCACCAAAATTTAATCATTTCTTCCTTATCCCATTTCCAACAAACCCTGAAAATTTCATCCAAATCTGTCCATAACTTTTTGAGTTATGTTGTACACTAACGGACAGACAAACAAACAGACAAACAAACAAACAAACCCTGGCAAAAACATAACCTCCTTGGCGGAGGTAATGAAATGGAAAAGGGGCTTGAAATAAGACAATAATAAAACAAAACAATCCTGGTGAATCTCAGTTGAAACATGAAGTTACTAATCTTAGAAAACAGTTTCAATATCTTTGTATAATTATGAAAAAAAAAGCTTTAAAGGAGTGATATTTGGTTTTATTTTAAATGTAATTATGCATTTTAAAACATTTCCCCGTGATCTACATAAACTGTAAATGCTATACTTGGGTCTGAATTCTTCTTTAATTCAACTCCACAGGTCCATCTTCAACCCTATTTCTGACTAATGACACTAGAAAGGTCGTTTTGAGCGCTGGCCCTTTAAATGCACATGAGCCGCTTCAGGCCCCGCCCCCTCCAGGTTGTTGACTGTGCTGCTCTGTCCTGTTCAACCAACGACTGAACATTTAAGGTAATCGGCTCGAAGTTTGGACATATTTTCAGTTTTTACAACAACCGCTGCTGCGGACAAACAATTATGTCGTACTCGGAGAAATGTTCATCAGAAGTCTTAACCTTATATGTGCAAATGTCGTGACGTAACTAGTTACAAAACATAACATATTAAGCAGGAATTAAAACAGGTTGTAGAAATCCACTCAATTTTTGCCAAAATTAATATAAAGATAGCTTTGCAGCACCTGGAGGGTTCAAATTCAAACTTTTTGAACTATTAGGGTCCAAATACACAAATAAATGAACCAAAGATCAATATAAGTGGGTTTTAGATAAATATTACCCCTTTAACTTAACAACCTGGAAAGATGAAACACGCTGTCAGACAAAAAAACAGAGAGATATTCTCTTGATTTTTTTTTTTTTTGCATATTATTTAGACTTCCCTTTTCCTGTGAAGATGCTGATGCTGATGAGCAGAATGTGCCTTTTTCTACCTCCAGTACAGAAAGAAGTCGACACTAATTAGTCTCTACCTGTTATGTAACATACTGAGCCAAGGAATCACACAGAGAGCACAGTTCAACGTCTTCACCGGCGGTTTGTGCCAGTTAAGGAAACATCACAGACGTCTAAAGTTTCTGAGAAAAAGGCAAAAGACTTTTCTCGGTGGGGCTCAGAGATGGCACTTTACTCCAAGCCGAAAGTGTAGAAAAAAATCAAACCCACAGATTCAGTTCTCCACTGGTTTCAACTTCCACGAGGCCGCGCTTAAAAGCCGAGCCCTGGGTTCATAACGTCCCCGCGAAACATTACCTCCGATCCTCACAGTGAATCTCATAGAACCATCTGAAACAACGGGTACACTGGTTTCCCACGCACAAAAGCCCACAGTCTAATCTGGGTTGTGGAGTGTAGTTTGCAGCTTCCTAACACCTAAACTAGGTCTTGAACAGCATGTCTGATTATGCACAGTTATGAATATTTTATGTAGATTTCCTTCTCTGGGCTGGTAAATAGACAGCACACAGTGTGGCGAGGTCAGAACCGCACGGGTTGACTTTGATTTACCCGAGGGGAATAATTACCTTCCTCATCGAAAGCAATTGTTCCGTTTACACAGCAATGCAACTCCGGTCCACCACACAGACGTAATGAGGAAAATAAGCTGCCATGTGGAAATGATTTCACTTAATTGCTGCTGATTGTAGGACTCTGATAAACTGCTAATGAAGTGGTTTGAAATATATGCAGAAGAATTCATTATATTTTTATCATAACACGATTTAATGTATTCATGTTTATCTTCTGTTCAAACATTGTGTAACCTCAGTTACCTCGATTTAGAGTTCGATGCTGTTTACATGAGCATGGTGAGCGGGATAATAGTCCAAAACAAGATCAAACTCGGGATAGGCTCTTTAAATGCATCCTCATATTCCCATTGCACATGAGCAAAGAAAACAACTTAAAACATCACCATGGAAACAGAAAGTGTATATTGCAGTAAATGTGCTTATCTAATCAAAAGAGGCTAATGTCATCATGCCGCCGTTGTTTGATCATAATGCTCAGATGAGACTCAGAGGTGTTTTTTATTCCTTAACCTGACTGTCAAGTACTCTTCAGTGAGTCTGTGCCAACAAAACCAGTCTGTACTTTAACCCTGGTCCATTTGTTTCTAATTGGAATCATTTTAATGTAACACAAAACAATGGATGAGCCAATAGCAGAAGCTTCATTCATCAGGGTTTCTGCAGGTATCAGCAAATCTAATGTAATGCTTTTTAATGCCCTTTTTAATGCCACTTTAAACAAATTTAATGCCCATGTTCAACTGCAGATACAGTTTAATATAGTTTTATGACAGTTTACTGTCGACAGGCTTTAACCAGGTTCTGAATAGTTCCTCCTCCAATCACTTCTGCTGAAACTTGCATTTTCCCATTTTTCCAACATTTGCCTATATTCCCTCTGCTTTTTCGCCACGGCATGAGCACACTCACAGCATGTTGTATTCCAAGCATCCGCTGCTGTGACTTCATGTATTGCCCATAAACAATAGACAATTAAAGGGTTCGGCCTGTCAATCATCACACTATACTTATAATCAAAATTATTGAATGTTTATGTAATTAAAATAAATCGTGAATAATAATGCTTTTTTCCATCAAGTGCATTTCATTTTTTTATGCCTCTGGACATTGAATTTAATGCTTTTTAAAGCCATTTAAGGTCTTAATTTTCACAAAATCAATTTAATGACTTCTAATGATTTTTAATTACCTACAGAAACCCTGTTCATATAAAGCTATAATGTTATGATCAAAAAACAGCACCGGTAACAAAAAATTCACAATCATCGCTTCAAAATGCGACCTTTATTTTCGCTCTTCTTTGGCTCATTCACTTAATTTCAGAAAAGACAACCATTACTCGTACTGTTGGGTTTGCTCAGTGTTAGTTTAGCACTGCAAAGTTCGTCGCATTTGTCTTTTGTTTAATGAAATTATTCATGATGTATACTGGTCTTGGACCATTAGGACGTTTTAGATATTTGCCCATTTACGTGCTTGTTGTTTTGCTTTTTTTTGTTGAGCTTTTACCTGATGTTCTGGTTTTGTGGAAGTATAGCCCATGTACAGTCTCGGAAAAAATTATTAGACCACCCTTATTTTCTTCAATTTCTTGTTCATTTTAATGCCTGGTACAACTAAAGGTACATTTGCTTGGACAAATACAATGATAATAACAAAAATAGCTCATAAAAGTTTAATTTCAGAGCTGATATCTATCCATTTTCCATGTTTTCTTGATAATAACCAAAATCACTTGAGTTCTTACATCAATATCTATGGCATTGTACTGACAAAAACAGTGCTTTAAGGCATTCCATGTTTTCTTTTCTGTCTGTTTTAGTCACATGATACACACAGTAGTTAGTACTTGATTGCATAACCATTGTTTTTGATGACTTTTGATGGTCTAATAATTTTTTCCACGACTGCATATCGTTCGTCTCTTTCTCAGTCTTTGCTCCAAACTGGACTTTAGCTTCTGAGGCCCACTTTGTCTCCTTTCAGGTGATCCTCATCAAATTAAAATGGCTGCAGAAAAGTCTGTCTTTACCCCTTTGGTTTCACACAGCATAAAATATAAACAAACATTTACAGTTTAGTCAAATACATAACTTGATTGTCCATTGTAACTCCATCCTGTTGTGAAAGGAGGCTGCACTGTTTGCTCTTTGTTCTAAGCCAGGGGTTTATGGGATGGTGCAAATAAAGAATGAAAAGCAGTTCCATTAAATACTCTGTTGATGTTAGGAATGTGACTATTCTGATAACCCCATGTTTAAATTTTATGTTATGCATGTTTTGTGTTCTAAATATATAATGCTGTTATGTTACTCCCAACACTGTGCATGTGTAATGAACAGAAAATGGAATCCTCTTGTAAAAATACAGATTTTACTTCAGCTACAGCTTCTGTTAGACATAATATTCTCCGCTGTAAGAGGTGAAGAAATCACAGGGGTAACCGTGGCCTAGAAGATGCTGCTGATGTTGCCGATTTGATTCTTCTGAACAGCAGAGAAATCGTTGGCTGATGACTTAAAAATGTATAAAGATGAAAATTACATTAAAAAAGAAACTTTCAGGCAGAAGTGAGCATTTGATGATGATTCGCTGTGTCTGTTCAGTGGTGACGTGATGCTGTAACTAATATTACTTGTCGATGTCGAAGTGATTGTTGACATTATCTATTGTATCTGTGATTGACGGACTTTATTGTTGCCCATTAATGGTATCGACCGTGGTCCATTTACAGTCTTACAATGACACAGAAATATTGTTGCAACCAGACTTTCATTTAACCATATTGATGATGATGTAAATTGTTGGCTGAGGTGCCCTTGGGCAAGGTACATAACCCCCCATTTGCTCCTGACATGGCAGCCCTGTGGTGTGTTCCTGCATGTTGAGCTAGTGATGGGTTAAAAGCAGACGGTTAATTTCAGTGTGTGTAGCATATCCACATGTACGATATATGAAAAATAATGATTCTTCCAAATCAGAGATGGATGCAAATAAGAACCGCTGCCCGATCTCAACAATCAGCTTAATGTTTTAATCAAAAAACATAGAAACGATGGCAAAAATGACAAAAATAAGACAGAGGTCACCTTTTATAAGGGGCTCTTTCTCTGTTGTGATTAAAGCAACAGAGGCTGTGAGTGAAGCTTTCTAGCTTTCTCCCTTTTTGATGAAAATATGGTGTTTTTTAAGGACAAATAATTTATCATTTATCAAAATACACAACTATTTTCCTCCTTAAAGGATTAATCAGTGCTGCTCCAACCTAGTCAATAAAATAAGAGTATATTACACAATTTCAGTGCGTGTTGTATTCCACATGTAAAATATACAACAAATAATGATTCTTCCAAATCAAAGATGAATGTAAACAAGAGCAAGAACGGTAATATTAAAGAGATGTTGTGCAATCTCAACAATCAACTTCATGTTTTTATCAAAACACTGAAGCAATGGCAGAAATGATAAAAATAAGACTGAGGTATCCTTTTCATGAGACTCTTCTGTTGTGATTAAAGCAACAGATGCTGTGAGTGAAGTTTTCTCCCTGTTTGATGAAAATATGGTGTTTTTTTAAGGACAAATAATTTATCAGTTATCAAAATAAACTATTTTCCCCCTGAAGGATTAATCACTGCTGCTTCACCCTAGTCAATAAAATAAGTGTATATTACACAATTTCAGTGTGTGTAGCATGTCCACATGTAAAAGATACGACAAATAATGATTCTTCCAAATCGAAGATGGATACAAATAAAAGCAAGAATTGCAATATTAAAGAGACGTTGTGCAACTTCAACAATCAATTTAATGTTTTTATCAAAAACACAGAAATTATGGCAAAAATGACAAAAATAAGAGAGGTATCCTTTTTACAAGAGCCTCTTTTTCTGTTGTGATTAAACTAAAAGATGCCGTGAGTGAAGTTTTCTCCCTTTTAGATAAAAATATGTTTTTTTAAGGACAAATAATTTATTTGTTATCAAAATAGACGACTATTTTCCCCCTAAAGGATTAATCACTGCTGCTCCAAACCTAGTCAATAAAATAAGTGTATATTACACAATTTCAGTGTGTGTAGCATGTCCACATGTAAAAGATACGACAAATAATGATTCTTCCAAATCAAAGATGGATGCAAATAAAAGCAAGGATGGTAATATTAAAGAGACATTACGCAACTTCAACAATCAACTTTTTCATCAAAAACACAGAAACGATGTCAAAAATGATAAAAGTAAGACTTGAGGTATCCTTTTCATGAGACTCTTTTTCTGCTGTTATTAAAGCAACAGATGCTGTGAGTGAAGCTTTCTCTCTTTTAGATGAAAATATGATGTTTTTTAAGGACAAATAGTTTATCAGTTATGAAAATAGAAAATTATTTTCCCCTTAAAGGATTAATTACTGCTGCTCCAAATCTAGTCAATAAAATAAGTGTATATTACACACTTTCAGTGTATGTAGTATGTCTACATGTAAAAGATACAACAAATCATGATTCTTCCAAATCAAAGATGGATGCAAACAAGAGCAAGAATTGTAATATTAAAGAGACGTTGCACAACTTCAGCAATCAGCTTACTGTTTTTATCAAAAACACAGAAACGATAGCAAAACTGACAAAAATAAAACCGAGTCTTTTTCTGTTGTGATTCAAGCAACAGAGGCTGTGAGTGAAGCTTCCCACACGGCGGAATACGATGAGAGGAAAATATGACGCACACATTTTGGGACAACATGACACATCAAACACACACGTGGAGATGAGCTCAGAGAGTCAGGTGTGCTCATGAAGCGGTGAAAGAGTGATGGAGTGAAGGAGAGAGGTGAGCAGCTGCAGTGATACATGGTGAGCTGAACCAGAGGAGGCCAAGCAGCCGTAAATCCTCCTCTCTCCCAGTCAGCCCCTAAGAAGCAAGGCCTGATTAAATTTTCATTCTGTCTCTCGCTTTCATTCCCTCCCTCCCACCCCCTGCCGTAGTGTCTTTTCTTTTCAAACGCTACAGTTGAAATAAATCCCTGCTGCTTGTCTCCTGGCCTGTTTGGAGGCTGAAACAATCCAGTGGGTACGAGTTACTCATCAAGATCTAACTAAAAAGCCTCAACCGCGCTTGTCTGAACACAGACATTACAACTTAGCATTTTCCCTGTTCCGTGTTCTGGAAGATTTTCTGAGTGGCTGATTTTGGAGCGAATGGTAGAAACGGGTGGTGCTGAAGTGAATGAAACAAACACACCTTGAAGAAAGGACAGCACAGCAAGTTGCATTTTTGTGGCTTTTGAAGATGCACGCTACAACCCCTGTGATTGTATGAAATCTTTACAAGAACAGCGGGAGTTCAGACCAAAGTAATGCACTTTGTTTTATTTCATTTCAGTGACAAAGGAAAAACACGTCTTCTTGTTCGCAGATCTCCAAGCAGAGAGCCATGAGTACGGGGAAAATACACTAAAGAGTTGAGCTTCTTTTTCTGAGGAAACTGAACTCTTATAGGCGGGTTCTGCTTAGGCCATATATGACAGCAAATGACTCTTTCTTTACTTTATATCTACTGTTTAGGAATAAAAACTTTGTCTCGTTTGTTTTTAACTCTGTAAAGCTTGAACCATTAAATCATTGATAGAAAATTCCAGTTCTTTGAAACTGGAGCCTTTATTGGTCCTTCTGAACAACCCAAAAAAATGTTTTCAAACATCAATTTCCATGTATGAGTTTCAATTTTGTATTGACTATTTTTTCATGTACAATAAGGACAGTCATAGGATTGAAAAATGTGAAAATTGGAATAAGAGACATATCAGGCTGTAGTCCAGTATATTTAACTTCAGCTATGTGAAGAGAAGCAAAAAGAACACTTTGGAGACTAAATATAAATGCATTAAAAGGAGAAATAAAAGAGGAATTCATTAAAGAAATTTAGATGTATGTAAGAAAGAATGATAATCAGGGGCACCACTACCAATTGTGGCCCCTATGAAAGCTAAACGCTGTGGGCCCATTCATAAAATTCAGGGGGAGAGGGGTCCATACATAACGTCACTTACTCCAGCGTGAAAATGAAACTGAAACTTAACGTACTTTCAATGTCCGATTCCCGACTTCCATACCTCTCTTATACAGCACAAAATTTTACATGAAATTTTCACAACATCTAACCTGTATCCCCTGGACCCCCTCCTCTGCTCTATGGGCCCCCCACAAATGCTGGGCCCAATGAATTTGTCATGTTTACCCCCCCTATCAGCGTTCCAGATGATAATGGTGAGGTTTCCCCCTCGGTGCTGTGGGACGCAGGTAAGGCTGCGATAGGAGGGAAATTTATTGCTAAATCAGCGTGTTTGAAAAGGCAAAAACAGGAAAAACTTAATAAATTAGAGTTTCAATTTTGTATCATATTTAATACATCAGGTCTCAGTGCTCAAATATTATTAATTTTGAACAAACACAAACATAACATAACACAAACATGTATAAAAAACATGGTAATTCCTTTTCAAAACTGGCAAAGTTCTGCCTCCTTCCTCATTAATTTAATCTTGTAGTGTCACTGGAAAGGCCTCTGGTGAATGAATTCCTCCACCCTGGTGGATTATCTGTGTATTGCATGTATCTAATTGTATATGTCATGTTTTTCAAGAAACAAAATATCACACTGATCATGTAGAGGGCTTCAAAAATCATGTATCAAATATGATACGTTTGGCGTTATAGAGTTAACCCGTGAAAATTATTGGAATATTTTTACTAATGTTGATGATTTTTTTCTCCCACGCTGTCAGTCTTTTGCCCATCAGACATGTCCTGCCTCCTTACATCAGATTTAAACAGTCAGTAAATCAGCCTCGCTCTCTGCTCGTCTGACTCCTGCTGTCTTTCACTGCTCCAAACATCAACACTGACTGCTCCAGACGGAAATTTCCAATTCCAAGGTTGACACTTCATCTCTACAGATGTCATCACTGGGGACAGCATGTCCTCTCCATCAGGAGGGAGCTCTATTATGTGTTCTCAGAACAGGGTCCACCGCCCCATGAAAACCCTTCCATCATGGGGTCACACCTAAACCATTACTCTGTCAATTCAATCATGCTTCTAGACAGAACTGCTACCACAAATGCCTTTCTATTAGCAAATTCATTTCCTGACCTTGAAAATGTTCTGCATTACATAAACGTCCATTAGTTCCGCAGCAATATAATAATGACTGACACGGCAGATTTGGATCAACAGCTAAATTTACACAATTGTTTTTGCTGTCCTTCAGATTTCTTTGAAACCTGTTTGTGGTTTTGAGCTGCTGCTGTCATGTTGAATCACCCAAACAAGAATGACAAACTCCAAAAATGGAAGCACAAGCATTTGTGGTACTACACACACACCAACTTTCATAATCAATGTTCAAATGTCAGAGAATACAAAAAGTTACTTTTTACAATTGTATTTAAATTAACAAAGAAAACATTACAATCTCACCCTTTTAGATTAAAATATGGTGTTTTTAAGGACAAATAATTGAATTCTATTATCAAAATAGACAACTGTTCTCTCCTTAATGGATTAATCACTGCTGTTCCAACCTAATCAATAAAATATGTGTATATTATGGTTGAAACCTGCCACTGGCCGCACTACTATGCACTTCAAGACTGTTAAAATAAGACAATCACCTAAAGAGTAACTTTTCAGTGAGATATAAGAACTTACTTTTAGACATTGTAATTATTTGTTAAGTGTGATGAGATACTTTGACTAGAAATTAGAAAAATACACTTGATTTTTGCAGTGAAACAAACAGTCCAGGGTTTAACCGGTTTTAACCTTTGGCCACCAAAATCATTTCAGTGACTTGATGTGAATTTGGTGATATTTTATCAGCTCTACAAATAAAATGACCAACATATCACTCGAGCATAGTGAGAAAATGTGTCTGTTTTTGTATGATATGTGAGTTTTCAAGCTGCACACAATGTAAAAGTTTAGTGGTCAACACAGCATCATTAAAAAGTTCCACCTCTTCGTCATTGCACGACATCTGGAGGAGACCATTACATGTTGTATGTAAACACATACAACCAGCTGCCACTAGCTTACCACACTAAGCTTCATACCTTCTGCATGAACATACTGTGAATTCTCTATAGACACATTAACATGTACACGTTACTGGAGCCGCATTGCATGACACTAAACAGACGCCATACGATGTACTGTGCACACGAGTGAGCTTTTGTACATCACAGTATTCTCCATATAAAATAATTAACCTTCCCAAACAATTCGGCTTGGAGACATGCAACCTCCTTCAACCCCCACATATTAGAAAAATACAAAGTGTAGCTAATTGGCATTATAAAATCAATTTATCCAAAAGTGCTTCTGCCTACCAATGATTTGTAACACAGCCCTGCCATGCATAATGTATTTAATGTACTACCTGGGGAAATATTTATGATCTGCATATGAAACCCCTTGCTTGCTTTCTCTGACTTTGTGTGTCTCTCAGTTTTCCTCACTCACACACACAGTCCAGAAATAGATTAGAACTCCAGAGTGCACCAGAGAGACTTGACTCTAATGAAATAGAGAGTTTATGTTGAATGTGTGTGTGTGTGCGTGCGTGCGTGTGTTGTTCTGCCTTTGTGTGTGTGTGTGTGTGTGTGTGTGTGTGTGTGAGCTGAATAAGGATGGAGGAGGAGCTGCGATACAAACTCCACATCTGAATGTCAGTCATGTCAGTAAAATACATAACTGCATTTCTTGTGCAACATCCAGTAATAAAGCTTCACGTCTCTCTTCCTGCCTAGCAACAGTGAAAGCACTGACAGTGCTGCCAGTAGAAACGTTTAATTTAACAGCAGGCGTCATTAAACAGTGAAGAGGAGTCTCTGAGCTACAAATAAGGAAGGCTTACCACAGTGTGAGAACATAAAGGTGGCTGCAAAAAAAATGTAAAAAAAAAACAAAAAAAACAACACATAATTTGAATTGTCCACTTCTCCTCTAGTGCTGTTAATGCTTTAAATGTTTACCAGTCTGAATATGTCATGGTTCTGGTTTAAGTCTGAGCTGTGTGAGAAGCTAAACTTCCACCACATTTCTTTTTTTTTGTGTGTCTTCTTGTTGGTGCATAATCAGAGCAGCACAAAGACATACAAAGCTAAGCGCAGCCATGCACAGTGATGCAAAATGAGCCACTGCTGCTTTAATGCTGGAAACATGTGCAGAGACGATGCAGCGCTCGTCCCCTCACACCTACCCACCCCCACCCCCCTCTGGGACCACATGCAGGATCTTTGGCCTTGGATCCATTCCAGTAAGGAACCTTTTAGATGTGCAGCTACACCTCGGATCACTCAGCTCTTCAAATAAAGAAAAAAAAAAAAAAAATGGAGCAGAGCAGTAGAGCGCCAGTGTGATGATGTAAACAGCTGAGGTGTGGGCATGAGCAGCTGCTATTAATTAAAGCTACAATTTTCCTCCTTGAGCCACCCGGGGTGCAGACAGTGCAGGCAGATTATCGGCCAACAACCTACAACAAAGTGTTTTTTCATTCAACAAAATGTTGTAACTTCTGAAAGAAACACCAAGTTTATGCAAATCTGAGCACTTACAATCAGAAGTGAGGATCGCTGGCTTTAGTAATAGTATAAAATATATACTAGATTAAAATAACAATAACACACCTGAATTCAGAAATTTAACCCATTTATATAGCAACATGATATCCTACAAGACATTACTATATAGTAATTTAATAATGAATAATAATGGAATTATATTAAAACATGCAAAATGCATCAGCCACAATGAAGCACTGCCATTGTACACTTTCTGTAAACCATTGACACATATTACCTCATCATCTTGGAACAAAAAATATGTTTCATAGTAACATTTCTACATAAATCTATATCTAAGGATGAACAATAAGGAGAAAATGTTAAATAATAAATACTTATGTTAATGTAATATCATTATTTCTTTTAAGTTTAAAGCATTGATCCTGAGTGAAAGTTGAAAAAAACTAAATAACCTGCCTGGGGCACGTTTCTGGGTTAAACAGTGAACGCAGTCGTTTGTGCACCCTTAAACGCAAATAGTGAGCGAATGATGGGTCGGCGAACGCAGAGGCTTAACGAATGCAAAATCCATTTCTGCACTCGTTGCGTTCGCTAAGCCATTGCTCACACACTATTTGCGTTGAAGGGTGCGCTAAACAGGTGCGTTCACTACATAACCCAGAATGAACGCCTCCGCTCCTGCTGTTTCCAGTCATCTGACAGCATTATGGTTAGAATGAAGAAGTATTAGAGGCTATCTGTGAGCCTGGATCTGTGACCTCCTCCCTTACCCTAACCTGTCTGGATGGACCTCCTAACCCTCATCTGACTATAGATGGACCCCCTCAGCTGTCTGCATGTACCCCCACCACCACCACACCCACACACACACACACACACACACACACACACACACACACACACTGAATTGAACTGAATTATTTACACATATATATCGTGCGTCCGGCTGGACATCTAAGGATGACTCCAGTTATTCTGCACTGGTGACTTTATTAATAGAACTCTAAACGGTCACTGTTGGTTGTAACCATGCTGAACAACAGGACAAACAGATTGTAGAGACAAACTGAACTCTGTTCCGTTCCTCTCATCCACGCGCTCATATTTCACACACACACACCCCCGCTGGTGTGTGTGGCACCAGTTCACTGGCACTGGCCCCATATGGTTCTCATTCATTCATTCATTCATTCATTCATCTCTCAAAGCCACACACACTTTGTCCTGAACTAATCTATATTTATCCATAAATCGATAGAGAATAAAATTCAGTGAGTGGATCAATCCTCACTTGGTAAATTCATTTTTATCGGCGCAAAATGTCCATGGGAAAAATCTGATACTATTAAAGATATTGTCAAACTTGTGTTAAAAATCTTCTTTTTCAAATGTAAATAATATTTCAAAGGAAATACATGACAGCAGTGAAGTAAAATGAAGCTACAAGAATACATCCTCCTTAAAATCAGCTCTTTAGCGATGAACTGGGCGAGCGCTCACTTTTAAGGAACTAGCCCAGAAACAGGACAGCGCATTTTGCGTTGCGTTGGGGTTAACGAACTAACGCACGAACACATTTTGCGTTGCATTAGTTGTTAACGAACAAAGAGCAAGCACAGAAACGGGATAGCGCAAAATGCGTTAAATAGACGTATTTTGCGTTGCACTGGGCTTGACGATTTAACGAACTAGTGCAGAAATGAGCCCCTGACTCACATCAGACAGATTTTAATTATAAAATGTGGTAGAAACAATTACTACCATGATCACACTCCACTTCACAGTGTCATCAATCTCCACCTTTTGTCATTCTTGTGATTGAGAGAATGGAAGAAATTAATGTTTAATATTTAAAATCATATATGTAAAAACATATTTAATATGATTTGAAGCATCAACTGCATTCATCCAAATGACAGAATCCTTCTAAGATGAAACTGCAGGCGCTATTGTCTCTGTCTTAAAATAATATCCCACATTTCATAGCGGACAAAATGTGAACATACTTTTCTGAATTTCCTAATCCTGAATAAGCCTGTGTATTTAAAATATATAGTACTGTGAAAAATTCTCAGGCCGCCCTAGGGTTTGTTGTTTAAGCAAGACTATGATCATACATATGCATCAGTCTTTATTTTAATATATGTACAACTGGAATACACAGCAAATACATGACCAGTATTAAAAACAGCAATGCATTTCAGAAAACAGTTTGAATATTGTAGAAGCTACATGGGATCATCTGGACAGAGACAAGTATAATAGACCATGAAATCCTCTGGGACATTCTGAAAATGTGTGTAATATAGCACAAGATTATTTAAGAAAACAGAGAGTTGAAGATTTACTGAATCCAAAAGGAGGTCACACTAAATACTGACTTTAGTTGCAGAGGCTGTTTAGTTCAGGTTTTTCTTTCAGCACTGTGCATATATTTCCTGCATATTTCTTGTTAGAAATAAGGACACACAGCCATTACAACTCTGAAAAAACTACAAAGCTAAAGGTTGCCTTAACCTTTTGCACAGTACTGTATACTGTATATAAATTGTGTATAAATTGTGGAGCCAATTTTCACGTTCTTGGAAATAGCACATCAGAGATATCCTTTAAGAAATATTTAAGGAAATCAATTATGATATTGCATTGATCTATAGATATATTTTTATATTGTCTTTCTTTTTTTAATGTATTCTGAATATGTGTATGGACTATGAAAGTGTCATAACTTTTATGTTTATGTATTTATAAGGTGGAAGCTTTAACACAAGCCATTCTAGGCTTTCTGCCTCTCCCTGCACTTTTACTGTTTTATGATGTCTTTGATCAACATCATCTATGTGCAAAATAAATCAATAAAACAATATATAATCATAAATTTAAACTTTCCAGTTTCATTTTGTGACCATTTAGAACAATGTTTCTTAAATACATTGCCCTCCTTGCAACCGGGGGGGAAAGCACAACAGAAGTTACCACAAAACACAAAAGACAGGGGGGGCACGAAAATTCACCATTGGCATAATATACTACTTAATATTGATACTTACACAGGCTAACACCCCCCATTTTGGTCTCAGCGCCCCCTTCTCAGCTTTCTCGTTCCAAATGCCCCCTGACAGTGTCCCAACGCCCCCTGGGGTACCGCCCCCATGGACAAACACTAGTTTAGAGTGTAGATATCTAAGTTTATGAGGTGCACTTAAATACATCAGCATCTCAAACTCTGTCTGAAAGCAGAGGATATAAACAGAGCAAAGGACAAAGAGGAGGAGTGGAGGTTAAAATGTGTATGCAACTGCAGAAAACAACAAACTGGCAGGAAATATTACTGAAATTCAGCTGGTTTTGATATGATTATATAACGTCCCAGATGATGGAAAAAGCATTCAGTAAGTTGTGTTGATGACTTGCTAATTAATGCATGTTTGGTATATTCATATGTGGTTCCAACTGATTAATAAGGTTGAGAAATAGTACCTCAAAGTAGCAATAAAAAAACAACATATCAACTGCTTCTTTTCATTCAAATGTTTTGAGTTTATTATTGATCTGCAGGCTGATTGATCTGATAAAAAATTAAATATCAAAACAAAAATGTATTTATCTGTAACCAATACATCACTGTGTGTTATTGTTCATCAAATAGAATATATCAAATGTAAAATGTCCAAGTCTGTTGGGATTCTTTATAAAACTGAACATTGGTTAAACAACAAATGTTTGCATGTACTGTATTGTTCACTTGTAATGCCATATATGTCATACTGGATGGAAATTTGGGGCAATTTGTATAAAACTAACATAGATCCTATAATTAGATAATGTATGTAATAAATAAAGCTGGTTATCCTCAATCAAGTACTCCATTTTTAGTTGGATCTGGTATCTTAAACTTTCCTGATATTGTATATTTAAAAACAATGGATATTATTTTTCATGTTAAGAACAAAAGTCTTCCTGTTTGTATTCAAAAAATCTTTAAGTTAAGAAAAGGGAATTATAATTGAAGAGGGTTGCTTGTGTTTGAAACATGTAAAGTAAGAACAAATGTTAAATATCGGTGTGTTTCTGTTATTGGTGTCAAATTATGGAATCAGTTGAATAATGAAATGAAATTGTGTAGCTCGTTGTTGAGTTTTAAAAAAGCTTTAATTGCTATGGAAGTAAAATTACCTCTAAGTGACTTAAGAGATTGAATGTGGATTAATTTGTGTTAATGTTTTTGGGGGGGGGTTGCTGCAATTTCATGTAATTCAAAGGATGGGAGTAAGAGAAGAAGAAATAAGCCTCTAACTTCAGCTTTTTTCTTTTTCAGTTACTAATTGTGTAAATTGTATGTTCTTTATATGTATGTATTTTGTACTTAACCGAAATAAAATATTCATTCATTCATTCAGTCATTATTTTGTTTTTGCTAAAGTGTATCACTCTACTTTATTTTCCCACTCTACTTTATTTTCCAGTTTGGTGGCATGCCCTTTCTAATACATCTTAAGAAGCATGCTCTGACACAAAATAAATCGAGCAGAAGTGAACTGTGGCTCCGGGAACCTTTTGGATTGGATCTCGGAAATGTTATTTACTTTGGCGCTGAGGAGGACACGGCGGAGTGTGTGCTGCCATTCATTCAATTTGTCGAGGTTTCTAAACCGATGAACTGAGAGATCGTGTGTGAGCAAGGATCCTTATGAAGCCAAGTAGCTGACATCAAATAAGGCAGGTTGTAGCGCACCGAGCGTTCTCATCTGTCAGCCGTCATCAAAGTTTCCCGAGGTATCACATCTGACAGTCTCCATGCATTAAACAGGAGCTCTGAGCTTAAGTGCACCATAAACCTTGCGGAATTCACCACAATTATGAGTAAAATCTACTGAAAACAGGCATTTGCAGAATGACACACAATAAAGTCATTCCCCTTTCACTTTGAATAAAGATCTGCACAGACTCTGATATTTATAGATTTTATCCTTTCAAAAGTTCAATCTAAGCCCAGATTTGGAATGACTCACTGTTACCCAGCTTTGTTTCCAAATCAGCTTTAGGGGTGTAACAGCTTTTCTTCATTCGATGTACATGCATATAGAGCAGCGGCAGCATCTATAAACTACTTTCTCACTGCCAATCTTTACTTATTTCAACCCTGCAATCACATTTATATTCCGCCTTAGGAAGGATCTGACTCTGAACAACTACACTGACCTTTTCTTTCTCACATGGGCAACTAAGACAACAGCTGCAACACCGACAAAAACTTTTTCTGGGTATAGATGCTCAACTTTTAATCAGATACTTTGAGCTGTGATCCGCCGCCAACTCTTCTGCACTTAGAAAACCACAGGAGACAGAATGGAGCCAGCCTGTACCAGACCTAATCAGCACAATCGATCACTTTAATTGATGACAGCAGATAAATGACCATCGGCCAAGGATTTATCAAAGCCGGCCAGTCAATCCTTCACAGTACCACCCAGATTATTTGAGTCCAGTGATTTGTCTGATTCCTCAATTTGGGATCTTTTATACAGTTGTTAACAAGATACATCACACAGGGCTCTACACTTACATTTACTTTTACTTTTTGGTCCAACCAATAGAGGCGATCACATTCTGGATCAAACTAAACCATGGCTCAGTTCCTTAAGTGTTGAAAGCACTTTTTTTGGATGGTTCATGCTTTCAAACTACTTCCACAACTTCCACACGGCCATCATTGTCAGAAAACAGAGGAAGTAGTTAAAAATAAAGTCGAATTAACAACATGCTGACATCAGCTGCAGGACCATCTATAAAACAATCAATATCACGTACATGGAGATGCAGCACATGGAACTAATGATGGCAGTAAGTATATCATTTAAAGCTCAAAGTAGTCCAAATAAAACCAACTTCAGCAACTGTAAACAATGTAACATTAAACAATTAACACCAAACACATGGTATGTATAATACAAGAATGCACTGCAGTTAATAAATGAATAATGAGTCAACTGTGAATTCCATTTAAGTGGGTAATATGGTTCTAGACGTCCTCTCAGGTTTGGTACCACTGGTCACATTTGTATAAAACAGCATGTACAGGTGGTCACAGGGGGGTTAATCTACATTAACCTCTTAAAGACAGACAATATATATAGTGTGTGTACACTGCACCCATCCTGCATTTGCATTATTGTCCTTTTATACAGCACTATTGTTTTTTATCCTTTCTGTATTCTATGTATTCTATTTGGTCTCACACTATTTGTACAATTTTTTTCCTTTTTTTAACCAAATGCTTTTACTTTGTATTTTTATTCATATATTTATTCTTTAGTGTGTGAGGGCTAAAGCAGTCAAATCCCTTGTTTGTGTACACAAACATAGCCAATAAAGGTAACTGTGATTCTGATTCTACAGTCCTCAAAATGCACACAATTTCAGCCATTTCACTCATTTTCCATGCTTATCTCAGAATCAGAATGAAAAGACCCTCTATATGCATTTAGCTATTGTTGTTAACTGACCTCTGGTTGGTTTACAGATGTTCAAGGCAATACTTATATGACCTACGAATGCCTGTTTGAGGTACACAGTAAATTACAGGCTCAACCAATTAATGTGTTATCTATAATTGGATCTGGTGTTTTGCATTTTTATGTCACACTGCAAAAAAGGGTGTCTAAGAACAAGATAAAAACACAAAATCTAAGGAAAAAGGTACTGGAAATAAGTGAAATATCTGTCCATGCAGCTAGATAATTTCTGTAAGATATTTCTATAGATAATTTTAAAAAAGATTTCTTGAATTAAGATTGTTAAATCTAGAAATAAACGTGTCTACAGATGTATGAACACTTAAAAAAAGAAATGAATTCTTATAACAAGATAAATTATCTAACACTTCTAAATCTAAGTTTTTTTTTAATCTTGGTAAGAACCAAATAATTTGTAGTGCAGACTCAGTATGTCTTTATATATCCCAAAAATAATTTACATTTTATGCCTCAAGAAATGGGAGGAGAACATTGACTTATTTACTAAATTATTTACTGTTCTTCCATTCTATCATCTCTTTGTTTGATGTAACTATCAGTGTCCTTAGTTATTAACAAGTGTGGTAGGGACCCCTGAGGCCGGTGCAGTATCTTGTATCTAAATGAAATACTGTTTATGACCTTGAAAAAGACCTTACATTCAACTAAAAATAGTCAACAGAGTCAATCACTTCTTTCCAGGAGTGGTTCAAGGCTCAGTCGTTTCTTTTGGACTCTCTAATCAGTGTTGTGGTGGTCCATCTCTGTAAGATTTCAGGGCTAATATGATACTGTGACATCTGCCATCAAAGGCTTTGGTCGACAGCTCACTCACCTATGAGTCATATTTTGTGAGCTTCTGTTTGCAGAAATAGACAGGCAGCTTAACTGTAGCTGCTGTTAATAAGTTCTACTAACATGAGAATCTGATTATGTTGTTACACAAATGTTAGATGACGTTTATTGTTTTACCATGTCCGTAAGCTAGTGTTTAACATTAGCTTACTCATTCATCCCTTTGTCTGATTGTGGTCATTTCTGCCTCCAAAAACCAGAGGCAGCCAAAAAACACACACATCCTGGCCTCAAAAACCAAAGGGTGATGTCATGGTAGCTCCATCCACAGCTTTTATACAATCTATTGCCACTTTTACACAGAGATCCCAGAAAAAAAGATGAGATGGTGATCCCACCTTTTTGCCACTATTGACTGATTTCTACAGCTAAGCCAAAGGAGTAACAGAGGTGAGACAGGCTGGACTTTTACACAGTTCCAGACTCAAAGGGGCAGTGACGCAGTGAAGCATATAGTGTGATGTATAATTTGCGTGTCAGAAATACCCCGAGCATAGCGGTGCTGGCTCTCAAAACAACAATGGAGTCCTCTGCCCAAAGTGACAACAGCTCGCAGGTCTCGGTATCTCCCCAGTTCGACATCTCTCTGGTCGCATTTATATGTTTGTTTACTATACATGGCCTCTGCACTCACCTTTAAATCCCCCCGGGGTGGGAGTAGCACAAACAATATGTCATCAAAACGTCACACTTTGGTTGTGGAAGGAAAAGTGTTCCTTACACATAGCCTGGGGTGCTGTAAAGGGGGGGTAAAGGGGACAAATTCATGGAGCCTAGCATTTCTGGGGGGCCCATAGAGCAGTGGAGGGGGTCCAGTGGATAACAGGTTAGAAGTTGAGAAAATTTTGTGTAAGGTCCGCTGTATAATAGAGGCATAGAAGCCAGGAGTCGGACACTGAAAAGATGTTAAGTCTCACTTTCGCTTCATGTCAGCGTTAGTTACGTTAGTTCAGGATCACTCCCCCATGTATATAACTGCTGCCCCTACCCCATATACATACCCTCAACTAGGGATGTAACAATATGAAAATTTCATATCACAGTTATTGTGACCAAAATTATCACGGTTATCATTATTATCAAACAAACAAATAAAATTGGCACAATGTACTTTCTGTTGGCAGAAACATTCAAATATTAACCCTTAGGGATCTGAGCCTATTTTGGACATTTTTCAGTACTTTTGATTTTACCTTTTTATACTATATAAACAAATGTTTACTATACCGATGTTTGGCATCTTTTTTTTCAGCACAACTTCATTTATATCATCTGACTATTATTTTTTTCACTTTAACCTACTGTATCAACACAAAAGGACAGAAAACACAAAAAATATATAAAATCTGATTTGAAAAATGTATATGATGTATTGCATAAATAACACACAGATGCTTAACGAACCTTTTCAAAGACTTTAAAAGTGAATATTGATTCCAAACATTAGGTATATACGATTAAAATTGTAATAAATTAAAACTATACTCAAATATTTGACATAAAAGCATATCTTTACATAGGCGTTTTCTCCGGAAAAGTGCGGTAATTAAACACGGTTCTCATGATAATTAGAATTTAAAAAGTAATACTAACTGTTGGCAATTTTACCGCAGTTTATCGTTATACCGGTAATCGTTACATCCCTACCCCCAACCCCCAACCCCTTCTACTCAACTTAGAGAAATCAACAAGATACTGAATTTTGTAGAGGGCCCACAACATTTAGCTTTCATGGAGCCCACAATTGCTAGCAGCGCCCCAGTACATAGCGTTCTGGAATCATGGTTCCACCTTTATCGCAGGTCTGTCACTACCTCCAGAGGCATTATAGAGGCAGTGACAGAGGTGGGACCAAATGATCCCACCATTTCATTTACACAGACGTCGTTCCGGAATAAAGGTGAAATATTCCCGTAACAGAAGTGCTGTGTAAAAGGGGCTTATGATACCAGCCCTAAAAAAGCCGACTGACCGAGCCCTAGGTATAAATCCATTATCTGAAGGCTTGTCACTGTGGCTGTTTATAATCCCAAGAGGAAGGTTTTTATCTTCTGCAGAGTTATTAAAGTGTGCATCATTTTATCATCCCTTTTCTATCATCGCTCACTCGAAATCTCACAGGAATTTGGGGTGGCAAGTTATTTTTTATCGCCTGATCCAGCATCATACTGGATGACATCATGCTGCAATATCGGAAATGTTGAGGCATGTTTATTTTTTTCTTGTTATTTATTTAATTTCCAGATTTCAGAATAGTTTTGCCTGAGCTTTCTATGTGTTGGCACTTCCTCTGCATCTAACTGATACGAGTACAAACAAATTACAGATAATGACGGGTTTCAGTAATTAAAATAAACAACATCTGATGGCCCTTCTCTCTTTTATCATTTGGCTTCAAACTAAAATCTGCTCATAGAAGTACTGTGGTGTTTGGCACTGCAACTAAAACCATGATGTTAATGTAATTAGATGCTCACTGAATTGGTCAAATATTACAGGTTACGAGCTTCAAGATAAACAGTTGGTGGTGATAATTCCACACTTGAATGTTTAACACCAGGAGCAGAAACAGAGTTGAGATAATGCCACTTAAAGGAGTGATATTTTGCTTTTTTGAAATAGAATTATGCATTTTAAAACATGTCCCTGTGGTCTACATAAACTGTAAATGCTATGCTTGGGTCTGAATTCTTCATTAATTACCCCCTCCAGGTAGTTGACTGTGCGCTGTGTCCTGTTCAGCTACTTGAATTCGTTAATACAGCCAACAACTGAACATTTTAGGTAATCGGATCAAAGTTTGGACATAGTTTCAGTATGGACTACAACCGCTGCTGCTGACAAACAGTTATGGCAAGAAATGTTTGTCTGAAGTCTTGACCTTTTAAGTGCAAATGTCGTAACATAACTAGTTATGACACGTAACGAATTAAGAAGGAATTGAAACAGGTTGTAGAAATCCACTCGATTTTTGCCGGAATGAATATAAAGATAGCTTTGCAGCACCTGAAGGGTTCAAATTCAAACTTTTTGAACTGTTAGGGTCCCCAAATGCACAAATAAATGTACCAAAGACTAATAAAAGTAGGTTTAGCAAAATATGACCCCTTTAACGACCATTACAGATCTGAAACAGTGTAAAATGATGGTGGAAGAGTGAAGAAAATATGCCATTTCTGGTAGTTTTAATACAGGTCCTTTATATCAGGATTATACAAAATGCTTACAGTCTGCGCAAGTAATTGTAATCAGGTAATTGGATTACATAAAAAGTGAGGTTTTGTGAGAAAACCCCTTCATATTTGTAAAAGCTATGTATGATAAATGAATTGTTGAGTATCAGTATTGAAAAACAGGTGTAGTTTTGTGAACAATAAAAGAAAATGCTGAATAATACCTGGTCCTACTGTATCATTAATTTCACCTTTACACCAATGATCTTTGTGGTTTTTTATCCTATTGTGCTGTCTTCACAAACTACTGCATTATGTATCATGCACCAAACAGTTAAATTTAATGCTTTTAGGAATGTTTTAGCCGAGTTTAGATATTTTTCTTATTCAAGAGCTGCAGGCAAATGTAAAAGTAAGTAGTCGAAGTACACTACAAACAAAAAGTTAAGGCTATTTTTAATTTTTGGGCTATTTTTTTCAGTTGGGATTCTTGCACAGCACTGTTTACTTTTTTGTGTGTGAATTGTATTGAAACACAATTTTTTAATGACCAAACAGTTTTATTTACAAATGGCAAAAATGACAAAAAATGACAAAAGAAAAAAGAAATATCCTTAACTTTTTGTTTGTAGTATATATACAGTTTGATTTTATGTGGCTTTGGATATTAGAATGAGGTTGGATGATCTACATTGCATTAAATTTAGTGGTTGGTTTGACTTTGAAATGTGGATTTTCACGTAGAAAAAAACCTGATTCACATTGTCAAACATAAATGAAAGATGGACAAAAGAAATTAAATACAAATTTTTGTTGACGTTTCAGACTTAACAAAATTATGGGGGAAGATGAAAAGAAGATGAAGAAATTATCCACGTTTGCCAGTTTCTTGTGTTAATTTTCAACAAATGAGCTACTGGTGATGGTTCGATCACTAAATCTCCCTTAATTCACCCTCTGGACACTACAGGTTCATCTAAATTACTGGAAGAAATGCTGATGTGGTACCAGCTCACTGTTTATACGTGAAGTGTTTGCCAAAGACCATTAGCACAGAGTGATAATAAAGGGTCCTGACCACAAACAGTGTTGATGACGTTGTGTTGTGAGTGAAAACCGGATGTTTAGCAGCTGGTTTTGTCTCGAGTTCAAACCCTACAAATCTCTCAGTGCTTCACAGAGCATTTTTATCTCCAGCGATGTGTCATCTGACGCTGATTATTAGGCAACAGACTCCAACCTGGCACTTACTCAGATGTTATTTCAATCCCTGACTGACAAACACAGACACACAGTGAGAAAAGTACTAGCTGCAGATCTGTTCCCATGGTAACGTGGACCAATAGATCTCAGCTATTGACTGAGGATGAAGATCTCTGTAGACCTATTAAAGAAAAACACCTACACACACGTACAGTATGTGCCACACACACACACACACATACCAAAAACACACACTGGTGAAGCGTCAGCCTCCAAAACATAATCTTTTTTGTTATAAACAGAGATGTAGAATAGAAAAACACAATGGGGCCAATAGGACTTTTTTGCCAAACAACTTGAAACAGCTGAATGCTTGAATAGCCAGAGAAAGTCCAATCTCCCCGAGCCATGCTATAGCAAAGCCTGCTCTTAAGTGGCACAGCAGCGTGATATAAAAGAGGATATGTTGAGTGAGTGGGCGATTTGTTCAGATTTAACTGGCAAGGCTGGCCACTTAAACTGTATTTTTCCAAATACTTTGGCAATCTTCGCCATATTTTGTGCCTCTGATTTCATTCTCAAATCTCCCCCTTAACAAAGGCGTTTGATAAATAAAGCAGCGCCGCTTCCTTTACTACATCCAGACTGAGAACG
Organism: Sphaeramia orbicularis; assembly: GCF_902148855.1. Classification (NCBI taxonomy): domain Eukaryota; kingdom Metazoa; phylum Chordata; class Actinopteri; order Kurtiformes; family Apogonidae; genus Sphaeramia; species Sphaeramia orbicularis. Next base: position 9,045,908 of record NC_043962.1, on the reverse strand, counting down.
GGACGGCGTGTAAGTGAGAGGAGCCATTATTTTCTCATTTAAAACCTAATTGGAGAGGCTGCTCGAATGCTGCTGAGTGACAGGCCACATTCACAAATCAGCCAGTCGATTGCTTCACCTTTGAGTCAGCCAGAAAAAAGAGAATAAGCTTAATATGATAGTCTGACACAACACACATGTGCATCTCTACTCAACTAGGGGAGAAAATGACACGACTGTTTTGAGCATCAAAGTGGAAGAAATAATGAAATAATTTCCTTTAGATCAGGGGTCTCAAACATGCGGCCCGGGGGCCAAATGCAGCCCGCCAAAGGTTCCAATCCGGCCCCTGGAATGAATTTGCAAAGTGCAAAAATTCCAGTCAAGGCTGTGGAACTCATTTTAGTTCAGGTTCCACATACAGGCCAATATGATCTACTGTAAAATAATAGCATAATAACCTACAAGAAATAATGATTAATGAATAAGGATTTTCTTCTCGGTTTGATGTGAAAAAAATAAAAAATTACATTATGCCTATAAATAACGACAACTTCAAATGTTTGTCTTTGTTTTAGTGCAAAAAAAAACATGAAATTATGAAAATATTTACATTTACAAACTATCCTGTAACAATAAAATGTGAATAATCCGAACAAACAGGAACAACCTGAAATGTCTAAAGAAAATTAAGCACAATTTTAACAATTTTCTGCCTGTTACCGTTTAGTGTCTTTGTAGATCTGATCCATCATGCACATGTGGAACTGATAAGTTGAGGCACAATATTGTTAAAATTGCACTTATTTTTCTTAAGAAATTTCACTTTTTTTAGGTTCTTCACACATCTTTTTTGTTTGGATAGTTTATAAAAACAAGTATTTTCATTTTATAATGGGTTTTTTTTGCACTAAGACAAAGACAAATATCTGGAGTTGTCATTATTTATAGGTTATTATGCTTTTATTTTACTGGTCCGGCTCACTTGAGATCAAATTGGGCTGAATGTGGCTCTTGAACTAAAATGAATTTGACACCCCTCCTTTAGATAATCTGTCATAAGTTGTAGTTTATAAGTTGTACTTCTTCTCACTCCTTTTCGAACATGTATTATATGTCTTATGTTTAAGTGTTTTGTTTATTCATTTTCTTCTGTTTGACATTCATGTTCGAAATAAATACATCAATCAAACATCAATCAGTCATATTTCAACGTGATATCATGACTCATGTTAATATACACACCACTTTTAATTGGCGTGTTATCTGTACACATTATTATTTACTTGGGTATAGGCCTATTTTGTTCATTGGTCTGGCTTGAAGTCTAAGGACAGGAGTTAGTATTTAAAATGTAATGTTAAATTATTTGATAATGAGAATGGGGGTGGGATTAAATAAGTTTTTCTTCTTCCCTCTCCTTTTCGAATGTAGATGAATGATTTTGGAATTTTGAATTTGCATGTATTCTGTAAACACTTGAAATAAACAAATAAAATGAAAATAAAATTAATTCTAAACTTTCCGTGTGTATGTTCATGCCGTTATTAGCCCCCTGCGTCAAACATCACGCACTGAGGATTAGGGTTAGGGTTATGTGAACCAGAGATGTTGGCGTAAATTGACACGCGATCAAATGGCGTTGAATAACACATGAAAGGTTGAAAATGCGTAGATATAGCACGCCAAATGCCATAAGACCTGGCATGACATACAACGCCATTTATTGAGATCAGTCTGAATATTACTTTTTTTGGTAATTATCTTATTATTTTTTTCAGGTAGCATTATCTTATCAGCATTTTACATCATATATATAAATTCTATATATGTAAAGAAAAACAAACAAAAAACAAAAACATACTCATACAGGGGAGCAATGACAGAAAGAGCAAAAATATACACAGTAACCTAAAAAAAGAGTTAATGGGAAATAATATGTATTTTTCCCATTCCATCCTTTCCTTCCAGAAACCCTTTTCCCCTGTATAAGATTAACACCGAACATTTAAAGTATGTAACATGAACCAAGCATTTACATGGGTCTACAGTCGTGGAAAAAATTATTAGACCATCAAGTCATCAAAAACAATGGTTATGCAATCAAGTACTAACTCCTGTGTGTGTCATGTGACTAAAACAGACAGAAAAGAAAACATGGAATGACTAAAAGCACTGTTTTTGTCAGTACAATGCCATAGATATTGATGTAAGAACTGAAATGATTTTGGTTATTATCAAGAAAGCATGGATAGTAGCTAGATATCAGCTCTGAAATTAAACTCTTATGAGCTATTTTTGTTGTTACCATTACAACTGTCCAAACAAATGTACCTTTAGTTGTACCAGGCATTAAAATGAACAAGAAATTGAAGAAAACAAAAGGTGGTCTAATATTTTTTTTCCACGACTGTATATGCACGTTACTCTTATCAAGTAAAGTCAGTTCTTAATAGTGTTACAAAATCAACCCAGTTTTTCTAATAATCGGTGAATTTGTTCGAATGAAGTCTGACAGAGAAAGTCAACTTCTCCAGCCTATTGACGTCACCTATAACCTCTATCCAGTCCTCCATTTGTGGTGCACAGTCTGGATATTTCATTAGGATTTGTGCCACGGAACAGAAACTCTATCACCGATCATCATTTTCTGGCCACATAAAATGAAAATCGTTATCTGTCCAAGAAATGATCACTTTGGACGATGTAACATCATATTGAAGTGTGTAGAAAAAACTGTTGGTCTTACACACTCACAGGTTTTTTTCAGATCCTAAAGAAAATGAATTTACGCTTTTTATTTCCAGTGTTGGGAAAAATTGCAACTTACCTTAACAATACTTTCTTGCTTGCCCACATCCATGATAAAAGCCTGTAGACTGATATATGATGATTGCAGATTGTGATTTTCCACAACATTACGCTCACTCCAGTGTTTTTCAGTGAATTTCTTCTGCTTCTTTACAGCAGCAACACTGTGAAATACTAGCTTAACTTAAAATCTCAACACAGTTCACAAAAAACTTCCCACAAAAATATAAGCCTGCGCAAATGTTATATATTGTACTTTGAACCTTTGCTTTCTTCAGCCTTTTCAGTTTATTCTTTAAAGATTTCAGTTTTTTTTTAAGTGATTTGTTTCACTTTGTAATTCTTCCAGATCTATTTCTTTTTTCAGCAACACAATGTAAATCATTTAACCATTCAGTCTTTCACATACAGTATTTCAGCTCAGATTTCTGCATTTCCAGTAAAGCAACATTTTCAGCATTCTGCAGTGTCGCACATTTTCTCCTCAAAATGCTTCTTCTAAATATAATCTTCAAAGTGCATGGAGCCCCGAGCAGCATCAAGAAATGAAAATGAAAACAAGATTTAAATGAATAAATAAGTAAAACGGGCCCATGCAGTGTTAAAAAGTGAATAATATCAAAATAAATAACATGAGTAAACCTTAAATTTGTTCTGAAATCCAAATCTGAATCAGCCCCAGTTCAGGAAAAAAAAGCAACTACATTTTCTGCAAACTGACCCCAGACAAAAAAAGGCAAGTGGATCAAAGCCAAAGCAGCACAATTAGATGAATTTTTTTTTTCTTTTAAATCATACAAATGCTTGGGTTTACCACTTGCATATGGTACAAATAACCCACTGCTTGAGACCATGTGATGTGTGGTTTGGGACAATATTAATCAATGGGACAATATTAATCAAACTGAAAGGCTTGTGTATTTCCAGAGCCTTATATTACAGTTACGGAAAAAATTATTAGACCATCAAAAGTCATCAAAAACTACAGTTATGCAATCAAGTACTAAATCTTGTGTGTATCATGTCACTAAAACAGACAGAAAAGAAAACATGGAGTGCCTAAAAGTGCAGTTTTTGTCAGTACAATGCCATAGATATTGATGTAAGAATTGAAGTGATTTTGGTTATTATCAAGAAAACCATGGAAAATGGATAGATATCAGCTCTGAAATTAAACTCTTATGAGCTATTTTTGTTGTTCTCATTATATTTGTCCAAACAAATGTACCTTTAATTGTACCAGGCAATAAAATGAACAAGAAACTGAAGAAAACAAGGGGTGGTCTAATAATTTTTTCCGCAACTATATATTTCCTTCGCCCTTCCACTTGAAATATTAAGCGGTTTTTGTATTCCTCATATTTCTTTTTACATTATGACACATTCCTGTACAGATAGTGGAGTTTATTTTGTCTATGTTGCACTGTTCATAGCCTTGTCTATGGATCATCCTGAGGAAAAGTCATTACCAGAAGTCATTATTCTTGGACATTTCAGTTTCTCAAAAGCCATTTTCTGTGCTGTTAGCGTTAACATCGAAATTAAATTCACAGTCATTGTTAACGGTGTCACAAGTGGCCAAAAGATTTTCTTAAACAGTCAATGAGCTACAGCAAAGAGGAAAAACTAAACCTACACTGACAGGCCTATTTTACCTCTCAGACATTTTGACTGGTCGGAGTAAAAACAGCACAGGTGCTACTAATACTATTAATGATGGCTCCATTCTGTCACACTGAGCTGTAACAGTGTGACACTGAGCAAAACGCATAATATAACGAAATGAAAGCAGCTAAAAAGGAAATAAAGCAATTACGTGTTCTTTAAATATACCTGTGTTTCTTCAGTTAAAGCGCTTTTGGTGAAAAATGCTTTTTTTTTTTATGTTTTTGATTATATACTACATTTTCATGCTATGTTACGGGTTAAAAAACAAGTAACATACGTGTGTTAAATAACAATAAATGAACAAAACTCAAAGCTGATCTGTCGGGACAGTGGCTCTGATGTCTTTCCTCTACATTTTGTTGATTTCTAATTACTTCAGCTGCATTTACTGCTTATAATCAGTCTAATTATGTTAATCTATTTCGTTATTTAAACCTGTTTCCTCTCAAGTCACAATTAAATAAAAACCAAAAACTAAAACACAGATGAAAATATTAAAAGGCTTTTCTTGACAACATTAGTGTTGTTATTATTATTATTATTATTATTATTATTATTATTATTATTATTATTATAACATAGGTACTGGCTTGTGCGTAATAATGTATTCCCCTCCTAAAAAAGTCTAAACGGAAATCGAGTGAAAAATGAAAACGTCGCTCTGCTATTTTTGTGTTTTCCAGTGAGGACATGGAGGTGTGAATTATTTATCTGTGTCAACTATCAAACGTCCCCTATGGATGCGTTCGAGGATGAGACCTCGGGGTTCAATGCTCCATTAATGAATAAAAAGTTTCCTCCTGACGCAAAAACACAGCCGCGGCGGGGATGTATGTTGTGGCACGGCACGGCGCGGCACGGTGCAGCGCTGCGGTCCACCACCGTGCGCCCTGGACGCGCGTGTGGGAACGTGACATCGGTCAGGGCCTGTATGTGCGACTCCAACAGTGGGTTAAATAGAAATTGCGTGCGTTTTAAGTTAAATCAATGAAGGCATGGGGGGGATGGAGAGTGGCAACAACAAACCCATATGCACCAGCCAAACACACAAGGCAGATGTTGTCTTTACAGGTCACCATGTCCACCTATGTACACTGATGAACTGTTCCACACACTAATGAAGCCAATGAGAAATTAACGCACGGTAAGAGCCTGAATGAAGCGGGAATATGGGTCAGAAATGACAGAAAAGCATCTGAGGCTGCGGTCATGCTGTCTTTGTAATATTTTGACTGTATTTTCATTATTCCGTCGCAACACAACAGGTTGGATAATAAGGCAGCATCAGTGTCTTACCGTGAGCAGCCGAGGAGCCCTGCATCATCAGCATCAGCACCGCGCAGACGGTCACCAACCACCGGGCCAGCATCCCATCCAGCGCCCGCGTCCTCCTCCTGTTCCTCGGCAAGCAGACGGTCACCATCCCGGCGTCCCGGATCCATGCCGCGGGGGGCGGAGGACAGCTGAGGTCTTCTCCTTTCTGGTTTACCTTGGCGCTGCTGCTGCTGGAGAGGAGCGCATGTTTGGGAGCCATTGGTCAACCAATTAATCCTGAATGGAAAACATCTAACGGCGCTGATGAGATGAAAGGCATCCGATCAACGTGCGCCCGGTGCGGACAAACGGGGCTCCGCTCTCCATGAGCCCCGCTGGAGGCTGTGAGGGTCCGGAAGACACAAAGAGATGTTTATTTCTGCTTTACGGTGTCTGTGTGAAGTCTGATGTCCCTACTGCGACCGCAAGGCGCTCTCCATCTCTGCGGACAGCTGCGTCAACAAATCTGCACTACCGGAAGTAAACACAGAGTCCTTCAATATAAAAGCATCTCAAACTGTTGGGAATGAAAAATTAGTTATTGGCATTAACACAGAGGGGTCAAATTCATTTTAATTTAGAGGACATATACAGCCCAATTTAATCTCAAGACCAGACCAGTAAAATAATAACATACAGTAGTGGAAAGAAGTTTTTGGACACACTTAAAATGTTACACAATCTCCAATTTTGTCATGAAATTAATTAATAAATGCACCTAATTGAGACATATTATTATTAAAATTGCACTTATTTTTCTCCTCAAGACATTTAAGGTCATTTTTTTAAAGGAGACTTTGTGGATATAAATATTTTCATAATATAATTGTACTTTTTTTTTTTTTTTTTTTTTTTTTTTACAATTATCATTTTACTAGTCAGGCCTACAAATGACCTGAAAAATTTGAACATGAACAAACATGAACAATTTGAAATTTCTTAAGAAAAATATGTGAAATTTTAACTATAATGCCTCTGCTTATCATTTACACGCATGTTACAAGTTACAGATCGTAGTGGATCTACAAATACACAAAACACTTAGTAGCAGGCCGAATATTGTTAAAACTGCACTTACTTCTCTAAATTCATTTCAGGTTGTTCATATTTGTTCAGGTTATTAACATTTTTTAGGAAAGGATAGTTGGTAAACATAAACATTTTCATGTAGTTTTATTTTTTTACACTAAAAAAAAGACAAAACATTGAAGTTGTCATTATTTATAGGCTGTTATGTCATCATGTTTTACTGGTCCGACCCACTTGAGATTGAATTGGTTTGTGGTCTCTGAATTAAAATGAGTTTGACACCCTTGACTGTTCACATCTCAGTGTAATTTTTGCATTTTACTAATTCATTCCACAGGCCCTTCATGTATGGATGTATGACACCCTACAGGGGGGTCCAATCCTGGTCCTTGAGGGCAGGTATCCTGCATGTTGTAGATGTTTCCCTCCTCCAACACACCTGACAGTCGTTATCAGGCTTCTGCAGAGCTTGATGATAAGCTTATCATTTGAATCAGGTGTGTTGGAAGAGGGATACATCTAAAACATGCAGGATACTGACCCTCAAGGACCAGGATTGGACACCCCTGTGCCTAGCATACTATATATTTAAACTCTTGCATTTAGAAGTTGGATATAAAAGAGTCCAATGTCATTCTAGGACTTTTACACAGTATTGTAAATTAAGTACATTTTCATAGAAGAAAATTCAATACATGCATCATTAGATTTGCATCTGGGAGGTTTTTAAAACACATTGAAGCTATTTTAAGAAACCTTGACAATAGTCCAAAACATCCCAATATAACCAACTGAATATTCTGTTCATTCATACTTTCCATCTTGAAAGGTTGAGAGGTTCTGTGTCCTCATAATTTAAAGGACACAGTTCCTAATGAACTGACGCCAATGAAAAGGTAATGAGGCATCAACGTGCTACTAAATGAGCCTATTTGTATAATGAAAGGCCCAGGGGTGTGAGTGTAATTAGACCTATGTCTGGTTAATAAGCCTACAACCATAAAGTCTATTTAATACAGCCAATAAGCTATTTTTATAAGCCCAAAGACTTGTTTAACCAGCAGTGATAGAGAGTATACAGTTAGTCTGAGATACCAAAGTACACTATATGTTCACATAAAAAAGAAAAAGAATCTAGAAAGATAGGTAGCTTTAGGTTATTTGTGTTTTGTCTGTAGTTAGCATTAGCATTTGCTGACAAAATAATCAAGCTAGTGTTAACTGAAATAAACTAAATCTGAAATGACAAACCTACACTGACCAAAAAAACTGAAACTGTAACCATAAACTACACAAACTAATTTAGGTTAAATGGATAAAAATGTAAAATAATATAACATTTTAAAAAAAAATAAAATAAAAATACAAGTTTTCGATAACTAAGTTAGCTAATTAGCTGTTAGCAGGTTAGTAGTTAGCATAAAAATAAGCTAATCTTGTGAGCTTCATATTTTCAGTCAATGGTGACACATTTTTTGGTTCGTAAATGTGTGTAAATGTTATTCCTTATTAAAAAAAAAAAAAAAAACTATTACATTTTTATAATTCAATAACAGGCCAAATATTTATCATTTTTACCGTGTGTTAACGAACGATGCCTTACTTCCGGTCTTGTGTTAGCTAACTACCGCTAGCCTGACGGAGTTTGCAGCAGGTAGAAACAGGCTGTGTGTTTGGTGTAATTATGCTGAAAATGACAGGAACAGATTGGTCATAACATCCAGACTAATTACTGCACCTCCGAAGACGAAGAGAGATGATACAGCCCAGTAGTGTGTCTGTCTCTCGCCTTGAACTCACAGCTGATGTACACATGTGGCTAACCCGTTCCTTCCAGACCCACATCCATCAGATCCCAGTGTCTGTGCTGCTAAACCTTCTTTTGGCAGATCTGAGAACGGCCTCTGGTGGGAGCTGGAGGCACAGGCGCACACAGCAGGACACGGACACGCTCACAGTTCACCAAACAATATGGCATTTATTTTGGGATTGCAACTACACACATATATTTTGCATTGATTTAAATCATTTTATAAACACAAAAATGGACTCTTCGTGTAAATTGAACTTTCAACACATTTTATTTGGCCTGTCACACATTGATCTAATAACTCCAGAAAAAAGATATACAGGGTGTCCCATAAATCTCCATACATTGGAAAAATAAACGTTTTTTGACATAAACCATTTTTATTTATATAATATGCTCTATATGACTGCCATTTTGTTGGGAACACATTTCAATGCGTGTCTGCTGAAGAACTATAAAGAAAAAATATAAAGAAATACATGTTAGAACCATGTACAGGGTGGGGAAGCAAAATTTACAATGAACATTTAGTTGTTTTTTCTCAGCAGGCACTACGTCTATTGTTTTGAAACCAAACATATATTGATGTCATAATCATACCTAACACTATTATCCATACCTTTTCAGAAACTTTTGCCCATATGAGTAATCAGGAAAGCAAACGTCAAAGAGTGTGTGATTTGCTGAATGCACTCGTCACACCAAAGGAGATTTCAAAAATAGTTGGAGTGTCCATAAAGACTGTTTATAATGGAAAGAAGAGAATGACTATGAGCAAAACTATTACCAGAAAGTCTGGAAGATACTATTAACCCTTTCATGCATGAATTATGAGAACCTTAGTCAATATTTTTTTCTTGCATGACTTTATTCCTCTTTAGGCATGAAAAAAACAATGCAATTGAATTTTTTTTTTTTTTTTTTTTTTATGAACCTATTTTTCATGAAGTTACAAAAATGTCCACTCAGCAGGATACCATGCATTTAATTTTTGAAGCAAAGAAACATGTATTTAAAACCCATCATTAGAAAGTGATATACTGTATAAAAACTATGAAATAAAAACATTTTTAATGCAGTTTTCTCACATTTTAGCATACTCTAATACTAGTTGTTATTCACTTCATGGAGATATGTAAAAAAATAAAATTAAATTAAAAAAAAACTTTTTTGTTTAAGAAAACTGTCACAGACTAACAAAAATTAGCAACTGATTTACACTCAAACATGTTCGTGCAGATCAGGTTTATCAAGAACAGCAAAGTTACAGTAATGGTCTGAATGTCAGTGTATGGGATGATGCATAAGTGTCCACTGTGTTGGCTGATATGGAACTAAAACAACAAAACCCATGAATATACAAAAGAACAGCTGTAGAATAGCTGTCCACTGTAGTGACCACTGTGCATGAAAGGGTTAAAGAAGAATGGGAGAAGCTGTCACCCGAATATTTGAGGAACACTTGCGCAAGTTTCAGGAAGTGTGTGAAGGCAGTTATTGAGAAAGAAGGAGGACACATAGAATACAAACATTTTCTATTATGTCAATTTTCTTGTGGCAAATAAATTCTCATGACTTTCAATAAACTAATTGGTCATACACTGTCTTTCAATCCCTGCCTCAAAATATTGTAAATTTTGCTTCCCCACCCTGTATGTATGGAATGTATTATGTCTCCTATGTATGGAGACTTATGGGACACCCTGTATTATCGACCTTTTGATTATTTTTGCCAAATTTCACATTCATTGCTCCAAATTTGCACATCAACGTCCAAACATCACTGTTTTCAAAGCCCTTTTTTCCAATTACGTAGACAATTTGAGAAACAGTATAAATTCTGAAGCAAATAAAACAAAAACAAAAAAGTCAAATGTATAATCTTATTCAATTTGTATAATTTCTATTTATTCCTCAAGCATTTTTTAAAACTTTTATTACATATTTTTATTTATTTTTATTTATTTATTTTATTATTTTTATTTATTTATTTATTTTTTCTTTACTAATGTTTTTACTTACATGTATTTCTCTATATAATGTAAAAGATTTTGTGAATTATGGAACTTTCTACCCTTCTTGTTGTATACTATTATGTATATTTACTGTTCAATGTTAATTGTTCAAATAAAAAAAAAAAATTAAATAAAAAATAAAACGCTCACAATTCACTGAAGTTCCCATTGAGTCCAATTTAAAAGACAGAATGAAGCCATTATTTTACACTGCGCAGGTCAGGATCCTCAAAGTACAACCTGCACGAGGGAATAGAATAGAATAGAATAGAATAGAATAGAATAGAATAGAATAGAATAGAATAGAATAGAATAGAATAGAATAGAATAGGCTTTATTGCTATTGTGTGTACAATTAAATTAGGAATGTTTATAGACATCAGTAATTCTTGATCTAGTGCAGGGATGTCGAAATTATTTTAGTTCAGAGGTCACATACAGCATAATACAGTGTTTTTCAACCTTGGGGTCGGGACCCCACATGGGGTCGCCTGGAATTCAAATGGGGTCGCCTGGAATTTCTAGTAATTGATAAAAATAAAAACCTACTAATAGAAAAAGTAAAACCTTAACGTTAATAAACCTTAATTTTTAACCTTTATAAAACCTTATCTTATCAGCTTGAAGATTGGTTAAAAGCAGTCTATGAAATCAATGTAATGGAGAAACTGTCCCTGTCATTAAAAGTAAAACAGGATAAATTGATGGAAATGTGGTCAAAATGGATTGTATATATCACCTCGCTGAGACCAGATTTAACTTAACTGGAAATGACAAGTTATAATTGTACAGACCGAATGTACTGGAGCTGAAACTAGTGTGGATTCTGGAATAAGAATAATGAAAATAAGGGGGAAAAGTGACATCTTTTTGTTCTGATGTATCTTTTTTTAACAAAGTATAACCTCAAAAAAAGGAAAGATTTACATTAAGAATAGTTTTTTTGTGTGCATGTTTTCAGATATGATAAACAAATGTGCTTAGTTATCTGTCCTAAAGTATCTTTCCAAATGGAAAAAATAAAATTATTAAAAAAACAAACTTATCTTATCTTATCTTATCTTATCTTATCTTATCTTATCTTATCTTATCTTATCTTATCTTATCTTATCTTAATCGACTTCTCCTTACGTTGGGTTCAGAGTACAGACTTATACTCCACACATTTGGTGATAAATAACCTCTTGTTCACTGCTCTGCCTGCACATAGAAAATTATAATTATTTTATCTTATTATTGTGTAGTTGGTGCTTCATGTGCCACTTCAAATGACTGATTTTTTTTGTTATGTTGGAAAACATAATTCCTAGAAGAGTTTTTGCAAGAATTTTTGCTTTTGTAATAGATGCATGATGTTTTTCTGCTTCAGTGTGAACTTGTGTGAACTAGTTTCAACAACAGAGTCTCAGCAACAATGAGCTGTGTACTTTATTCAGTGAGTAACACAGTCTATTAAAATGCAGATTCATTTCTTTGGTGGTTCTGGTTTACAGTTTCTCATTTCAAACTGTTGATAGTTTAGAAAAGTTTGGAATAACTATTGTAATGTGTCACTGTTGAGTAGTTTGCCTGTGTAAACTGTCCCGTCTTGCAGAGCCCTGAGCTGATGGCGAGTCATCTGATTGGTTGCGCCCACCTCCTTGCGGTTGTGGGTGGGGCCTGTACAAAGGGCTCATTTCCTGCTGCTCACTCTCTCTTCCTCAGCTCACTGACACAGGATCACCAGAGCACAGCTTTGGCTGTTTGCTTTTTTCTTAGTCATGTATTGAAAAATTCAATAAGGAGATTACTGAGTTATATGAAAAATATTGTGATAAGGTGATTTTGGTTTGTGGTGACTTTAACATTGATTTACTGAAATGGAATGAACATGCAAAAACGGCAGAATTTGTAAATACTATGTTTAGTTTGAGTTTTCATCCTATAATTACAAAACCAAGTAGAATCACATTGGAAAGCGCAACATTGATTGATAATATTTTTACAAACATTATTGATGGTGAAATAACGAGTGGTCTATTTCTGACTGACACAAGTGATCATTTACCAGTTTTTGTAGAACTGGAAATGAACAACAAATTATCTTTAACCAACTATAAGAAAAAACCTTGTCTGGTTAGAACAAAGTCACCAGAAGCAATTATGGCCTTAAAGGAGGAACTCATAAATTATGACTGGCATGACGTTTATGTAGATGATGTTAATGATTCATATAATGCTTTCTTAGACATATTCCTGACATTGTACAACAGATATTGTCCTGTGAAAGAATATAGGCAAAATTTTAAAAAGAATAAGAAACCATGGTTAACTAAGGGATTGGAAAGGGCTTGTAAGAAGAAAAACAGGCTCTATAGGGAATTTCTGAAGCACAGAATGAAAGAAAAAGAGAATAAATATAAAAGATACAAAAACAGATTGACAACAATCATAAGAACACATAAAAAAGCTTATTATGATCAGTTGTTAGAAAAACATAAAAATGATATTAAAGGCACTTGGAGAGTGTTAAATGATATGATTTAAAAAAGTAATAAAAAGGATTTTTCTACATATGTTGTTAAAACTGGTGACACTGTTAGTCTTTTATTTTTCCATGAATAAATCACTTTTTTTGCATTCAGTCTGGTGTTGTGTCCTCATTATGTTGTGACTCTGAGCTGGTCGTAACACCATACTTACTACATAGAACTCCTTTCATAAAAGTCCTTGGCTGACATGGTTCAAAGGCATAAAATATGACATATTAAGTAACTGCTGATTTTTTTTAGTAGTAGTAGTAGTAGTAGTAGTTTATTTCGAGCACATAGAATCATCAGATAACAAAGAATCATACAACATGGTCAAAACAAATAAATAAATACAATTTTTTTGCGCTCGAAAAGGAGTGGGAAGAAGCATAACTTATTGACTCCCACCCCTTTTTTTACAAACTAATAATCAAACTAGATCCGCCTCCTTTGCTTTGTTAACACACATTTTCCTCTGTATATTTTTTACAATAACACAAAACATCCATGAAAACCATTCATATACACTGTTTTTTTAGTCGCCTCATACACAATCAGATTTGCAATAATCAACCATTTTCAGTATAAACTATAATATACATATCCACCTCAAATATTTACTCCAAATACAATAATCAATAAATATGATAGTATCTTCCTATCATGATAACCAATTAACTATAATATCTTATTTTATGCGTACTTGTAATGTTCTATATTTTGTTATTAAAGTGGATTTATACATCCTTTTAAATGCACAGATTGAAGAAGACGTTTTTAAGTTTTGCTCCAGATTATTCCACAGATGTACCCCTCTAACAGAGATACACTGGCTTTTTACGTTTGTTCTACACTTAATTTTGTTTTATATCTCTAAATAACCTAATAGTTTAGATTATAGCTCCGTTTTGTTTGTTTTATCTTCTGGTTGTGTTTTAGGTGCTATTTATCCTATTACTGTGTATGTGGGGTTTTTTGTTGTTGTTGTTTTTAATCAGTTTTAATGTATCTTGTATTTATTCTTATTTTACTAGTTTTAGTATATGTTGCATTTGTATGTACGACTTTGGACAGCACTTTGGGCACTTTCCTTTGTTTGAATGTGCTATATAAATAATCTTGACCTTGCCCGTTAGCTCTATTTTTAGACGGAAAACATTTGTGTAAAACCTGCTTTCTAGGATAAATCACCTATTTCTAATGTCAGAGAGGATATTTATAAGTTCTAAATAATGTAGGTCAAAGCAGTTTAGAGATAAAATCCCCCAGCTCATTATTTTATTTACTGTATCATGTGGGGCTCTAAAGACAGCAAATCAATGGATCTCGCTTTTTTCTTTTTTGGGGGGATTTCCTTTCTTTTTTTCTTTTTTTTTTTTTTTTCTTTTTTTTTTGGTTGATGGGAGTTTGATGTTTGTTTTCTGTATTGAAAAACTTTATCTTTAACCCTTTCATGCACAGTGGTCACTCCAGTGGACAGTTATTCTCCAGCTGTTCTCTTGTATATTCATGGATTTTGTTGCTTTACTTACATATCAACCAACACAGTGGATACTTATGCACCATCCCATAATACACTGCAATTCATACTGTTACTGTAACATTCCTGTTCTTGATAAACCTGATCTGCAGAAACATATTTGAGTGTAAATCAGTTGTTAGTTGTTATTAGACTGTAATTGACAGTTTGTTTGTTTTTTTAAGTTGTTGTGTTTTGTTGTTTTTTGCATATTATTTGAGTGAGTAATAACTACTATTATAGTATGTTTAAAAGTGAGAAAACATCAGATTAGCAACATTAAAAAACCATTTATTTCATAGTTTTCACACAGTATGACAGTAAATGCATGTTTCTTTGCTTCAAAAATTAAACACATGGTGTCCAGCTGAGTGGACATTTTTGTAACTCCATGAAAAATAGATTCATGAAAAAAAAAAAAAATTCAATCACATTGTTTTTTTCATGCCTAAAGAGGAATAAAAACACTCAGGAAAAAAAATCTTGATTAAGGTTCTCATAATTCGTGCATGAAAGGGTTAATTTAACATGTATGTCTTCTTTCACGCCAGAATATCAATTAACCTGTTTAACCCTGACCATATTTTCAGGGGAAAAACGCCTAAACAGACATACCCAAAGTAAATGAAGAATTACTTCACACTAATAAGGTTCATATGGATGTTCTTGGTGTCTACGGACATTTAGAGACCTCACAGAATCTATTCTCATTGTCTAAAATATTGTATCTATTATTCTGCCTGAGTAAACTGTAACAAACTAAAAGAGAAATTAGAATTTTTTTATCCTCGCCTGTTTTTTTTCGGCTGAATTGACGATGATGTGCATAAATTAACTGTTCGTGTCGGAGATTTTTAATTGCGTATATTTCACCTCACAAAGATTAAAAATCATGTTTGAACATTAAAGTTTGCACTAAAATACACTTTTGATGTACTTTTATGAACATTAGGGTCTAAACTTAGAGCAAAAGTTGAAAAAAACATCTATTGTCCTGATTTATTATATTTTTATAGTAGATGAATATTAACGTAATTTTTTTGGCCCGCGGGCGGACTGATCAGGCTAAAAAGGTTAAAAAAAAAAAAAAAAAAGAAAGAAGAGGATTTGGGTGTAGACATTGAATACAATCAATGGTTAAAAGCCCAAGAACGTGTTCACTCCTCCTCTGTATGCATCAGACACGGTCTTCTGTAATTCAAGATTCTGCACAGACTTCATCTATTAAAGCTGAAACTAACAAAGATGTTCCCCTCGGTAATCCCCTCCTGTGACAGATGTAAACAGGGGCCGGCCTCACTTGCACATATGTTTTGGAACTGTCCTTGTGTCAAAATATACTGGACCAAGATATTTCAGACTTTATCTGAAATCTTAAAAAAACAACTTAAACCAGATCCAGTTTTTGCTTTGTTTGGTGTGAAGCCGGCTGCTGTAGAACTTTCCAACAACCAAAACAATACATGTTTTGTGGTGTTGCTAGAGCGAAGATTAATCCTATTAAACTGGAAACAAAAAACTCCCCCTGCCCATTCAA
Organism: Sphaeramia orbicularis; assembly: GCF_902148855.1. Taxonomy (NCBI): domain Eukaryota; kingdom Metazoa; phylum Chordata; class Actinopteri; order Kurtiformes; family Apogonidae; genus Sphaeramia; species Sphaeramia orbicularis. Next base: position 9,029,716 of record NC_043962.1, on the reverse strand, counting down.
CCTTAATGAGAGAAGTAATGCAACACTTACAATTGGAAAAAATTAAATTTTCATTAAAAGGGAAATTAAATGCATTCCACTTAACATGGCAACCTTTCATTGATTATTTTAATAATGCAAATGTGTAAACAACTTAGGATTGGCGATATATGATGTCCTCAGTTTGGTTTTTGATGTTCATTGTTTACTGTTGTTTGTGTGCTTTTTGTTTTACTGCGTGTTCTCATTTTTGTTGCATTGAGCACAATGAATGTACATGAACACGTTTTTGTTACTATATGAAAAAACTCAAAGAGAATTTAAAAAAAAAAAAGAAAGAAAAAAAAGAAGTATTTTCTGTATGACACCAAAAGACTAGATGGGTGGAAAAGCGCCAGTTTATTCTTTATCAATATGTTGGCTTTTAAAAGCTGTATATATTAAACCCTGTGGAAAAAGATCTTTAAGTACCTGAACCTGTCAGATGTAATGGAGTAAGAAAGTCCAATATTTGCCTCTGAGACGTAGTGAAAGAAGAAAAACAGCGAGTGAAGCAAAAGATCCTTTTTTAATTCAAAGTGAATCTTGACATAGTACACCATCAATTCATACTTTGACACTCACCAATAAGAGTCACCAAGAAGGAACCCGCTTTTTGTGACAAAGTACATAAGGCTTGGTCACATTGAAACTCACTGAGAACTAGAGAGGAGGGCAAGGGGAAAGAAAAAAAAAAAAAAAAAAACGACCGCAAACTGGTATAAGACACACATTGTTACATCCAAACAAGAATCATTTTCCCAGTCCTCATATTGTTGTATATTGCACAGTGCAGTTGCTACATGTCAAACTAGTGTAGCATTTAAGAAGAAAAAAAAGAATCAAAAAACAAAATCATAAAGCCACACAAATCTACACATACTGAGAACAGTAACAGTTTCAATTTAGCAATCATGTCTACATATGCGTCTACAAACAAGAACCCAATAATTAGAGAGTCGTGGTACAAAACCAAACCCGAAACATGTTTTAGAAATCGCATTTCATACTCTTAGAATTTCAGCCCAGTGCCCAAGTGAGATGTTTAGAGCGTTTGGGGGTGAGTTTTCAGTTTTGTCATGTGGGGGATTTAAGGGTGGACTCAAAGCAGTGTCAAATAATTCCACAGTTTGTTGTTAAGGATCATCCTTTTGCAAACTTATTAAATGAATCTGCATAAGAAACACAAGATTGGACATCTGTTGGTGTCCAGATGGAGTTGAATTCAGTCTGAACTTCTAACGGGATCAAACATGATACAAATAGTTTTCTTTGTATTTGTACAGATGTTCACAGAATTTCCCAAAAACAATTCCTTATGCAGCTTGTTTTTTTTTTTTTTTTTAAATCAAATCTGTTTTACATATGCAGATTGATGTATCAGGGCCACAGCACAGGTGTAAAAACATTTTTTTCCCCCAAAAAATGAAGTTGTGAATCAAAAAAATATGTTAATATATTATGACATTAAAGTCCCTATATTATTGAAAATACCAACATTTGGGGTTAAATATTCAAAGTAAAAAAAAAAAAAAGAAGAAGAAGAAAAAGTTGCAATATTTCAGGAAAAACAGTCAACATTATTCAAAAGTAAAAAGCACAATTTTCAAAAAATAAAGTTGGTATAATAAGAGGATAAAATGTGATTTTTCTCTAGACTCATATTACAAGAACAAAGTCATTACAGGCATAATATTACAGCAATAAAGTTGTAGTTAATTTTAAAAGAATAACATGGCCCTGATTTTATAACGTAGCATCAAATAATGTCACATAACAAGCAAAACTATACTCATCAAATACAAAACAGCAACTTCGACAAATATTTCACATCATATTTCGTCTACTTTTAACATAATCGTGACTATTGGGTCAAAATATTTGCATTATACGTTGACCTTTTTTTTTTTCCTGCGATATTGTTGACTTTATTCTCAAAATAACTTTTCCTGTTTAATCCTCAGTGTGGCCCTGACACTGCTTTGTGAGCGGAACTTAATCCTTTTGAAACTACTTTGAGCCCGTTTATTGGAGGCGTAGTGAAGCAGACCTGAGATGACCCAAACAAAGACTGACACTGATAAAAAAAAAAAAAAAAAAAAAAAAAGTACTTTGGACATGATTATTTATTGCCAGATCAACATTATTTTTTTTACGTTTGGATGGGTTGGAACTCAAATCTCAGGTCTGCTTCTGTTATTTAAGTGCTGTAGGACTGTGTGACCCTCTGGTGACTGTAGTGATGCAACGTTTAAGGCTGCAGGGAGGCGGGATTATCTATCCGAAGCAATCAATCCAAAGTGGTGTGTGGTGGTGGTGGTGGTGGTGGGGGGGTGAGTGAGGAGTAAGGTGTGTGTGTGTGTGTGTGTGGGGGGGGGGGGGGCATTGTTAGCACTGAGGTGGAACAACTCATCCCAGGTGCTGAGCTGACAGTAATAGAAAGACATATGAGGGGAGGGAGGGGGGGAGGGGCTGCACACCACAATGTTACAAACGGTTCCAAGTGAAATACAGATTACTCTCATTTAAGGATCGTCGTCAACACAGTAGCGTATAAGTCGAGTACACAAAATACACCCATTATTAAGCGACAAAGCAAAAACAAAAAAAAACAAAAACATTACAACATAAGTAGATGAGGGTGAGACAGCTTTGGAGAGTATGATTGATGGATAAAGCATCTTTAAAAAGAACCCCTGACTGGAAACGTTATCTACTTATGGTAATAGCTGCATACAAAGAACTATCAACAACAGTGACGCAAATTTGCCGTGTTTAGCCACCAGAAATGCAACAACTTTGAGTCTTCCACAAATACATTCACGGTGTGAGAATAAAGCTTTGAATTTGTGTGTATTCAGGCCCTATGATTTTTTTTTGAGTACTGCACGGTGTTTCTTGGTGAGTGCAATCCCTGACTTCAACTTTCTTAGGATTCGGTAAAAAACACAGATTGTTTCCAGACCTCAAATCTTAGTCTAACAAACAAACAAACAACTTTGGGGTTTTGTGATGTGAAAATAGGAGCTGATCCCCCCTCTTTTCTTTTTTTTTTTTTTGTTGTTTTTGATTTTTTTCAAAAGAAGGAACTAGTCTCTTGTCTTCAAATTCCCATATCAATCGGTCAGCCACTTGTTTTTTAAGAAGAAGGCACTAGTTGTACAGTACGAAGAATTGCAAAATACAGTCCGATAACGGAAAAAAAGCTTCAGAGTAAAAACTAGAAAAAAAACAAAACAAAAACAACGATACATCAACGACACACCGGTTACAGAATCAAAGAGTGAACCCAGCCTATGTTTCGTTTAGATGAAATACTGATGCTAAATGCACACGCACAAAAAAAAAAAACACACACACACACGCACACCAAAAAGCAACAGAATAAAAAAAAAAGAGAAAACTTCCATTACAGCAGTTTACAATCACTTCAAAACAACAAAGCCAATATACAGAGGCACTAGCATATAGGAATAGCATTCAATATACTTTATGATCAAAATAAAAACCCACTTCTATTGTATCTAGTCATGAGAACTACAATACAAAAGAGAGAATGCAGGCTAGAATGAGATTAATCCTCTAAATTCACAGCTACGAAGTGGCAGATAATCAGTACATAGCAGCGTATTATCTATACATTCCAAATACAATTTTTGCCAAACATAGCTCAGAAAAATAAAAACCTCAACCTCAGTTTCTTTTTTTTTTGTTTTAAAATAGAGATCTCACAATATATTCCGATGCTGATAATAATAACTGCAACAGTTTGCTGGAGGTGAATAGGAGAAATAGTATCGACCATGCTTCAGAACTGATTAAAACAAACAGTCTTTGGTGCTGATTGGAGTAAAATACCAGCTGAGAGAACAACAGGTAAAGACACAGCTTTCTAGTACTACGCACTGGAAATCAAAAAAACACCAAAAAATAAAGAAAAAAAAAACAAGGCTATGCATCCACCCTGAAGGAATGTATCAAAACTGACAACAGGCTTTAATACATATAGACAAAAAAGGTTTGTCTCACACCAATATTCGAAACGATTACAACTCTAATACTCAAGAGCCCAGCAATGATACTGTAAGCCGATAGGTTATTTTAAACACTGAAAAGCATTTAAAAGTAAAAACATACTTTTTTTAAAACTCTAAGCCACTCCCAAAAATGTTAATCTGAAACATAAAATGCATTAATGCAGGTCTAGCCTAACCTAAATGCAAAATAATAATAAAAACACAGCAACCCAGAGGCTATCTAGATTGTATTGCAGTTACAGTAAACAGTGACAATACTGTTATGAATTAAGTACTATAGTGAATAGAAATCGATTATCAAAATATCAAATCACTCTTTATGTACATAAAAAGCTCTTTCAGTCAAAGCCCTAAATGTGCAGCCTCTAGCTAAAGTAAATCCATACTCGGCGTTCGAAAGCAAACCGAAGAACATTTGCTAGATATCCAAACACACCCGCGAGGATCTGATATACGCCCGTCGTATTCGAGTCTGAGGGTTAAGTGCTGCAAGCCCGTTTACATGTACAATCTACAATGATGCTCCTGAAGTCATCTGAAAAGGTTTTAAGGCACTAGGAGACGGCAGCAGCGAAAAAGGTTTGCCCGAAAACAAAGACAGGAGCAGGTAAATAGTCCTGGTTTTAATACAGACCGGGGAGGGGGGAGGGGGGAGGGGGAGGGGTGTGGGGGGGATGGCTTTAACAAACAGATCTGACCGGCTAGCAAGTGCTACAAGGCAACGGAGATAATAAAGGGGGAAAGAGGGGGAAGGCTGAGCGGCCCGACAGCAACGACGACAAAATATTTTCCAACTTCAAATTAGATCTCTGAACACACACGACAAGCGGCAGGAGGAGGTAACATGCAGAGCGTACGTTCGGAATTTAAAATTACTCGTAACCATCGTACGTGAATTCATTTTGTCTGTTAAAGCTCTGCCTTTTGTCTTTTAGGGATGCACCGATTCTGAAATTCTGTGCCGATACTTTTGTTTTTCTTTCTGTTGTAATTCATTCCCCTTTTTGAACCAGGGAAATAAAAAACTCATTAAAAAAAAACAAGCGAAGTGCTAAAGCAATTTTTCAACCTTTAACCACATTCTTTTTTTATAAGAGCAAGGATTCAAATCATACAAATTCATGTAAAAAACCTTATACAACATCATCCACTCCTGTTGGTGATAGTCAGCTTATTTGTCAATTAGCCAGTGAATCAGTGCATCTCTAATTTATTTATTTTTTTAAACCATTTACCGTTTCCTCCTTTCGCTGGTATTTCACAAAAGCCTCTCAGAGCTTAAAGCTGCTCTGATGATCAAACAAGCTCATGACCCTTTAAACCCCAGATTACAGATGCTGTGAGTTCCACAGCATTTTCTTCAGTATCATTACTCCTGCATTTCATTCTCTGTCCTCTATTATACATCCATTCTTCTTGGATTTTCCTCGTCTTCATCATCACAAATGTCCGATATGCGGTCTGCTGCTGGCTCTGCCCGCCCAGGTGGCGGCCCCCGTCCATTTGCCGTTGCCCCTCCTCATCAGAAGGTACTGCTGCGGCCCTGTGCGGCTCCTCAGATGTAGGAAAACTGCGGGTGGTGGCTGAGCTTCGTGGGGCTCAGGGGGAAGCCGGTGTAAGCGGCCGGGGAAGCCATGTAAGGGTGAGGGGCAGGAGGGGCCGGCGGAGCGGGGAAAGGGGGCTTGAACTGGTGGGGGTGGGGGTAGCCGGGCTGGTGGTGCGGGTGGATGGTCGGGGAAGGGAGGAGCCTGTGCGGGTGTCCGGGGTGGTGGTGGGTGCTGATGCCCAGGGTCACCTGATGAACTAAAGCGCCTCCCTGCGGGTGCGAGAGCCCGTAGCTGTGCTGGAGGAGAGGGGGAGCGGGAGGAGGAGGAGGAGGAGGGCGAGACGGCAGGATGGGGTGGGGGTGGTGGGCGGCGGTGAGGGGCCCACTGGGAGGGTAGGACAGCAGGGTGTGCGTGGCGGCGGAGCTGTGGGTGGGGCTGCTGTGCTGGAGGTGTGTGAAGGTGTGTGTGTGGACAGTCGGGGGGATAAAGGCGTGTGGGCGCAGTGGCCCATAGTTGCCGTTCCACTCTTTGTTGCTGTGGTTTGAAGCGTACGGCTGCACCTGAGAACAAAGAACAAGAGCACATTCAGGCAGGAAACACAGGGAAAAAAGCAAAGGATGTCAAACATACGGACCGTGGGCCAAAACCAGTCCTGCAAGGAGTTCAATCCAACCCGCAGAATGAATTAGCAAAATGCAAAAATGACACAGAAGATACCGACGGGTAAGGATGGCACTGAGTCTAGATCACCTGTTTGGATCAGAAAGTTAAATACTATATTTGTCATTTCCAAATGTCTGTCTAAATGTTTTGTGCATTTGATCCACTGCTATCTCCAAGTTCTAATACTCATGTGAATAAGGAAGAGGATTCGGGCCACTGGGGGGAAAAAAAAACAAAACAAAACAAAAAAACTTAAGGTCCAATATATTTTTTTCTATTATTATTCTGAGAAAAAAAGTCTGAAATCTAACTTTCATCTTGGAATTCTGACTGTTTTAAAATTTGTTATTATTGTTTTGAGAAAAAAGTCAGAATTCTGAGAAAAAAACCCTCTGAATTCTGAGGGGAAAAAAGTCTGAATTCTGACTATTTTTTCTAACTTTTTCTCAGAATAATAATAGGAAAATAAATTGGACTTTAATTTTAATTTTTTTTCCAGTGGCCCTGATCCTCTTCTGTATAAATTTCATATAAATTCAGGCATAATATTGTTAAAATTTAACTTTCCACTTTAGATCACACTGGTCTGTATGAGGTCCCTGAACTATAATAAATTTGACACCACTGATTGTTAATATCTCAGTGTAATTTTTGCATTTCACAAATTCATCCTAAGGGCTGGATTGAACCCTGTAGCGGGCCAGTTTTGGGCCACAGGCCACAAGTTTAACACCCGTGCATTAAGTCGTCTGCTACACATTCTACTTTTTCTCCTCATCCGTCTTAAAATATATATCAACAATTCCTGATATTTTGTGAAATAAGACATTTTTTGTGGTGCATTTTTCAGCAGCAGCATCCAGCCATGTTCATTTGTATAAGTGGGACCAACAATAACACAATATGACTACCCGCCTTTACAAATAAACCAAACTGCCTTGGTAACTAAGTACCAGAATAGCTTCGTGAGTTGAACATCTGTCTTGTTCAAGCAGCTCCCACTACGTTGCCCTTGGGTTTAAAACTTTTCGCATACAGTCTTTGTTACTACACTTCTTTTCACTGCCCACACATAATTTTGCAGGCTTTGGGTCAGCTCATTAAAATACCCTTTTCTCATGCCACTAAGCAACACAGCCCACATTATGTTTCAACCAACAGACTTTTCAAGGAGAAAACTTTCAGCAGGGAAAACAAAAAAAAAAAGAGAGAATTCTACTGAATAAACTGGAGGACGAGTCAAAGAGAGAAGAGTATCAGAACTGACCTGTCCAAAGCCCAGAGGGTGCTGCTGCCCTGACACCTTTTGCTGCCGGGACAGGAGGGGGCCGGATGGGAGGAGGGGGGGGACGGACGAGGGGGTGCTCTGCTGTCCTGCGAGGCTGCAGCGCCCTTTGGACCGGGACCAGGACTCGGACACTGAAACAGAGGGAAGATGAAAACGTGAGCTGGGCTCTGACGTACTGTGGAAAATAGATGACATCTTCAGTCCACACGACCTGCACGACGTCAAAGAGTGAAACAAAGCAGAAGATTGCAAAGGACAAACACATGCACACAAGGGGAAACAACACAGAGCACTTTGGTGTAGTTTAGAACATGGTCCTTAGTGCACCTTAAATCCATGTGCTGCATCTGAACATACCTTAAGAGCCAATACAGGTTTGAGATGCATTGATTTACGAGTACTTACTAAGCTACTTATGCCATCATACTAAGGAATATTAAATGTTCTGCTCCCACTGTGTGGAACAACTTATAGAAGGAGATTAAACTGAAGGAACTGGTCTCTTTAAAGACATTCAAAGCAATTTTAAATGAATGGGAAAAGGATAAATCTGGATGTAGAGGTTTTTGTAATTCATAGAATCATGTTCTGCTTTGAGATGTCTTTAAAGAACATTGTTGATATACTTTTGGCACCTTTTAAAATAATGGTGGTTGTTTTATATGTATGTTCTTATTTTAGTGTTTGGTTTTAGAACTGACTTTCATTGTGTTTTATGTATATTTTTAGTGTGGATGTATGGATGTGATTTCTATTTAATATTATTAATTTTTTTTTGTTATTTATTATTAATAGAACAAAATAGTGTCATTATATTATCTTTGAGGAACTTCATTATTTTTGCTAAATCCAACTGCCATTTTTTTCTAATACTGGATCACAATATTTGTTTGGAGATTTTATGCAATAGAATTAAACTCAATCTTGGTTTAGACCAAAAACTGAGGACAGGTTTAATTTTAACCACAGGTTAATGCAACATAATTTATAGTTAAACTAAAATGTACCCCTGTTGGAGTGACCTGGCACAGGGATTCTAAAAGGAAGCCTGCTTTAAAGATACTATGGGAGGTTCTACAATAAGATGGCTGCATCCTCAGTTAAAGGAACAATACTGAAAAACGTGGACATGTCTGACCCAATTTCAACACCACTAGATCAGCGACACACAAAGTACCAGTGATGCAGGTATTCCCTCTGGATTACAGATGCAGGACAATGTGTGATTTTACAGCAGGACTGTGACCCGAGTAAACAAAAGAAAATGACCTCCTTCGCATCGAATATCTGAGTTAATGGTGGAGATGGTGACAGTTTTGCATTTTACGGCCACAATGTAAGTATAATTTTGCCTGCCATTAAGAAAGCATCAAATGCATCTTGCTCATAAAACGGCGTAAAACCACCATTCCATAAAACACAGCACCATAAAACTCCGACAATAAAATCCAAAGAGTAAAAGAACAGAAAAATGTTCAGACTGGTTGGCACTCAGAAAAGGGCAGTTGAGGAGCAGAGTTGAAGCCTGGAGTCTGATCTAAATCAGTTTATATTAACTTCTCTTGTTTTCATGGGGAAAAAAAACACTATGGAGAAAACAACTGATAGCACATCAGACACTTCAGGCCAACTTTGCAGCAAGAACCAGCAGAGAAAACACAGCCTGATATCAGATGAAATGCATCCACCTTTCCTCCTTTACTTACCGTAGATGGGATGAAATTTAAGATGAAGTAAAAAAAAAAAAAAAAAAATCCCTCATCTTCCTCATTAATAACTATTTTGTTTGTCAGTGATACATGAATTACTTGGACTTCAGTTCCAAATGAACAGCTAAAAGACTAATGGTTAATTATTCCATTAGAGAACTTCTGGCAGTACTTCATGGATTTACTGGAAAACAATAAGATTTACTGAATTCTCCAGTTTACTTATCCTAATAAATACAATTTCCTTTGTCCTAACATATCTGGACCACTTTCTTACAATGCTCTAGAGATCTTCTTCTTTTAGAAGGAAAGATGATTCTTAAACATTACAACTAGTAAGGATGCATTTTGTTTAGACCAAATCTAACAGTGCATGAAAACTTACAGCCCTCATATAATTTAGAGAGAGGGAGAGAAAAAAAGCTCTCCTTCAACTTTAGTTGTTTCAGTGCAACCTTCAACCAATCAAACGCACGCATACGCACTTTCCTGGTGTATTACTTTATAATATGAATGCTGTATTACTACGACTACTACTACTTTGCTTACATGTGTTGAGAAAAAGATAAATCAGGCCAATATCATCAAAATAGAGGACTTTAATTTGCTAAAGTTGACTTTGTGTTATATGAGTAAAAATATACAAAGCATAGCTCATCTGTTTTCTATAAGGTAATTGTCTGGCTTCTAAAGATATATTTAGTGATGTGTCATGGAAATTGACCCCCTCCACCCAGTACTGACACTGAGCTTTAAAGCACTGGTCAGATTTGGTCTGAACACGGCCTTAGACTGCAGCACGGCTGGTTCTCTGCTGGTGTCTCTGATCACCTGTTTAAGCCTCTATGTGCCACTAGGGGGCGGTAAGCCCCTACTGCTTCCATATGACCTGCAAAGCAAAACAGCGCCAAAGCACAGGTGACTGACCACAGGACAAGTAGCGTAAGGAGGGCACATTAATGGGAAAACCATATTCACAGTGTCAACACAATAAAATACCACATATAGAATTAAACACATAAAGCCTGTAAGTGTCTACATTCAATAGAACTCCAAATCATGGACACTGAGGAGGTTACTCCTGAGCTCCATCATGTGTAGGTGCCTATTTGAGAAGTAAACTGTGCCACTGACCCATTCTCTGGATCCGCTCCTCTGTCCCTCGAGTGTTGTTGTTGTTCTGCACTCTCATTGGTGGAACCACCATTGTCCGCACACCGCGGGGACTCCTGCCCTGCACTGCAGGGGTAGGCAGTGGTGCTACCATGGCAGCCAAAGGTGGGCGGTTGTTGTGGTTACTGTTGTCGAGGTAACGGTAAGGGCTGTTGCCGCGCGGGGAAGTTGATGTGTCTGATGTGGGGGATCCTTCCACTGTGTCGCAGCCGCTCTCATGGCCGTCATCTTCAGACATGCTGAACACAGACAAGCAGAGGCATGTAGGAGTGTTTTTCAACGCGTCCGTTTTCGAGAACGTGAGCTCAAAAAACTCAAGTTATTTTCTAGGTGTGTCTACCTGTTGGGTCTCTTGCATGGGGAGACAGACGGGCTGGACTGAAGGGAGTTGGAGGCGAAAGAGCTGGTGCTCAGGCTGCTGTCGGGGCTGCTGAGGGAACACACTCTCTCCATGGACACAGTGGTGTTTCTGCACGCCTCACACACACACTCCTCTTTACACCTACACAAAAACAAACACAGTTTAGAGTTTTCTGAAGCTCGTAAAATGTCAAGCAACTTGCAGAATTAGAGATTTGTCTTAAAATCCTCCACAATTTCTCTTTCTTTATTCTTTTAATTGTTCTTTTGGCATCAGGTTCTCATTTGCCTGAGAGAAGTTAACATAGCAACAGTATATATAAAGTTATAATAAGTTACGTAACTCTACTCAGTCATATAAAAGCACACACAACCAACTGCAGTTAAAAGTAGACATGCGATAGTTGTGAAATTCTGGGCAGACACCAATGTTTAAAATAACCAAGGCAGCCTTCACCAATACCAACGCTTATGGTCTGTTTGTTTACTTTGTTTTTATGTTCTTCATTCCTCTTTTGTGTCTGGGGAACAGAAATCTTCATGATAAAAAAAGCTTGTTTGACCTGGATGAACTCTGAGCACAAGTTCGATCATTTGTCATCTTATTTGGTGGTGTGCCACTGGCAGGCAACAGTCTAATGATGTTTGGCCTCATCAACGGGTGCATCCCCAAATAAAACAGATGGAGTATTAATGGAAGTGGAAGCCAGTACAGTTTCTAAGTTGAATGAGTGTCTCTAAAGGCTCTCTGTATTGCAGACTGTTCTGATAATAAGACGTATGGTACCAGAAACCGAAACCAGAAATACCAAGAACTTTAAGGCCTATCTCATTTATGACCTGGTGTCTCAATGAGAAGCTCTTAATTCAACTGAAGACGTTTAATATCTTGGCAGCTTAGATAGCGACGCCTTACAGATCAAGACGCAAGTATGTTGATGCCCTCTAATTGTCCTTGATTTCCAGCCAATCTTTTCATATTCAGAGTGGTGAGAGTAATAACTGTCTGTAGTAATGAATGGCAGTGTGCTGTGGTAGATGATGGCGCCCAGGGCTTTAAGGGCGGTGGCAGCATCATGATCATACAGGTTATTTCCATAATCCAATGTGAATAGTATAGTCCATTGTATCTTTTTTTTTTTTTTTTTAACTTTCCCAGGAACAGCAGGGTCTGTTGCTGCATAAAACTCTACTGTGGATTTTCAATTTGTGAGCCAGTTGCTTGTACATTGCTTTCTAACCAGATTCCCAGAACAAGCTTTAAATTCACCTTTTTCCTTTTATTTTATTCCTTAACTGGGCAAAATTCTGTCTGTGCAGAGAATGGCATTGTCAAGATTTTTTCATATTCATCTGCTAAAGACAGTTTCTTTGTGCACGTCAAAATCTAAATCTATCTACACCTAAATCTACTAGAACAGACCTCATGATATACAAAATATTCTGCTACTTGTTATTCTTGCACTGTTTACGTATGTTTCATGTCCACCCTGTTACATTTGCACTACCCACACTGTTCACACTAACACGTTTACATTGTTTACACTACTACATTTGTACATTTTATACCACCATAAATTTTTAAATCTCAGCCTTTCATATAGTATATCTCCATTTTGTACATACTTTTATTGCACACTTAATATTTTTACACTTTTGTAAAGACGTCTGTGTCTTGTTGTATTGCTACGTAGATGCAAGTTCACTGTTGCTGGCAGAGACCTCCTGCAATTTTGTTGTAATGACGATAGAGCCTATTCTATTCTATTCTAGAAATAATCATGATCTAGTATGGAACTTTTGGAGTGCAGCATGGAGTGGTGAGGCTTTCAATGCCCCTACAGTGATAAATGACTGTTAAGTAAAGAAGAAAAACATCTAGTGTCTGGCCAAACATCTGAAATCCACAATATCTAATATTCATATTTTATTTTTTGGTTATGAGTCTGGAAAATATCTTTATGGACTATTTTAATAGTGAAGGCAAAAAACTGTTTATTGTTGAGCTATAGAAGGAGATGGGCTTTAACTAACTTTAACTTCATTCCCACCTCTGTCAGACTGTCCTGTTTGTGTCTCATCTGTACTGTCTGACATTTTGCAATTCCACTCAGTTGTAAATAATGTATATAGCCATTCAAGTTTTGTTATTATTACTATTATTATTTCATATTGTTGGTCTTTTACACCATCTTAATGCGTGCACATTTTTTCCTGCAGTTTATTCTGTTTATCTATCATTTAATTATCATTAAGCGAGCAAAAGTAATGTATTATGTTGTAGAAATGTAAGATGGGGTGGGCTTTAATAAGTTTTCTTCTTCCCACTCCTTTTTGAGCAATGCATATTGAATTTATTTTGTTATTACTAGTGTTCATGGCAACTGCTGTTTTGTCTTGATCATCTTTACTTATTAATGTATTTGCTCTGATATTAGTTCCTTGAACACATAAAAATCTTTAATTTTTTCTTCTGCTCAAAACAAATGAATGAATGAAAAAATCTAATCTAATCATTTTCAAAGTGTTTTTCCCTTTGACTCGAATGCACTCACTCGTTCAGACGGCACCTCTGAGGGTCTCCATCGCCCTCATCTTCTGCGTCGGTCAGGTCGCTGCGTATGCTGATCACACTGGGAGCGGGGCTGGGGGTGTCGCCCATCAGAACGGCCACATCTCTCTGCTGTTGACCGTCCATCTGTCTGTTTGGCACCGCCTCTTTGAAGCAGCTCACTTCTTCCTCTGCGTCGTCTCCCTCCTCCGTGTTTCGAACGCCCAGTTGCCTCGTCTCCTCCACAGGGACGTCCCTCTGAGGCTGCTCCCTTCCTGCCACCATCTGACTAACGACGTCGGTGATTTTGGGGGTCCGACACACTGATATGTGGACGTTGCTGGGGTGGGACAGGTTTCTTTGAACGGAGAAAGTCACCAAAACAGATGATGTTATATAAAGAATGGCTGTGCAATTTCAAATAATACTAATAAAGTTTATATAGCACTTCTTGTAGAAAGATTTCACAAAGCACTTTACAATAAAATCAGAAGTAAAATACAGAGGCAAAAAACACGCAGGTACATACACAGACATAAAAATATAAAAGCAGATGGTTATAAACACCCCCCCCCCCCCCAACTAAAAGCCTGTCTAAACAAGACGGTCTGCAGGTGCTTTTTAAAAAGACTCAATTGAGTTTCAAGTGTCAGTGGCAATGAGTTCTAAAGTCTGAGGACCACTGCTTGAAATTCTTGCACTTTATTCTGTTGCTGTACAGAAAAACATTATGATGTAAAAACCTCATGATGTAAAAACCTCACCTGTTGTGACTGTGTCTGTTCCTTTTATTGGCTGGTTGAGGCCACACAACATGAGCTATTCCAATGTTTATTGGCTGATGGGCTGAGAGGGCTGGCATCTGATTGGTCAGTAAAGTTTGTTGCAGCACTGAACTGTAATGGCTGCTGTGGGGACGCACTTTCCTGTAAATATATATATTAAAAAAAAGATGAGCATGTACAGGGTTTTGGAGGATGGTTTGAAGACATTTATATGAATGTAATGCAATGTTTTATATCCATACTAGCAAAAAAGTGAGAAGGATGAGATGGAGAACTGAGGTCTGTCCATTTGAATGATTCTTAATGCGTGTATTACTATACATGGCTGCTGTTTAAAGATTAATACAACCAAGAAGATGTTGAGTAAATCTGAACTCCTTCTTCTGCTGTGCATTTCAAGTTGAGATGTGAAGATGTGATCATGATGCCTGAGTCACACCACGATTAAATTCAGAAATGGCCACCCTTCTACTGACTCGAGCGGTGTCTTGCACAATAACTGACAGGTTTCCGATTCACTTTTAACAGGATTTAACTGAACACTAAATGTGCAGTTCTCAAGCCAGATCTCATTGGACTTATGCTGTATATTTGTTAATTCAAGGGGTAGATTTTTTGTTGGTTTTTTTGGATACAGAGATATAAACAGACAGACGAGCTGTGCATGCGACTACATATTTTAGGCTGCAGAATTTGTGCTAATGCATACTCATTCTATGTTGCTTTTGTTTTATATTTTGGTACAACATGATCAATATATTTTTTCATATTAACATTTAACAAGACTGAAGTTATTGTAAGTTTAGAAAAGTGACATTACTTTCATGTTCCATGTGATTTTAAAGACATTTTTTTGGCCTACAATTATTGAAATAGAATAGAATAGAATAGAATAGAATAGAATAAAATAGATCTTTATTGTCATTGTCACAGGAACAATGAAAATCAGTTTAGCAGCTCAGTTCAATTTAGCAGCAAAACACTTAGTGGAAAAGGGACTGTATAAGAATTTTTTTTTTTTTTTAAATTAAAAAATATCACAGAGTATTAAGAAAAATTAGGACTGTGCAAAGGCTTCAGAATAAAATATTAATACACATGTGCTACTAAAGTACTACTAGAACTGTATACATAAATGTAGGCTTTTTGTAGAAACCCTGTATATCATCTATGTCAGCAGGAAATTGGGTTTCTGTTTTAACTGGGGTGGGGAATTTCCAAGCCTTTAACTTGAAGTGACTCACCCCCAGTCGCTGATCCTCTGTGGGCCGGCTGTGGTGTCGCTGGTGAGGGTGGACGGGGGTGGTGGAGGAGGGTGAGAGGGTGGAGGACCCACTGGTGTAATCTGCTGCCAGGCTGCTGGGACCAGTAGCTGCTGCCCTCGGCCAGACCAGGCCTGCTGCAAACAGGAAGCACAGGGACAGTGTGAGCTGAGAATCTCACTCAGGGACACAACAGAAAAAAATAACAGGGGCTGGGATGTAGGTGCTTTGACTGAAGAGGATCTGCTTTTACTACATAGTCAAGTTGATTCTAACCTGCTGTAATGCCTTCTTTATTTCCTACATTGATATTATTTATCTCATTTCTTTCACAGCTGAAAATTCAACGGCACCTTTTTCAGGTACATCACAAAAATTAGGCCATTCCGTAGACCAACTCCATTCTTGTTATCTTTTATTTTTTAAAATTATTTATGCCTGATGAGTGTCATACCTACTAATACTATTGCTTTTATTTCTTTATTTATTTATTTAATCTCACATTGGGATGCGTTACCCGGGACTTTGTAGGGCGGGGGGAGGGATGGGGCGTGTATTGTATATATGTAGTGGAAAATCCAAAAGTATTGCTTTTTCTTGTATGACTGTCTTTTTTTTTTTTTTTTTTGCCTTGATTCCAATAAAAACGTCGAAAAAGAAAAAAAAAATAGGCCCTTCCATGTGGTCATTTTATATAAACATGTGGTCACTGAATGTATATGCAGTGGGTTACGACATTTTCATCATAGTGTGTCTTACCTGAGCTATTACCCCAGGCCTCACTGGTAGAGGCTGTATGGGAGGAGCCTGAGTTACCATGGGAACAGAATACCCTGCTGGTTGGTTAAGGTTCCCTGAAGAAAAAAATAACAATACAGGGTTGTGTTGGTTATGACATAAAGCTTGGCTGCACTATCAAATATTACATGCAAGTACTTGAACAAAACAGTGAAGCTAGTTCAATTAAAAATAAATAAATGAATGAACGTTTATGCTGGTTTCAACGAGTTACAGATCATTTTTAAGAACATTCTGAATGTAAGTGAAGATCTCTTTTGCATGTGTACTAGGGAGAAAAGTATTAAGGAATCATTTACAAAAGTAAATTAATCTATATTCTTTATGTGTTTTTTTCCCTGAACCAGGTCTCATTAAACTTTCTCAGACGATAAATGAATCTAATATTAATAGAAACAATGTTAGTTTGAACAATAGCTGCTTCTGTTTTAATATGTCAAGGTTCAACATTAGCTCACACACACCACAACACAGCTCAGTTAAAGAAAGACTGTAGTTAATGCACCTTAACAATCCAATATCTTCCTTAAGGACTTCCACATTGTATTTAATACAGGCATTTCTAACACATAACTTCTGATTATTGGATCTTAAAAGTAAATTAATCTATATTCATTATGTGTTTTTTTTTTCCCCTGAACCAGGTCTCAAACTTTCACAGACAATAAATGAATCTAATATTAATAGAAACAATGTTAGTTTGAACAATAGCTGCTTCTGTTTTAATAAGTCAAGGTTCAACATTAGCTCACACACAACACCACAACACAGCTCAGTTAAAGAAAGACTGTAGTTAATGCACCTTAACAATCCAATATCTTCCTTAAGGACTTCCACATTGTATTTAAGACAGACATTTCAAACACGTAACTTCCGATTATTGGATTTTAAACTTTTAAAATCCTGTAAAATCCTACAAAAGAGCTTTTTCCTAATACATTGTAATATAAATGTTTTGTACCTTGCATGGTGGGAGGACAAAGAAGGAGGGCAGGCGGGAACGAGTCACTGCACCCAAACTGGCCATTAGCAGTTGTTAGAGCTATTCCAGGATGCAACACTGAAGGTGCAGACTGGGTTATAGCCTACGTCGGGAAAGACAAGAGAGGATTAGAGAAAGAAAGTCATGAAGGAGAACAAGGTCAAAGAGGAAAGAGACATCATGGCACTTAACACAATGTGAACTATAAATAGGTAAAACCAAGTGAGATTAACATAAAACTATGTGTAGATGTTATGTCATGTTATGTTATGTTACGTTATGTTATGGCTATAGACAACCTGAAGAGGGCAACATCAGGTCAACAGTACAGAAATGTGGACAGACACATTACATAACACAAGATTAGACATATTTAAACACTACTCATGTAATTTATGTTCTATGTCTGTCAAAAGAGACAACGTGCCCTGACATAATCTTTAATACATAATGTAGCCACTACGCTGCTAGATGGAGGGAAAGGGAAGTTAAAGCTAAAAATAATCAGTCCTTGCATTAATAGATATATACAAAATGTAGTAAGTCTACAGCAAAGGAACAAAATAAGTAGTATAGTAAGGTCAAGGGGTAATACTTAGAAAGAAAAGCCTCAGAATTGACAGGATATAAGCAGTAAATTACCAAAAACAACACAAAGATATTATGAATTTAATATATACTGTAATTCTATTTAATTCAGCTTTTCCATATTAATCATAATAACGTTATAGTATGGAGGACAGAAGTATTTGAGTCATATGTGTATATGTTTAACTACTGTACTCATACATTATTCATTCAGCACTGTTAACAGTAAAAATGTTCAGTTCCCTTTTAAATGTATTCAATATTTAAGACAAGATCTAATCTTTCCTTTGCAGTGGAGATGAAATAAGAAGAATGTTAATGCCTACACTTTTGATAAGAGTCATAGCCAAACATGTCTGGATACGAGTGCAATGTATAGGGAAGTTCAGGGTTTTCATGACCATTACAAGGCCTGATAGCAGCAAATGTTTTACACAGCATTTTAATGTGATGGTAAAGATAAACCCTGCTGAGATCTCACTACCAATCTGGAGAGAAAAGACACAATTTTAATCCAAATATGTTGTGTCTTTATTCTTCTTTTTAGTTTTTAGTAACATGTAACAATAACAACATACATAAAACTGCATGTAAGCCCTTCACATGCCTAAGGAAAACTAGGAAATCATGTACCGTAATGTCAGAACTAAACCTTTCCCTCTTTATTTCCCTCTAGGTTAATAAAAGTCACATTTTTCTTTTTTTCATGTTTTGTAGCAAACTTGTGACCTTAGAATTTCAGAGATGTTTTAGCAGTTTGTGACTTGGAATGTACAACTTTAAACTGAATTCTTTTATCACGTTACCTCCGATGCTCCTAATGTACTGTTGTGTATGTTTTATTCTAGTTGTGAACTCACCTGAGTGTGGACTGGTATATTACTGTAGCCTAAATGAAGGCCGGAGGAGGCAGTGGGGGCAACTGGAGGTCTGGAGAAATGAATGGTGTTCTGGTTCAGAGCATCAAAAACTGCATTACTGGGCCGACTGTGGCACATGTCCATGATACGGAAAGATGACTGCACACTGGAAGAGAATGGGAGAGTTTAGAGTTAGCAATGTAGTCACCAACGACGCATTTAATTTGTATCTCTATGGTACATATTATAGTATCAGGGTTCGTACACATTTTTCAAGGTCAAATTCAAGCACTTTTCCAGCACTTTTAACAGTCATTTTCAAATTTTTCCCACACAGTACCTTATTGCTGAGGTAAAATACATATCTACAAGAATACATTTACTCAGGATTATATTGTATTATGCTATAAACATCTAAAACTATGTTTCACAATAGCAAAAAGTTTAGAAATTACAGCAGAACATAAAGTTTTATTCAAAAAAAGGGAAGCCGCTTTGTGTTTTTCAGACACACTTGCACCGAGCCAAAGATTAAGACAAAAATGTAACTGGAGTCGACCTGAGAACACCTGCTAATTTTCTTTTTTGACACAAAATTTTGTTTTTCAAATGTATCACCTATCTGTTAATAGGTTTGACTATAATTGGAAGCATTTTCAAGCACTTAACCCATAAAGACCCAGCTCTTTGGTGGCAGTTTGCAAATTAATTTTTCTCTATATTTATCCTTTCTTAAGTGACTTATCACTGTTTACTGTAACATTATCCTCTTTAACTTGCATTTTTTCAATTAAAATACAGTATTTTTCTAAATTTAAATCACTGATTATGTAGAGCGAATTCAAAGGTTATTATATCAAAAACAGAGAAAACTGAAGAAAACGTGACTTTTTCAGCAAAATCTATCATTAACTGAAAATAAACCCAGTGCGTCCATCCACTGTCATTGATCCAACTCCATGGGTTTTACGGGTGAATCAATGTTGTAGAAGATGACAGTGTTTCCACGGTAACTACGGAGCCTCTGAACATCCAAACGATGACCATGACAAGATGACAAACTGCATTTTACACCAATTATTAACATGGATTGATAGGATTAGTGGATCAACAGGTAATCAGTCCAGCTCATTAGACGGTTTTGGTTGACAATTAATGTTTGGGGCTTTATGGGTTAAAGTAAAATTCAAGCATTTTCAGATGCTGAAAACACAACATCGAAGTTCAAGCATTTTCAAGGATTTCAAGCACCCGTACAAACTCTGTAGTATGACAAATACTAGCAAAAAAAGCAAACATGTACGCTGACACATGGTGTGTTGGTGTCAGTTGTCACAGCCTTACTGGTTACTGTGTGGGTAGTCCAGCAGATGAGTCATGGTGAGGAAGGGGTGATTGAGCACAGTGGAGGGAACGGTCCGGTCCTCAGCATCGATCAGCAGCATACTCTTCAGTAGAGAGACAAACTCCCGCCTGTCGGCCTTTTCTGCCTGCATGTCGCTGTTGTCAGGACTCAGCACCAGGTTCACCTAGAGACAGAGCAGCACAAATGAAAGCCGCACATGCATTTTAATTCAACACGTGTTCATCTTACTTATCGGACTCATTTTTCACTTTGGCTGGACTCACGTGTGCGATGTCGTCCAAACAGCTAAAGATGTACTTTCTGGCCTCTTTGGATTTCAGTCCGGTCTCCTTCTCGTGCTCTTCTGTCGTCTGGAGATAGAAAATATGTCAATGTTGGCTACACAGCAGTATGTACACACATTTATGATTCATGAGATTTATTTCAGTTTGTGTGCAAGTGCCCAGAAAAAGCTACCATGGAGTCTTGTATAAACCATGAATTATGAAAAGTCTAGGGTTACAGATGAGGCAAACTGGGAGACTTGGGGAGTTTGGCACATTATTGGCCGGGAAGACAAAAATATTAAACTCACAGCCAAGGCGTGAATGAATAATGGATCCAATGTACACACTTTGAGTATGCGTAAATAGAAAAGCGCTGAATAAATCTAATCCGTCATTATTAGGATATATTTTGTAAGCAGCCCAGCAGGCAGTCTAAACACAGCTTTAATGTTTTCCCAAGTATGTGCTGGCTTTGTCCTGTTTTGAAAAGCATGTACACCTGTTTCCTGTTGCAAGTTTTAGATGATCAGTTGACACAAAGATGTATACTTTGTGTTCTCTTGCTTAATAACTAGCTTCTGTATGCGGGTCTTTGCACAATGCTTTTTAGAACAATTAACTGACAGATGATGTATTAGTATTTTTTTTTTTATTCTACAGAAGTAATGCTAACAAAACATCATTTGATAATTGTTGTACAAATAATTATAATTTGAGATTTAATTGCTTTTCTCCTGTTTTATTTCACAAGTATAAGTCTAACAATAGTTTACACATATAAAAAAAGTCACCTATGAAGAAGAACCATATATTGGCACAGGTAAGCTGATCAGACAAAAATTAAATTTCTGTGAAAATGCTAAGTTGATTAAAGAAAACACCAGTAATAACACATACTGAGTAAAGCTTCACATCTCTACATAAAGAGTCAGATCTTAAACAATGAAAAAAAGATGTGCAAACAGTGACAGAAATGTGACAATATCTGTTGGTTTCATCCAGATATTTTAATGGAGACCACTTCAAATAATTACATTAGGTCATCATGTGGTAACTGTGACAGGCTTACATAGAACATTAAGCAGCAAAAAAAGCAAATTTTTTGATAAAGTACAGATTTTTCTGTGCTTTTGTGCTACAGATAAAAGGTATCTACCAATTCCGTTCAGCAGAATGGACGTGGTTTCCACCCTGTATTATATAGTAAAGGACACAAAATTATAAAGACAGCAATTATGCTAAAAGGACAGTTGGGATGGTATTAGCTAAAGTTATCATATAATTCAAATACAGAGGCACAGTTTGCAGTCTTTACCTGCACTGCACAAAGTATATAAGTTCTGAACATGACAAATATTTGCATCACCACAAGTATATGAGTGAATTTGGTGCAAGATATTTGCATGCAAGTAGTTTGCATTTTCTTGTTGTTTATTTCGCGTGTTCTCGGTATGTGAAGGCCTAAAATAAAGAGCATTTGTGTGGATTTGTTTCCTTTGTGGGGAGGTACCTTTAGTCTCCATGAGGCATAAGGTGAGTCTGACTCCTTGGAAAAGAAGCGAGTCGTCTTGGTCCCCTTGTTGAGTAATTGCTCACCGGGCAGGCCCTGAGTCTGAGAGATGTACCGGATCTGGGAGGTAGGAGGGACGAGGAAACAGGATGGCAGAAACAGGAAAGGAAAGGGGGAAAGGAGAACAGGAACGAATTAGGCAAGACATTGTGGCGGGACAAGGCAGTTTAAGAAACCGTGGGAAAATATTTTTTAAAAAAGAGAAGGAGACAGAAAAAGACAATGATTTACAACACAAGATAATCAAATTTAACTGAATTAGATTTTTCTCAAGTAGTAAAAGTACTGGATTAATTTCTACTAATGTACTCAGACCATAATCAATTTGAGCTTTACGTCAGCAGCTCATTAGACGGGAGGTAATTTAGTAAAATCCTGCATGATTGCAGTACTGATGTGGAAGGTACATTCTTAGATGTAGGTTATGGCATCACTGTGGGTCACATTGGGCAATAAAGATGTTAAAAAGTTGACAAATTGTACTTCTCACATGAGTTTTTTTTTTATTTTTATTGATCTATTAGTTTAGTTTAAAAAAGAAAACACACGACAATTTTGCAGGCTGAAGTTGTTGAACTACATGTAATTATTTTTAACCTTGCAAAATGTTTCTTTTTTTAATTGACTGTCATGGTAATAGTGTCAGGTATGACTTTTTTTTGTACTACATGTCTGTGAAAAAGTTCAAATAAAACAGAAGTTTGCAAATTGCCTAAAACAAATAATGAAACTCCTTTAGTGAGGCTTTAACGCAGTCGGTGCTATACAACAATAAATCTAAAAATATCAACATGAAGAGCTATCGAGGACTATTACATAAGAGATTTTAAAAACATGTGGCAGATACATTAAGTCCATAACATAAACCTATGTCGGGTTCCACATGTTGGATTGCATCCAGTGGGTCGTATAGAGGCTGCTTGTTATCCAATACAGGACTTTACGATGCTGCACTTCAACCTTTACTGCTCTGCCAAAGCTCGTACAACTGACACTCGACAGGTTCAAGGAAAATGCAGCATGTACTTTTTCTTTTTTTTTTTCTCCCCTGAACTCTATATATTTCCGGTGACAACCGTGCTGAAATGGTCAACATGTACGGTAGCTCTTGAACTTGCACTTTAACAGTCGAACTACAGAATGTGTCATGGATTTCACAGAAAACTTTCCAACCAAGCACAGTCACATCAGTGAATCATTCCAGCAAAATGCTAGATTTAGGGCAGTGACTGTATAAGATGAGTTTTGACGTTTGTAGATCAAGTGAACAAATCTATCTCTAAAGGTTAATCTTTTAGACAAACTCTCTCCGTTTATGTATCTGGCCTGTCTGTAAGTGCCTTTGCATCTTTAAATAAATACTGTGGGTATTTTTATCATAGATATGAGGCACTTTTCAACCTTGTGCTGTAAAAGATGTCCTATAAATAAATTAACATTAGTAATTATTAAATTTTTTTTTGCATGTGCATCCGGACACACACCTACATGTGCCTGTTGTCACCTTCAGGTTTCTGAATGTGTGTAATTTGGCTCTAAAGTCTCAGTGCTCTGCTGCTGTTTTTGTTTGTTTTTCTTCACTTGTTTGCTATTGGTTATTTTGATTTTGGACTATTCTGTTATTCTGTCCTGTTTTCGCCTGTTTGTTTCCGTTTCAGACTCAGTGTCAGTGTTTGTTTGTGTATAACCCCCGTCCTGTTCTCCCATCAGGTAACCGACACACAACAGTAAAATCCAACCAATCTAAGGTTCAAAATCCTCTTGGATCAAAACTGTCAAGCAAGACATGGCACTCAGTCCACTCATACTCGAGGCCAAATTGCTGAACAGGACAGGTTTAAAGAAAAAAAAAAAAAACATTAGTAATTATCAGTGTTCGTACACATTTTCTAAGTTCAAATTCAAGTACTTTTCAAGCACTTTTAAGGGTAATTTAAAATGTTTCCAAAGCAGCACTTTATCGCTGGGATAAAATGCATATCTACAGGAATACATACACTCATAATTATTTTTTTCACTTTTTATCACAATGATGTAAGTTGTATTATGCTATAACCAACTAAAAGTATGTTTTATAACAGCAAAAAGTTTAGAAATTAAAGGGGAGCACTTAGCATTCTTAAGACACACTCGCACTGAGACAAAGATTAAGGGTGTATTCGGACCTACTTCGTTTAGTCTGTTAAAAACATTTCCCCGGAAAGTCCAGACTTTTTTTTTGGTATGAATACAAACATGCGAACTCTGACTTGAACCAAACAAACGGTGGTCTTGGTCTGTTTCCAAACAGACTCTGGGCTGGTTCACTTTTGGTGTGAATACCAAACAAACTAAGGAACCATGCACTTTTTTGTGCTTGATGAACCACCACGGCCGTGTGGCATTGTGGGCAATCAACAAAACTGGAAGTAGCCAAGCTGCATGGGTAGCCAGAGCTAATAGCAGCTGCTGTCTGTATAAGGAGATTGAATGTCTCATTGACATTTGGTCCTACTGCACATAGGCCGTCCATGTTTGTTTCCATCAACACCCACTGTTTCTGATTCACCCCACCCCCGACTTTTCTGTTCAGTGCCAGCCCAGTTCATCACGTGTGCTTCTGTTCACAAATTTTGGTCCACTAGAGAAAACTGCAATGAGAATCCGATCCGACCCAAACGAAAAAATAAAATCCACATTCAATCTGACCCAAATAAACGGACCAAAGGAATTTCCAGATGTGAATACACCCTTAGATCAAAAAAATGACCTGGAATCGACCTGAGACCACATGGTAATTTTCTTTTTTGACATAATGCTTTATTGTTCAAAATGTATCACCTCTGTAAGTAGCTTTGGCTTGAGTTAATACTAAAAATAAATAAATAAATCACAGAGTTACAATTGCAGGCACGTTCAAGCACTTAAACTTAAATTCAAGCACTTTAAAACCTCAAAAACACATTAAAAGTCATGCATTTTCAAGGATTTCAAGCACCTGCACAACCCATGAATTATTAATAAATATGAGCAGGAGTTGGCTGCAGTTGCATGTTTTAGCCCACATTTGCAAACATGCCTCTGATCAAACTAACTCACATCAGGAGCGACTTCAGCTGCGTCTGTAGCCAAAAGCATTAATTTCTCCTGTTTTGTTGATTAATTTCTTTTGTTTTGTTATTCTGTCTGTCTTCCAGTCTGAAAATGTTTTTAAAAATCCTAAGGCGATGTCTCCAGTGCTGTGTGATTAGCGAGTTATAAAACATATTTTGGTTTACTCCTAGTGCATTTACAAGATAAGAGCCGACTTCACCCGAAACTCCTCCGCCCAGTCTTCAAAATACCAAGATATTCTGGAACAATTTCCTGACCAATGGGAAATGCTAAAATGATACAGACTGAGCGTGTGTGTGTGTGTGTGTGTGAGCGCATGTATGCACGTGCACTACAGCCCAGAACAAACACACTGACAGGCCAGAGGGCACTGGACTAAGAACCTGCTGATGGTGCACTGAACGGCCACCACTGTACATGTCTACCATCAGGCTTATGTTTATAAATACATTTTGCTGTGTAGAGTGGAACTGCGACGAGCCTTGGCATAGTGCAGCATGCTTTTGGGGGCTCGCTGTGCGTGTGTGTGTCCTGGCATGGCCCACTGGTACAACAGAGTCAGGGATCAGCGAAGCCCTATCAGTCACCATATCTGACTGATGAAGGCCAAAAATAACCTCAAAAGACACACACACACACACATATTTATCATGGTCTCCCCAAACAGGCTTCGATTTTCCAAAACGAATAGAGAAGAGCATTTGGTGCGGGCATGTGCTAGGACAGGGGGCTTTGTGAAACACTAGAGCATTACAACACCTTATTTGGACCAAATGTCTGAGATCACAAGAGAAATTTCTCAACTTGCGATAAAAGGGCAATAATCATTTCTTCTCCCATAATTAAAGCCAAAGACACTGTTGCACCAGCTTTCTTTCAACACTTCTGAATCCATTTCTACATTGTGAGAACAGAAGTCACTATTCAATATGTTCTGTCATAGTCCATGTTTGACAATTATGCACAAAATAAAAACATGCAATAAGATGGGTTGAGTGTCAAATTCTGCTGTTGTGGTAATTAATGTGACTTTAGTGGAAAAATTAACATTACTTTGTCAGAAGCTGTTGTTATCCCCAGCCATCTGAGTCTCATTCAGACACAAAAAGAAAACTTGAGACAGGAAGTAGCTATTATCACCTTTTCCACCACAAGAACTTTTATCATTTACTTGGTATTTTGAAAAGCATTCCCTATGAAATTATTCGGGAAAAAAAAAAATCCCAGGGCTCCAAACTTTCCCTGAAAAAAGTACCTAGCAGGGGGGTAGGACTTTTCAGATTCATGAGAATTTTTCAGGGGTGGGGCCACACTGATTAATGGAACACACTTGAAACAAGACCAATAAGAATATGGTTAAAGCACCAGATTCATTTTTAGTATTGATAAAATCTTAATGATACTCATCCCTAATTAGGGCTGTATTTGGTCAATCATGCAGATATCTATCCATCTATCTATCTGGTTTTCAGGACAATGCACAGATAACTCTTCTTGAAATTTGTATTTTTTCCTCTCAAACATGTAGACAAACTAGAAAAACACAAACTGTGGTGACTTTCATTTTGCATGTTTTACACAGTAACTCTCCTGGCTCAAATCTATAACATCACAGCACAAACAGTGTTTATTTTTTACCCATATCTGCATTTATATCACCTTACATCCTCTTAAGTCTGGCCCTTTACATTGCAGCCTTTCATAAAATTAAGACAATTCTATAGTTGTGAAACGTTATTAAAATTGTATATTTATGATGGCCTGAGGTAATGTTAGTGGACAGTTGTGGCTAAAGGGAACACCATCAGAGTAATGTCAATTTTAGTCCCACTTTTACACTATGTTGACAAAAACCCAGCTCAGTCTTGAGCTCTGTACACCAGGTAAACTGGTCAAAGTCTTTCAGTCTCTGATACCTGACGTTACAGGACAGCTTAGGATTACTAACACAAACATCAGTGTCCTTATTGTACTTCCTGTCTTCTCAATTTACATTGGTTGAAGATACATTACAACACTGTTGTCTCAAGGATTTAGCCTGGTTTTCAGATGACTTGGGTGCTGTTTGGCTTGTGACATTTTGTAGAACACTTTGGTGCATAGATGTTGAGTCTGGAAGTCCTCCAAGAAAATGTTGTCGTACCCTGTAGCTTCATTTTGGACTCTTTTTAATCACTGAATGTGTACAAAAACTTAGAAGAGCATCAAAGACATCCAGACAGCTATAAAACACATTTTGTTGATGTAAACTGGGGGCCCGTAAGTCACTGGCTCTGGAAAAAGTGATTTTAATTAGTTTTGATGCCCTCCACATTTGTTTTCCCTGGTGCCTCTAAGCCTTGTAATTCTAGATGACTACTCACAATAAATCTTTGCACGTCTCGGAGAATTGCAATCTGCTTCTTAAGTATCAAAATCACAATGCTCAATCTTTTTTACACCACTAAAATCCATACACTGTATATAAAAAAAAAAGTGCAAGCCTGGTTCTGATGTCTACTGAGTTTTCTACAGTCAAACATAAGTAATCCTGTGCTCGGCTGTGAATGTGATGTGGGCCTTTTCCCATGCTCCCTCTCCCTTTCCAGGGGACTCCATTTAGAGTCCCAGTTGCGTAGTTTAGACCACACAACCCTGTGGGAAGATAATCACACATTGCCAAGAACAATTTCCTGATTCACTCAGGCCAGATTAGTATTAGGTGGATTTCATGCTGGATTTGCTGGACCTCAGTCGTACGGCAAGGGAGAGATCAGGCAGCAACAACAAATACAGGTTGGACTATATAATGCATGCACTGTTGAGTTTCTGGCTAGTGGGAAAACTGAGACCTGAGAATTAAAAGCATCAAAAATATAAATTCGGGAGTAACTGAAAAATATTTCTTCTGGTTTATTTTGTCTGTCTCTGCCCACCCTCCCTCACCGGCAGAGGACTGGAGTGTGCGTTATTCAGTAGCTTGTAAGTCTTGTATGTGTGAGTGAGGAATGTTACCTGGTCGTACTCCAGCGCTCCGGGGTAGAGGGGCCAGCCCAAGAAAAGCTCAGCTATCACACAGCCCAGTGACCACATGTCGATGGCCTCGCAAAATGGCAGGCCCAAAATAATCTCTGGAGCCCTACAGAGAAAAACAAGAATAAGAGGGGCAGAAAAGGTTATATGTGGGAGTTGGTCACAATGTGTAATCAAAAACCAGTCGCACTGTCATGGCTCAATGGACCAGAAGAACAAGTAGGGTTTGAACCGATGAAGAATAGCCCAAAAGAAGAACTTAACGGCAAAGGTGTCATAGCTTTATGTGTATGTTCATGACAACAGTAAAATATCAGTATTTGGAATGACATGTGACAGGCCTACTACCCTAACTGCTTCACAATTACAGTATTACATCAACAATACTGGAGGAGGCTGTCCCTAAACAATAAGGTGTTTAGTGCCTAGCATCTACTATTCCAAAAAATTAGGAAAAAAGACGTGCCAAATTTTTCAACCCTGATATATTAATATGCAAGTATGTTTTGAGAAATAGCACAGAATGAAGGACAGCTTTTACACTAGTACTGAAGCGCAGTATGGATTTAAGGTCTTCATATTTGCATTTTATGTAACTTTACACACACTTACCTCAGAGGTAATTAAAATAATGTAATAAGTTATTTTATATTATTATATTCCTTTTCATTCCACTTCACTGTCTAACAGCTTTAGTCACTTCTTACATTGGCATTCATCAATCCCTTCCCGTCCTGTGAAAACCATCTCCACGAATTTAATGTGAAGGTTTGTGATGTTGATGATGAAATGTGCCTCATGGGTCAACCACATAACTCACTGGCTGAGAATAATATCTACCTAAGTACGGTTTACTGCAGAACTTTCACTTGTAGTGGATCATTTTCACTGTGTGCCACTAGTACTTTCTACTTAAAGCATCTGAAAACTTTCAAACAAAACATGTGACTTGATCAGCACAATATTATAATTCATGCTGAAAGCAAACATACTTTCATTTTTATCTGATGCTTCCCACAGGATGAAAGTGAAAAAAAATAAAGCAAGGCATAAGATGACCTTTGCGAAAGGGACAAGACTGTGCAAGAAACTAGTCTGTTTAACAACAGGTTACATTTCAAATTGAACATTACACCCTTATGACGTGAGCAGTGTTAATGCAACAAATTTCTAAATCTCTACCAACAAATGGACTTTGCCACTTACGCAATTCAAATGGGACTAGTAATCTTGAAGCTGTAGTGTGAGCCAGCGTAGAAAAACAACAGGCTATTAGGCCTGGACACAGCAGCTGAGCAACAGTGCTGCAAATAGCAACCACTGCTGTGACGACCACAGGGGAAAAGACTGTTGCCAAGCAACAACCGGACGCAAGACCATAATGTAACAGTATTACAAGGCGATAAATGAGGCCATTGCTCATTATTCTATGTGTGAATGCGAGACTTTGTGACTGTTCATGTGTACATGTTCGTATGTACAAACAGACAGTTGCAGATGTGAAGCCCATCGCTTCTACAGCGCTGCCACTGCTGTCTGCCGTCGTTGTCCTGATGGAGGAAATTACACTTTGCAATTTCCTATTGCTCCTTCGAGGAGAAGTGAAGTTATGCAATACCAGAAAGGGCCATGGGAGAGACTTCCTCAAACATTTTTGTTTCGAGACAAAACAATTTGACAAAGCTGGCGCTAAGACCTGTGATTTTCGAAACTTTCAGTGCGTCGAGAACAGGGCAAACAGAGTTGGATTTGTCCAGAGACAAATAAGGACAACTGCTTTAGACCACAAATGACCTGGGCAAAAAGTGAAATTTCTGCAGCAAAGCTAAACTGTTAAAACACATTTACAGTTAAAATCCAGCTTTATTTAAAAAGCAAAGGAAGCAGAGCATAAACTGAAGTGACAAACAAAGCTTTCGAAAACAAAATCTGTATCACTACCAAGACTTTGGACAATGACTGTACCTCTGTAAAACACAGACATAAACCCAGTATCTCAGTAGTGGGTGTGTGATTGACAGCTATTTGTTTGATGCAGTGGAACTGACTTTGTCCTTGCTAACTTTGGCTGCTTCTGCAAATGTAACACCCAGATAATGACTTTGAAGATGTTCAACTGGAATAGAAGAGACATCTTTTTCTGATTCCAAGACACCAAGTAGACAAAGGAACAGGCATGGATCTATAGTGCACTGCTCATCAATGATTTAGTATGCAAACGTAGATGTAAACAGAGAAAAACACAGAAATTAACTGAACAGATCGGCCCCAACGTCACTGCTACCTGATCCAGCAGTTTGGGTCAGTATTGGACTGTGGGTCGATCCCTTCCCCACAGACACACACCATGAATGTGCTTAGTAACTAAACTCTAGTCGACTAATAGATGTTTCCAGTGTGGACATAGATTTTGACAACAGCTACTCATGGCTGTTTTGCTCTATGAGTGATGAATTAACAATAATTTGCTTGGTGTTTTTCATCACAAAGTTCAAAAGTAAATCTAATGTTATATATTCATAATCATCTCTAAAGAATATATATATTAAAAGATGAAGAGGCATACTGACAATATGAGGTCATTTTCAGATCATGCATGATGCATGTTTATCATGGCCAGTAAATATTTTTGGCCCATGAACCCTCTGAGTTAATCCATCACAGGCAATTAAGCCAAATATTACTTTTGGACCCTGTGTCAAACTACACAACTGTACAGACTCAGTTTTCTTTTCTTCCTAAACTTATAGCTTCTATTAACTCACAACACAGAGCAAAATTCCTCCGAAGCTTAAACTGACATCCAGCTCAAATAAACAAAACTCTAAAAACCATCTGCTGACTTTTAAGAAGGGGAAACACAAATAGAGAAGTCAATGCCAGTTGTACTTTGGGTACTCATTTAAAGATCAAGTTAGTAGTGCAAACAGGAAAAGGAACAAAATGTTCGATAGGAAGCTTGACCGAGTTTATTAAGGTCAATTACTTAAAAAGACTTGATAAGTTCTGGTCTAAAACTCAATCAACGCAATTAAATTAAACACAAGACTGGAAACTCTGAATTCAGACATGAAAAACCTGTAGGTTAGCAGCCTATAGCTAAAATAAACCAACTTGCAGAGACATACACTGTTGGGGTTAAGGGGATTAAAGGGGACAGAGAAAAATAAACGTAGAGGACTGTGTGTTGTTGCTCCCCACTATACTGCCAGTAATAAAAGCTTCAGCAATGGCCCCAGCTTTCCAGATCTGTAACAGCTCATCACATAACACACGTATAACACACCCGCGCACACACACCCACAGGTGTTTGGCAGCCAGACCAGGTTCCAGAACTAACTAGTCACACAAGAGAGCAGTATTTACGACAAGAACAAACACAGTGGCAACACACTGCTGCTGTGTGAAGAGAATACATACGTACGTTCATACAGAATGGAACAGCTTTTATTTTATTCTCTGTGATGTTAAACAACGGATTGGATACGGGATATGTCAACCCAGTACTTCAACACCAGCAGATAAAACTGATCCGTGATGATCACATATCAAACACATCCCACTACTTTAGTAAAGCTTAAAGTGTGAAACGGCGAATCATGTTACATGATTGACCACACACGCAGCAACCAGAGAAAAGCAGATTGATAACAGCGATACTCAAACACACAGCAGAAAAACACCAAAGTTTGGATACTACCCATCAGTAAAGCCTTCAATCACACAGTTTCTGTTAAATGGGATCATATTTTGCTAAACCCACTTTTATTAATCTTCGATACATTTATTTGTGTATTTGGACCCCAATAGTTCAAGAAGGTTGAATTTGAACCCTCCAGGTGCTGCAAAGCTACCTTTATATTAATTCCGGCAAAAACCAAGTGGATTTCTACAACCTGTTTTAATTCCTGCTTAATTTGTCACGTCTATAACTAGTTACATCAAGACATTTGCACATATAAGGTCGAGACTTCTGACGAACATTTCTCTGAATATGCCATAATTGTTTGTCAGCAGCAGCGTCTGTAGTCCATACTGAAAATATGTCCAAACTTTGAGCCGATTACCTAAAATGTTCAGTTGTTGGTTGAATGGGACAGAGCAGCACAGCCAACAACCTGGAGGGGGCGGGGCCTGAAGTGGCTCATTTGCATTTAAAGGGCCAGCGCACAAAATGACCTTTCTGGTGTCATTACTCAGAAATAGGGTTGAAGATGGACCTGTGGAGTTGAATTAATGAAGAATTCGGACCCAAGCAGAGCATTTACAGTTTACGTAGACCACAGGGAAATGTTTTAAAATGCATAATTCCATTTAAAAAGAGCAAAATATCACTCCTTTAAGATTGGAAGTCATCTCTAATGTTATTGTGCAGCACTACAAGTTTTGTAGGACTACTATTATACTTCTGCTCTGTTACGATCCCAGAAAACAGGGGTGGAGAACTTGGACACGTGGCAGGAACTTTATACTGTGGTCATCTATACTGAAGGACATGAAAAGACCATTACATTTATGTTTCTTTTCCATCAAAACATGTAACACAGTTTTCTGCTGGTTAAAGTGGATGCTCTAAACACAGCTGATCCAAACTGAACCTTATATTAGTTAATGAAAATAAATGAATATACTTCTGTGTACGACCCATGCAGTGTTCTCTGTAAAATACTAAATTTACACTGGTGCTTAGCCCATTTAGAGTGAATAATAGTGAAAAGTAGAGCAAAGAAAGTTTGGCAATGTTATTAATTTAATCATGCAATCTGTGCAATGGAAAGCAGATCCTGTGCCAAAATGAGATCTAGTTCACTGTTAGACAGGTGTAACTTATGCAGGAACAACGCCAGATTATTAAGTGGAACAACATGAAGCGATAGAGCGGTACATATTGTTCAGATATTATCACAAAGTCCTTGTCAATTAAAATATTTGTAGTGGAACGCCTTATTTATATGGTATTCTTTGGTAGTTTGTTTTAAAATGTGCAAATGTGCTTCACTGTGTGGGTTTTCTGGCACCACAAACAAATTTAACGAAACACTAAAAAATATTTAAAACTTTTACAGAATACAAAACAGAATTCTGTAACAGTGACTAAGGATCAACTGTGTATCATATTTAAAAAAAGATGACCTTATATTACACTTTCTAGTGCTACAAAATGTAAAGAAACCATATTGGCCAGACATGAGATTGTGTTTTTCTGAAAATCAAAAATAAGGGTCAAAACTGGAATTAGGTATTGCTGCATGTCTTTTTTCCACTGTTTCATTTCCCTTCGTAAGCTTTTGGGCAATCCAATAAAAAGTCCCACAGTTGCATCAAAATGATTTCTCTTCTATTCTGTTGAAATGGATGGGTCAGACTGACTATGAGCAACTGTGTAAAACTAAGGTCAACACATTCCTGCTTATTTAAAAGGCAGCCAAAGGCCACTTGATAAGAGGCTACACAGGAACTGACCTTGTACCTTCCAAACAAACACCTGAACACCCCAAACAAATAGGTGAACATTATAATCCTATTACGGAGTGATGTGATTTGATGCGAGTGTAAAACGACACCTGTACCACGAAGAAATCACACCGATGGATAGATGAAGGAGGCTGAACACAAGCTGCCCACATCTGTAAGCATTACTGAGATGAGAGCTGCCTTTCCTTCCACCTGATCTGCTTAGCTGAATTATTCACATAGCCCAGTGCTCCATTTTCATTGTGGGAGGTGGTTTTACGTCACCAGCCCCCGCAGGACAGAACCATCACCTCACCAGGCCCTGCTGTGTCATGCTGCCATGGCAACAACACATTAGAGCATGACAAGCATTGAACGGCTTCTGCTAGAGCCTTCCAGCTAAAAAAAAATTCAACGAATTCAAGTTCATTACACCACCTTATAGTGCAAAAAAAAAACAAACAATAGAAGCAGCTGATAGAGAGAAGCTAGCACCTGTTGGACTGTAGCTATGTGGCGTACATCCAAAGCTAATAGAAAAGAGGCAAAAGCGAAGGCTAGAAAATATACACAGTTAGAAATTGGCATAAGTTTAATTTTTACTTATACAAGAAGAAATCTCATGAGAATATGGCTTGAAACACTGGTTTATGAAAATACATGAGGAAAAGTAACGTGAATTTGCTCAAGGACATTGGACCATACAAACAGGAGGATGTGGGGATTGAACCAACCACCCTACAATTAGCTGTTTTTTCACCTCGGCCACAGACCGCACAGTGAGTCAGAGACTGAGTGTTCTGGCTACATCCATACCACCACAGACACAAGCCAAACTCTAAATAAATGTACTTCTCATCAGACATAATATTATCCACGGTAAAAAAAAAAAAAAAAAAATTAAAAGTACTGGTTATTTGTGGTGTATGATGTACACGAGGCCACAAATTAGGATTTAAGGCGATCATATGCTACAGAATAGTAATAAAGTCCAACCTCACGCAAGTGGAACTAGAAAACACCTGAGCCCAGAGCTGCAAGCTGATGCCTACATCCTCCTGCTCAAAAGTGACAGCATTACCCAGTATTTACAAGAACAGGAGTTTATTTCAAGTTTTTTTTTTTTTCCTGAGCGGGTACAAATACAAAACTTTTCAACAAAGCGATACTGCAGGCGCTGTTGCAACCTATGCCTTTGGAAAATCTAAGGAAAACCCCTTTTGCTGTTAAACAAAAAACACATGCATGCATAGCGACAAGGCCAGCATTTCTTTAACAGATTCACTATGGCAACCACATGGTAGAGTCATTATAAAACATAAACAGAGATGAAGAGACACTGTGTACTGTCACGTTACTGATAACCCTAAACAAACATGACAACACAGATCATACATGTTCCTCTGGTGTCAAATTACATAATCAGACAGATAAGCACGGTGCAAACAACTGCAGTAACACTGTCCAACAAACCTATGTTACAGATACTTCCCTTTCCAAGCAAACACTAACGCACAGCTCAAAAAGTAAACTGCAAATGAGTAACCAGCTGCCAACATGGCTAAACCAAGTCCCACTCACACAAACAGTGAAAGGGAAGTAGAGGAGGATAAAAGGTGACCAAGATGAAGGTGTGGCTGTCCTTTTAGCGTCTACTTTGAACGAGGGTAATTAAAGTGCTTAAAAACTAAGGCGGACACTAGCAGTGAACAAACAAATTTACTGTGAATTAAAATGCAATTAGCAGATTTCAAAAACATGCAAGTAAAATAAAAACTATAATGGAAAAAGAACCAGAATTACAGCATCCAACGGTTCATAAAATGGTTTTGCACAATGTGGAAAAGTCACTATAATTTTATGCATTCTTTCAATCCTCCCTTTTCAGTTTCTATCAATTAACACTTAAAACCACTAAACTAAAAAGTAGTCAACACTTCAAAGCATGACTACAACTACTTATTCACTCAAAATCCAAACAAATTAAACAAAAAATTAAGAGACATAAAAAATAACTATATAAATGTCTACAGTAACTCCCCTTTTATCCTAACAAACTCTCTGGTGCAAAGGGTAGCCTATTACATGATCTGCAAAAGGCAGCCTAAAACTGCCTGATGTTACACCACTCGACTAAACTCGAGATTCCTGGTCAGTGTGGCTTTATAGCTCCGGAAAGTAACATTTAGATCCTTGACATGTAGATTTCCTCAACTCAGAGAAGCTCTTTGTCACATCTGAACTGAGTTTTAGTGAAGCATGTTGGAGGACATTGTGTAACGTACACGAAGTATCCTGCCTTGGCAGCTGTTGCACGGACAGGGGTACACATACGAGCACACCCAGACACACACAGGAATGTCTGCATGTTTTTTCCTGGATCTAAATGCGGGTTTTCACATACCACATTCTTCCCCTAGCCTTCTGTGTCCTGACTGACCTCCCTAAAATTCAGTGCCAGCCCATTTTCTCTGCACTATGATCTCAGCTCTGCAGACGCTGCTCAAAGACAAACACACTCGGGAACACACAAGCACATACACACCTAACCAGGTCAACTGCAGAGCAAAGCCTTTATGTTATGCAACAACTATAGCTGAACACTCCTCGTCTCCAAGAGAGGGGCCGCCTAGCAAGACGCTTGCTTTCGTCAAAACTCGCACACCCAGACCTGCAGTGGAATTCTCATGCCCTGGGGCTCTCCTCTGCAAAAATTAGTCTAAAACAAGTTAAGAGTTTGAGAAATAGCAGTTAAAATAACTGACAAGGCCTTGTGAGCTGCCGAAGGTGGAATGGAGGGTGTGTGCCCTGCAAAAGCAAGAGACATACCCAGTATTTGAGCAGTGTTCGGCACAGATTGCACAATGTTTAAAGACTTTGCAATAGTTTAACCACCCTGATCAACCTACTTGCTGAAACTTGCTAGTCAAAGAGTCAGTGAAATGAGTCCTGTGATCAAATAATGAAATATCTGTTTTAGAATTTCTGTAAAACTAACTTTTAAAACTAGCGCAGAAGTTATAATTTTATTGACTGAATTGAAAATAAGGTGACAGAAGCATCTCAGATTATTATCATTACTACTGCTACTACTATTATCAGTTAAGATGAACCTTAGTGGAATGACAACAAAGATAAGACATCTATTACAGACCAAAACTTAACTTTTTTCACATGCAAAGTCTCCCTTTTTTCCATTGTTCCCCCTGTATTAACAGCTCAAGAATTAAATGGTTTTTAATAACACAGGGCCTTAAAACAATGATTCTGTTCATCATATCTGAACCCACACATCATGACTTTCCTCATAATACCTGACAAACACTAATAAAAATGAAAGCAAAAGTAATCAAATCTTTCAAAATAAAAGTAAAAGCAAAGCTACTTATGCACTAACAACTAACCTGAAAGCATAGAACAAACTAAAAGTCTAAACAAAAAAATTTAAGAAAATTCCCACACTGTGACATCTTTACTTTGGAAAAGAACCAAAACAACACCTTTAACAAGCAGAGATATTTTAATGCGTCACCAGCCTCCAAATTCCACATCGCAACAAGTCTACAGTGAATCAGCAACAATTTACAATACATTTAACATGAGGGATCCTGTTTTGATGTTCAACAACACTTGTTTTACGTATTGTGCAGATGAACTGTGAGTGCATGTTTACACATTATTAAAGCTAACAAGGTTCTTTGCACCACCACAAGTCTAGTGTCATAAACTCAATCTCCGTCTCACCCTAAGCTAAAAGACATCCCAAATATTCTGTGACGCTGTTCCTCATATAAACATCTCGGTTCCTCAGCGTATTATGCAACAGCAGCATAGTTTAGGGTGTGACGAGCTGAACTCAGATCAGATACATATGCATGGCAAGTAGGCATGCATCCAAAAATGCATGTGCAGCGAGAGTGACGGAGTAGTGTAAAGAGGAGGACATACAGTGAAAGACGGAGAGGAAGAGTGGAAAGCAGCGCACAGCGTGGCGGTCCCACTGAGAGTGGGCAGGTTAATACAGAGGCCTTTGCATGACGTAAGAACAGAAAAGGTCTAAACCCATAAAGCTGAGCTGAGCTTTACTAAGCCTTGTGGGAAACAGAAAAACACACACATAAACAGCCATTACCCATGAGACCAAGTTGTCTCTGTGTTGACATATCACGATGACACATGACATGACATTTTATACCTTCCCCTAGCCAAACTTCCTAAGAATATTATACACTGTAAATCTTATCTCTGAACATTTTGTACTCTTAGACTGCCCTAGATTTTCTGAGGAATGAAGTGTGTTTTTCTCATTGCTTTCATCACAATAGTTTTAATACATTATGCTTCTGGAATTAGACAACATTAGCTTTCATGGTGTAATGTAATTAACTCCCTGTGTTTCCATTTGTGATTTGTCACCGGCTTCAGTAGAAATACGATGAAGTAATCCAAATAACATTTGTATTAATTTAGCTGCAGCTGCCCAACATAGCTTTTCGAAGCTACCTGATCTACTACAGCTCAACTCAATACTGTCCTTAGAATAAACAACTGTAAAAGTATTTATAGTACAATGTTGGCATTTGTGCACAGCAACAACATATATGATATGAAGGCAAGATAAAATTAAGCTGTGATTTTTTTTAAATTTGGCAACATAGTAAAACTGCAGCATCAGTTGTTGCAACACAATAAATAATTTTTGACAGTTTTTAAAGTATAATGTAAATCAATCAATATGGCTCACTCACTCGATGGTGATTCTGTGCAGTGCTTTTAAAGTGCATCCAAACAAAAACATCCATAAACAAATGTTTAACAAAATATAATAATAGGTTGGGTGTTTCTTAATTAAGATGAAATCATCTGACTTGTATACGAACATAAAAGTGCTCACCTGTAGTATCTGGACTGCAGGTATGTGGAGCAGACAGCCTTGGAGACGTGGCTGGCTGAACCAAAGTCGATGACTTTAACTCTGTATGGCTGCCTGGAGGGGTCAACCAGCATGATGTTCTCTGGCTTCAGGTCAGCATGGATCAATCCCAGAGATTTCAGCTTCTTTAAGGCTGTGGCCACCTGTAAAGTAAACATCAACATGTGTGAATCAAACTGTATTTGAAGTTACTCGATGTGCACATGTTTGGGCTGGTTAGCTGAGGAGCCTGTAAATTCTATCTGCAAAAAAAGTCACATTACCTGTTGCAGAATCGGCCTGATAATTTTTAGTGGCAGTGGGCTGAACTTATTCTGCTTAAGGAAGTCATAGAGGTTCTGTTCCAGCATCTCAAACACCAGACAAGTGTGACTGCGGTGCTGAAAGCACTCCAGTGCACGCACAACATTGTGCTCATCTGCATTCTCACTGCTCAGCCGGGCCAAGATCTCCACCTGGAAGTTCAGGAAGAAAACACAACATGGTTGACGAAGTTCATCAAATGCAGAAAACCTATAGACGGAGATTTTTTTAACAAGCATCGCCAAGTGTTACAATTCAAGAGTAAAATGGCAGTGATTTCGGAGGTTAAAAATGAAATGGCGCAAAATGGAACCTTTTTCAAAAAATGGCTTTGTAACACATTTGAAATATGTGTCATCATCCTTTTACGGCCGTTTCTCATAATACCTGGAAAACTAAAACAAGTAATTTCCTCAATACAAGTAAAACTATAACTAAACTACTCAGAAAACACACAGATGACTATTCAGTGAATTTACACAGCTACAATTAGCTTGTACGAAAACACAAAACTGCTCACCTCAATTTGCCCCTGCCGTGCATAGGATGGGTGGTTTTTCAGTATTTTAACGGCCACCACTTCATTCGTTCCCCTCTTCCAACACTTCACCACCTGACCAAATGTGCCACGACCAAGGAACTCCAAGACTTCATAGCTGTTCTTCAGGGAACACAAAACCTCATGCTGAACTAACTGATAGTCGCCGTCTCCCGATCCAGTTCTGGTCACTGTCGCTCCTGCCACCACCTCAGTGCTGCCGTTTGACTTGAACTCAGTCCCGTCCGCCCCAATCCCCACGCCATTGACTCCGTTGACCCTGTTGTGTTGTGCAGGCAGTGTCCCCCCACCCCCTCCTCTAACAGTATCCACATTGTTACTGGTGCTGGTTTGCAACATAGCCACAGGGGGAGGAAGTGAAGGTAGAGCAGACACCTCCTCCACTATCTGCATGGCTCCAACACAGCTGTTCTCCTGTGGTTGCTCTCCAAAGTCACCTGGTTTCTGCTCACATCTCTGAGTGGCCCCTGTGTCTGCAAGGTTAACGTATCCGGCTCTGACCTGCACTCTGATGTTTGTGCCCTCCTCCTCCTCTGCTCTGATACAGGCCCTCCTCAGAAGCCCGCAGTCCAAGCCTCTTTCTTCTGCTCTTTCTCCACCACCACTGTCCCTACGCAGCCTCACCTCTCCTCCTCCACCTCCTCCTCCCTCCCACGTTTCCTCCCTCTCTAATCCAGCAGTCTGCAATGCCCACTCCTCCCTTTCTTCGAGCTGGATTCCCCGTTGCAGTCGTCCTGCGTCTGCACCTGTTGAGGATGGGACGACGTTGTTGGGATAGGCGATACCGTAGTTGACGCCGATCACGTAGGTCTTGGGTGGGGGTCGGTGCTGAAAGGCTCTGCTGGTGTTATTACTGCAATGGGCTTCGCCTGTTTGTCTGCTGGTACCACTGCTGCTGCTTCCTAAGGCACTTGTTTGAGCTGAGTGAAGGTGTGGTGGGTAGAGCAAGACTTGTGAGGCCATACCTACAGAAAAGCAGAAAAGACATCCATCAATAACAGCGGGGTTTACAGCAAAGCTAGGCTGCAATAAAAAGACGTTTTTAGATTTAGAGATTAAGATGCTTGCCAAACTGTGATTCTTTTGCTACTTACTATTACGTACCAAATGCCTTGTTTGGTACTGAAGTTCAGTTGCCAAGGGGCAAATCTCAGTGTCAACACATAGTT
Organism: Sphaeramia orbicularis; assembly: GCF_902148855.1. Taxonomy (NCBI): domain Eukaryota; kingdom Metazoa; phylum Chordata; class Actinopteri; order Kurtiformes; family Apogonidae; genus Sphaeramia; species Sphaeramia orbicularis. The sequence goes on along the minus strand of NC_043962.1, from coordinate 8,989,370 downwards.
TCCCCATTATTTATCAGTCCAAATTGTCCCACCACAGTTTCATAACGAACCACAAGTATTTTCAGCATTCCTTATAACCCATCCATAAAAAAAAAATCATCAGTGCTGTCTTTTGTGTGATTGCTGTGACAAGTATAGGAGTACAATGAAAATTACTGTACGGTTGTTTCACTTTTGTCATTTTATTTTCAGAGAAGACTATAAAGAATCGAACACAGCATGAGGGTGCAAGTACTGGTACTGAAAGTGCGTGAACAGCCTTAGCTTTGAGCGTATAAAAAAAATAGAAGATGCAAAACAGAAACTAAGATTGGCCATCTCAAATGTAATGTAATTTTCTTTTTGTTAAAATGGATGTTAAATGTTTGGCATTAACAAACAGAAGAGGTATTACAAATAATAACAATTTTTTAGGCTTTCGGTTAAGAGGATGTTTGGCTCAAAGTGAAGCGACAACAAACACCTTTTTACCAATGCACCTGATCATTTTAAAGACTTGGCATTATCACTGTACTATGTACACAGGAGTGTACTGGTCAAAAGCAAAATACACCACCCTCATTCCCATCCTAAATAAAGCAATCATGAAGTTGCCAAAGCGAATACACATCTGAGCCATAATGTCACCCTTACAGGAAAGGAGAACTTGCCTCCTGTAACGAGAGATGGGGGAAGCCCGTTGCATTGCTGGCCTGTCCCCGCACGCTACACTAGAGGGTCAGTTTCACACAAAGTAGAACCGCAAAGCAAGCAGTACTCCAAGGGGGAAATGATACACCATAAAACATAATGAGAGCTTTGTGACTCAGTGACATTTTAGAAATAGACAGATCACGCACACTAAAATAATTGCTGACTAATAAACCTCTCTCTCTGGTGTATAGTCAATTCAACAGCATTTTAGTGCTGTTTAAGTTTACTAATATGATGACCACCAGGCAAGACCTTTGGTTTTAGATGAGAAATCTAACTCGAGATTAAAAAGGAGTTGGGCAAAAAACAAGTCTATACAAACACAAGGACAAACGCTTGCACTCCTGTTCTAATACATGGCCTGGTAATGACGCAATTCAACTGATATGACATGGAGATAACTCACTGCGATATAATCATGTTAGTTTCGCTGAAATGTTCTTTAAAACTGCAATGCCTCAAAAAAAATTTGAGGAAACATACTTGAAAGTTGCAGTGCAAGAAAGTTTTTAGCGTCATTAGGCAAAACCTCCCTTTCAGCACATTGTAATTCAAGTGGTATGAGAGGACATGAGACTGAAGCATCCACTCTATGCTTCTGTTCTGAGGCTGTAGAAATTCTATCCAGTGATGCCCTGATTTTGTCGATGTACAGACATTTTCAGACAGGTTGAAAGGTTAAACACATAATTCATTGCTGTAATTGTCACTGATCAGATTCTGTCAAATGTGGCTTGGATGTAAACTCTACTGCTCTACTCTGTGTCCCTGGAAAAGTGGCTTCCCTTTTTCATAACAGCGTGAAACATCATGTCATCTATCCTTATGTTTATTGTTTCGATCTGAATAAAGAGGAGAAAGCTGCAGAAAATGGGGTTGTACTTTCAGATGATGGTGTTTTTCCTGATTTTGTTTTTTAAAGGCTAATGAACACTTCATTAAATCTACAATCAAGGAGACTGCTGAATTATATGTATTAGTACATTTAAGTTCTTTGTACCTTACTTGCTGATTTGTCTCAATATTTTTAACTGCATTCTAACACATGGTTTACAAATAGACCTCACATGGTTTATAAAGAGACCTCAATCTTAACCACCTGTTCATTGAATACAGTTTTCACATAACTCAAACCCAAAACTGTAACTGGAATAACACTAAAAAGACAATACTTAAAATAAGACAATAACAAACTCATAACATTCAGACTTTTTCCAATACAATCAATACATCCACATAAACTTAATCATGAATTTACTTGAACACCTTTTTCAGATGGTCCGACAACATTCCTCCCCCTGCAGCAAGTCCTGACACCATGGTAAGAGGCATAAAGCAGACAGATGCCAGGCCACTCCACTTTAATGTTTCTACAAATGCATGAGCCAAGCCTGTGTTTACACTCCGATTCAGATGTTAGCAGCTTCAAGGCCACATTAAACATCCACATACACACAAAGCGTGTTATCCTAAGCTCAAGGCTTTTCTTGGAGAATAGTGTGCTGAGAGCTAGTGGCCTTCTTGACAGGCGAAGCTGTTACACACAGGCTCAGACAGGCAGGAGGGGTGTGCCGCAACCTCAACATAAAATACAACACACCTCACTTCCCATTATCAGGAAAAATCAGGAATGATCAGTTTTACCAGATACATTGCTCAAGTAGATATGCCATCAAGATTATGACCTAAATTTTCTGTCAACTAAGTAAAAAAACAATCTTGTTGTCGAGAGACATTATGCAATCCTTTCTAGATAGCACCCAAGCAAGCATGAAGTTCACACCTGCTCCTGCAGTCTCTAAATGACAGCTAACTTACAGACAATAGGTTAATAATAAAAGGTTTCAGTTCATGAGGTTTTCTAAACATAAAAACAGTCGTATTCTAGCACTGCACAGTTCCTTAAAACATACTGTAAAAAACACTTTCTGCATTTACAATGCAAAGCTGCAAGCCCTGACTTATACTGATAATGTGATAATGATGCAACTGAGGAAAATATGTCCACAAAGCAAAAAGCTGTCACCATATGGTTTGTGTGTTGCAAATATTTCACTGTGTATGCCTGCCAAGGTGCCATCATGAGGGACAGCGAACCTCCACAGCTGTGATACCTCCTGCTCCGTCCTCCCCTGCCAAACTAGGTAGCCTGACACCCCACAGGGTGACGAGATCCAAGCCTGAAATGGAGAGCCATGACACAGAGGGAGCGTGTGCGCATGTGTGCGTTTGTGGTGTGTTTCCCAGCTGTAAAAGAATGCCAGCTGAACACGCAATTTGTTACTGATCAATCTAAGAGACAGTAACATATGGGAGGGGTGGTGTGTGTGTGTGGTATGTATACGTGTACGTCGTGTGTAGTGCGGTGTGTGTGTTTGGGGGAAGGGCAACAACAGCAAGGACACCTGTTGAAACTTATGTGGTACGTGACAGCCAGCTATATAGAGTGTGTGTTATTCTCTGAGGAAAAGATGATAACTTCCACAAACTTTACCAAACTGACCAAATTATATTTACTGTTCACTCTACTTATACATAATAGTTGATAAAATACTGAATTTCCCTATGTTCCAAAGTAACGCAAACACCTCTCAAACAAAAAAACGGTAAAAGAAAAATGACCCATTAGAGAAAAAGCCACATGTACGTTGTATTTACTAAACTTTTCAGTAAACACTTTGGCTTGAGACACGTTAACTCATTAGCCTTCGCAGCTAACACTTGTGTAGCAAAGAGCACGAACTCAAGTTGGCTAGCTTAACAGTTAGCAAACAAGCTAGCACAGAGCAGAGTTCCATTTGTGGTAAAATAACACACCAGCCAAAGCAAGCGCAACGTGGAAACCACACCAGACAGTATGTTGGCTCAGAAACAGTCACGTACCTTCAGTAAGACCAGTAAATTGTATCACCCGAAGCGTCAAGGAACAGGCTAGCAACGAGGACCCGCACTGTCAAATCCTGCAACGATGCTGCTGCCACTGCTGCTGCTGCCATCTTGTTAAACGACGAGGAGAGACCTAGCGACTTTTCGCACATTTGAAGCTCCAAATAACAGAACGGAACCGAAAACTAAGGCAGCCAGCCGCGACCCATGGTTCCGACAGCCGTTCCAGGTCTGACCTAACGTTACTCTGGTGCCCACTCAGGACAAGGAATCGGTGTTTGTAAACTTTTGCATGGTAATAATACGCCCCGTCCTCCGACAGAGATAGCCGCTGGCTGCTAGCTGTTGCTTTGCTGCTGGTTCAGTAGCTTGTTGCTTCTCCGCATGTGTGGAATGTGAGGGAGGAGGGGAGAGAGAGAGAGAGAGAGAGAGAGAGAGAGGGTGGGGGTGCTGTGTCTATAATTGTCGCATAGTGTCATCTGCGTGCCACAATATCTGAAATATCTTATAATTATATCCCACTTCCAGATGTTTAACCATCTATTAAACTTAAGCACCTTATGTACTACTATTAGCACAAACAGTATACTCTACTGCAAATAAAAGTCCTGCAAAACTTATGAACAAATATACAGAAGAGGATTAGGGCCACTGGGGAAAAAATTAAGGTCCAGTGTATTATTATTATTATTATTATTATTATTATTATTATTATTATTATGAGATTGAAGTCAGAATTCTGAGGGGGAAAAAGTCAGAATTCTGCGGAACAAAGTCAGAATTCAGCCTTTTTTTCCCCTCAGAATTCTGACTTTAATCTCAGAACACTAATAAAAAAATATATTTAAAAAAGTCAGAATTCTGAGAAAAAAGTCAGGATTAAGACTTTTTTCTCAGAATTCTGACTTTAATCTCAGAACAATAATAAAAAATATAGTCAGAATTCTGAGAAAAAAGTCAGGATTAAGACTTTTTTCTCAGAATTCTGACTTTAATCTCAGAACAATAATAAAAAATATAGTCAGAATTCTGAGAAAAAAGTCAGAATTCTGAGATTAAAGTCAGAATTCTGACTTTTCTCAGACTTCTGACCCTTTTCTCAGAATAATAGAAAATGATCTGATACATCAGTGTTTATAAAAATTAGTGCAAACATACAATACGTACGACTCCTCAGCATCAGAAGTTTCAACTTGGACTGAACCTGTTGTAAAAACTGGACCTGTGTTTTTTTGGTTTTTTTTACCCACATCAAGTACAACGATTTTAGCGTTAATATATATATTGGACTTTTTTTTCCCAGTGGCCTTAATCCTCTTCCTTATAAACATATGTATGCATTATCAGCAATTAATTAGTTAGTTAATTAGTTACCAGCAATTATGCAGTGAAACAGCTAAAAACAAAACAAAAATGTACCCACTTCTAAAATGTATAATATTTGGAAGGGTCTGACTGTTTCGTTTTGTTTTTTTTCTTTGAGGGTATGAATGTGGCTTTTATATTGTTTAGTTTATATTGTTTTTATATTACTATGGTTTATGTTGTAATTGTATTTCTCTAATGAAAAGTCCAACCAGGGAGATGTGGTGGAATAGAAGTATAAGGTACAATAAAATGGAAATACTTTATAGCTACAATATTGGAGTATTGCAAACATATGTATTTTCACTGAGCTATGAAGTGTAAGTGCCTCTGTTGCAAAATAACTGCTTTTATTTGGTAATCTGTGCGCTTCCCATTATCTAAAGGAGAGCGCTTTGTCTGTGCACTAATTTCACAGTCCAGGGGTCGAAGTTTGCTCCGGGTTTACTGGCTTTGATAATTTGACTAGAGAAATCTCAATACTTCATTATAAAATGTCTTTCAGAGGTTTAAAACACAGCATCATTACTCTTTTATCTGTATTGTGTAAATGCTATGTTAAGTTTTATATTTTAGCCTGCTGCTATTGTGGTTTTATGCCCATTGTCGTTAAAAACATCAAAAAGTGTTATTCCAGCCTTGTATAACATGTTGTGTTGTAACTATACTTGCTTTTTTCTCCTTTTACTGTCTAGTTTTTATTTTCTGAAAGCATGGCTTTGGTAACACTGTGTCAACCACTGAAAATGAAAACCAAGAAAGAAAGTAGGTCACAGACCACCTTTCTCTCCCCATAAAGAGTAAACAATTCGAGAAAGAAATGCATGTTATGTAAGGACTACCATGTGTCTGCCATAACCAAACCGCTGCTCCCTGGAAAAAAAGAGACAATCCCATTCCTAAATTAAATGTAATTTTCAAAACTGCACCCAAAAACTAAAGTCTAATACCTTATCTTCATGTTAATAAGACACGGGGTCCTGCTGGTTAATTGCATGTGAATAATGTAAAGAAAAGGAGACCAACGTGCCATTGTATGTGTGCACACAACAGTTTTCAAAAGTATTGTTAAGAGTAGGACACACACAGACACACACTGGACTGAACTGGGACAATTTCACCTTTTAATTGGGATTCACAAAAGGTCATTAAAATTCCTCTCTCATGTACAAACAAGTGACCCACAACCTCATTAGCAAACCTTTAAGGAGGAGCTGAGTGTTGTCAGGTGGTCATGGAGTTCAACACAAAGCTGCTCCAGCAATGACAATGTTAGAAAAAAAGCCGTTTTACATAATACCTACATTAAACGACATGTCATTTGAAGCGTACAGTTTGTATTATCTGTTCTGTCTTTCACATTACATTGCGCTGCTGCCGTTATTTTAATGGTCTTGTGTGATGAAGCAGACATGTTTATACGCAGCCCTTGAAGTCCAGAAAGGTGACATTTTTCATCTTGCACAAACAAGTTAGAACCTTGTGCCAGCAGGATAATTATTATATGTGAACTTTTTATTGTCTTGTGTGCAAATTATTATCTTCTGCACACAAAGTGATCACATTAAGCAAATTGTAATGTATGAATAGAAAGTTATTTGTGTGTGCAGAAAAATATCATGCAAACAATTTGTCTTGTACCAAATAATCATTCTTCATGCCCAGTTTAACCCATAAAGACCCTGTGCTATTTTTGTGGCAGTTCCCAAATACATTTTGCTCTATATTTAACCTTTCTTGAGTGATTTTTTCACCATTTATTGTAATATTATCCTCCTTGTTTTGATTTTTTTCTGTGTAAATCATGTATTTTCCTATATTTAATTCACTGATCATGTAAATGTTCATTAAAGCTCAGAGTAAATTCAAAGGTTATTATATAAGAAACAGGGAAAACAGAAGAAAAAGTGATTTTTTCAGTAAAATCTATCATTAACTGAACATATACCTTGTGTCTCCATCTAACTGTCATTGATCCAACTCCATGGGTTTTACTGGTGAATCAATGATGTAGAAGATGACGGTGTTTCCACGATAACTACGGAACCTCTAAACGTCCAAATGGGTCATATCTGATGACCATGAAAAGATGACAAACTGTATTTTACATCATTATTTACATGTATTGATAGGATTAGTGGATCAACAAGTATTAAACATTTTAGATCAGTAGACACTTTAGGTCGCCAGTGGCTGCTTGGGTCTTTATGGGTTAATTATGCAATCAAATTATGTGCAATTATTTTTTTATGTATAAGATATTTATGCAAACGGTTTCATGCAAACAAATTGTGTTTTACATGCAAGACAGTTATTTTGAGCAAAATACTAAGTTATGAAAAATTACATGTACATGGTTTCCCATAAAGTTGGAATAAAACATATTTATACACATATTACCTCTTCTTATGAAATGATTGTGACAATGTTATTTATTCTTGATTAAGTGTAACTGGGTAAATTGTATGTAATCATTGTACCTGGCCAAAGGTAATTACTGATGTGTATAAATAGGAATAAAAAGAGAAATGTGTCTAGAGGCAAATTATTTCAGCTTGATGGAAAACACTGTATTATGTGCAATCAATTTTCTTATGTACAGTATATTTATGCAAACAGCTTCTTCTTGCACACAATAATTATTTTAAGCAAATTATTATCATATGCAAAAAATATATATGTGAACACATTATCTGTTGCACAAGGTAATTATCTTCTCTTCATGAAGTGTGTCATGCAAACAACTTCTCATTTTTGCACCCAAGATAATTATGTTATGCAAAAAAAATCTTATGCAAACAATAATGATCTCATGTAATAAATAATCAGTTATTTTCTGAAAACTTACAGTGTGTCCCTTCAATATGTGTCCCATTGTGCAGACAGACAATGGGATGTTAACCTACATTTGTGAATTCTTTACATTCTTCACAACAAATACCATTGGAGACCTGTTTCTTGTCAACACAAACGTTCCATCAGATTTGGCAGCTGAGTTATTAATTATCGCTTAAGGCAGTTGTTTGGTCGTGATGAAAAAAACAGGGTAATAATTAGCAAACATGCATGACATTCCAGATTTAGTGACTTTTTATTATGAACAAATTATCTTGTGTATGAGATGATGCAATAGATAATTACTTGGGACTAAAGGGGTTCCATGTTACAAATATGTGTAATAGATATACGCACAAAAAAAACACAATCTCTGTTTTATCATGTTGAAATACTATGTGGCTGCTAATAAATGTCTGCTGTGCTGTTTTGAAATAGACAGTAGTTTTGGCTCCACCTGCCTTCTCATATGCTTATTACATGCAAGTGTGCAATCTGAAAGGTATCAATGGAGAAATAGTACAGACTGTACTTACGTATAATCTTTCCTGTTACATAAAACCTCAGAGTAAGACTCAAAAAGGACAAAGTTACGACATATTGAAGAACATAAAACGTCACTGGGGTGTGGGACAACAGTGCTTTATTGGCATGTTGGAAGAACATTCAATGGCAGACACTATGGGCGTGATACTGTCAGTCAACTAACACATTTCTTTAATTTCAGGAATTGTATAAATGTAACAGCCATTGTGATTATTCTGATGAATCTAACTGCTGTGTAATATCAATAAGAAATGTCAGACCACAAAGCAAAAGTGTTTGTCAAAAGCAAATAGTCTAAAGGTTTTATAAACCATGCAAAATGTTATAAATAAGTGAATTTAATAAAAAAAAAAAAAAAAAAAAGAACAATTAAGTAACAATTAAAATAGAAACAGTTCAAGTTGGTCCACAGCACCAGTCTGGTTTCCCTTTAGGACTCATCCCATTATTGTATTTATGGTCTAATACTTTTAAGAACCTTCGATTGTGCACATACAGTGGAGAAAAGTCTACACATCTTTTACATTCCTGCTTTTACTGTACAAATCAGAGATGTAATTTTTTTTAAATGTCTGAAATGTATATTCCAGTGATTCTATAACAATTTGCTCGTAGAATCTACTCTCTGATGTGTCCTCAGAGAAATCAACAAAAACACTGTAAAAAAAAAAAAACAACAACAAAAACTAATTCCAAACATTTCGGAAAGATTGAAATATACGATTAGGTTACAGTCAATTAATAATTCTTGTAGTTTTTGTAAACATAATGATAAAGAGTGTGAGTGGAGGTTTGATTGTAGATTTAAAATGCAACTGAACCTACAAACTTATCATTAATTCCACTCACGTGTCACATATAAATTAACTAGTGAACATTAGCTACTCGCTGCTAGCTCATTAGCTGTGTGTCCATATTTGATAACAGTGATTAATAACCTAAGATGCTAACCATAGATACAGTTCAGGTAAAGGGGGAAGGACCTCAACTCCAAAACGAAGCCAATTCCAAAGCATCTTAAAGTTGTAAAACCAGTGACAGCTGCCAGTCATTAACCCATAAAGACCCAGTGCTACTTCTGTGTAGTTACAAAATAAGTTTTTCTCTATATTTAACTTTTCTTAAGTGATTTTTCACCGTTTATTATATTATCCTCTGTATTTTGTGATTTTACAGTAAAAATCAGGTATTTTCCTATATTTAATTCACTGATCATGTAGATGTTCATTAAAGCTCAGATTAAAATTGAGGACTATTATATAAGAAACAGAGAAAACTGAAGAAAAAGTGTCTTTTTCAGCAAAGATATATCACCAACTGAACATAAACCCAGTGTCTCCATCCACTGTCATTTATTAAACTCCATGGGTTTTACTGGTGAATCAGTGTTGTAGAAAATAACAGTGTTTCCACGGTAACTACAGAGCCTCTGAATGTCCAAATGGGTCATATCTGATGACTATGAAAAGATGACAAACTATTTTACACCAATTATTTCCATGTATTGATAGAATTAGTGGATCAACAGTTATTAAACAGTTTAGATCAGTAGATGGTTTTGGTTGTCGTCAGCTGTTTGGGTCTTTATGGGTTAAAGCCCTCATTCATATAGACTTAAACTAAACCTCTCTGTAAAAATACAAAGTCAGTGTTGTTTTTTCAGGGTTCATTCTGGTCTCGTTCCTTCTATTTGGACCATTTAAAGACTGTTGAGTTGGTCCATCTTTAAGTTATTGCTCCATTAACAAGTTCTCAGGTTGAAGCTCTGCTGTGTGTGCTGGCTTTTGATTGACAGGTCTGTATGACAGCTCCCTCGCCTGCGGAGTCGCTTGTATTTTTTTCCTGTCAGACAGCTGAACTGTACTCGCTCGACTGCAGACCCTTGATGAAGTTTACTCTTTTACAGAGCACTAGCACTTAGCATTGACTCATCTCTGACCCCTTGGGCTCCCATAGTTCTGCTCCTTTTGTCCATTTATGGTCACTTCCAGCTCCAATAAGCCAACACGGTGACAGAAAAATAAATACCTTGCTTTATATTGGCAGTTTGTCAGTGACTGGATGACATCATGATTCCTCTATCCACTAAGTATACACAGCACAGATGTCAAACATACAGCCCGTGGGCTAAAACCGGCCTGCGAAAAGAATTTATGAAATGTAAAAATTACAATGAAGATATTAACGTTCAAGGATGTACAGACTGATATGATTTAAAGTGGATCAGACCAGTAAAATACTATTATAATAACCTATAAATAATGATAACTCCACAGTTTTCTCTTTGTTTTAGTGTAAAAAAAACGTCAAAATACATGAAGATGTTGACATTTATAAAGTATACTTTCACAAAAAATGTGAATAACCTGAACAAATATGAACAACCTGAAATGTATTAAGAAAAATAAGAGCATTTTTACCAATATTCTGCCTATTATTAAATGCTAAGTGTATTTGTACATCCACTGTGATCTATAAGTTGTGATGGATATGTGTAAATGATAAACTGAGGTATAATGTTATTAAAATTGCACTGATTTTTCTAAAGACATTTCAGGTTGTCCATGTTCACATTTTTAAAGGATAGTTTGTAGATGTAAACATTTTCATTATATAATTTTACCTTTTTTCGCTGTAATTCTTATTTTATTGGTCCAGCCCACTTGAGATCATATTGGGCTGAATGTGGCCCCTGAACTAAAATGAGTTTGACACCCCTGATATACAGTCTACGGTTAAGGTATATGTTATATGGAACTAAATTACTAGTAATGATGGATGCCTTTAGCTGCAGTGATGGTGTAGCTAACGTAACTAGCTAATGAAATGTCAATAAAACCATGTCTCAACAGCAGAATCAACCGTTTTTGGACTAGGTTTTCTGCCCTTTCCCATACTTTTAACTTTTTCCCCTACTTTCTTTGCCCCTTTTTTGTACCTTTCTCATAATTTCCTCTAGGATTAATAAAGTATCCTGAATCTGAATAAATCTGATGGTTTTAGGCAATTTTTCGTGAGTGCTTAATGAGGCATAAACTGTGATATCATAAATCTAAGACGGAATATCTGAAAAATTCATGATCTGAAATGACAAATTCACAAGTGTTAAGATGATGCCCCTCCTAACTGTCAGTAAATACTCCAGCTTCTGCTTTAAATAATGCGAATAACGAATCAACAGTCATGAATCAACAACATTTCTCTAACTGAATAAATAAATAACTAATTTTCACAATATCTCTCCTGTAAAGCTGTGCAGTTTTTGTTACCACTGTACTTCTCTATGGTGCCACTGACAGCATGCAGTTGTCTGTTGTTGTTTACATTCTGTTGCTTGTATGTGCTACACAGCTGCTTTTTTGTCATTAAAAGCCAAGTATGGACTTTCATGCAAAAACTCTGCATGGAAATATACAAAAAACTATTTAATGGCTGTTAATGATCTGATTCCTGCATTTCCCAAGTGATATCAATTATTGTACACCAATCCTCCTACAGCAGTGTATCCACCATGTACAGTTCACTATCACTAGGGTCATACCAGGCTCTGTGTGTAATTATTTTAGGGTATTGGGTATTACTCAGACTTGACCTGATGTGTGTAATTGTCTGGCAGATTTTCTGTTTTCTGCACCACATTTCCACAACACACTGGTGTGAAACAGCTTTGACAAATACTAACAAACCTCAATATGCTTTGTGTATCGACTGCAAACTGTCAGAAGCAGCAAGTTTAAAAACTGTCAAATACAGAAAGCTGTTAGTGAAGAAACATTACAATCAGGGCCCAGTACACACCAAGTGCCACAGAGTAAAACACAAAGACACACACAAGTAATTAAACAACCTCCTAAACCAGAAAATGCTCACTATATACTTCCCGATGATCTGGATATTATAGATTATTTACAATTCTTCTGTCAAGTAGGCCCTTCATTATCAACGCACAGAGGAGCGGAAAATAAAAGTTATCCTAGTTTTGAATATTTCACCACTTTTTACTTGTTTTTCAGTTTTTGGTCTTTGTCTTAGTTTAGTTTTATGAATTTGTAAGTACATTTATTGTTATTTACTTTAATTGACTAGTTTTCGATTGGTTAGTAGTTTCTCACTTTGAGATGGTGGTTATATATTATGATTTATGAATGCTCAAAAAGTTTGATCGAAAGAATGCATAATGTCAAATGTGACAAATGTTTAATGAAGATTTGGTATTGTACGGCTTTCTTAAACACTTAAATCTAATAATATGGTTGTTATTTCTGAATAAAGACAGCTGCTATGGGCTTAGGTTTGATGATAGACTCAAGAGATCATTTTTAACTCAAAGAAATAACTTTTAAATCTATATTTTGTTTTTCTTTAGTAAAACACCATGTAATAAATGGTTTTAATGAAGAGTAAACTGATCATTATTGGTCAGGTCACTGGCTTGACTGAGTTACTTTTGTAATAATGACTACTTTGCTGTACCTTATGCTTCATTTATTAAGCTAAGCCATTTTATTCATGTATACCATGAACCATTCACATGAGAGGGAAATGACAAATAAGATGATTTTACCTGCAACTCTATTTCTTTTTACTTTGAATTGTATTGCTACTTGCAGTTTTAATTTATTTTTCTTTTTGAAAATTTGAATAAACAATATTAATGTTTCAATGCTAGTTTTCATTTTGGTCTTGTTAACTATAATAACCATGGTTACCATATATAGATTAGAAATAAGTCTCAATAGTCAGGGCAATGCTAAATACAAATTGATCAGTACTTTTCTCATTTCTTTTTCCATGACTTCACATCTAGTGTTAGCTGAGAGTGACTGAAGCTGAATATGATCTGCTGCTATTAGAAAATACTGCTCAACAAGGACTGATCTATCACCATCATACATTTGGTTCTGTGTTCTGACGGGAAAGGATGCATCTCTTTTGAGTTTCGGAAATTGCTTCTTATCTTAGATGCGAGTCATTTCCTGGGTTAAGAAGTTCAGTCAAATGCTTTAATGCTTCCCCAAATAAGAGCCACTGATAATATTTGGTGACATACCAATCTACTCCTCTGACACAGCTTGTTAATATTTTGTCTTGACGACTTAATCTCTAATAAGATATGGCAGAATTTGTGTTTTACTTGTGTTTCCTTGATGTTCTACTAAGCATTAATTGTGTGTATAGAAATAACCCACCTGAATGACACCCAGCCCTGTCAGTGAATGTAAAATGGCTGCTGTAGGGTCACAGTCATGAGGCCTGAGCTTTTATCAAAGAAGCAACACTGTGAGCTTATGTAACTGAAATGGCACGCAGCATTTTTTAAAATTATGTCAGTTTGAGTTGCACACTCTGTTGGTTTTTCCCAACAAACGCAGATGAGCTTCCTCAATTTGTTCTCTAAATCTTAACCATTAGCTTGTAAGGGGAAATTGCAAAACTACACACCACCCTCCTTATTACTTTTACTCCACGCTGTCACATTTACGCCTCCGTGCTGGGAATCTCTCCTGGCGTCAGTATTTTCTGGAGAATCTGTTGGTAGAAAGGAGAGAAGACAAGCTTGTTGAAGTTGACGAGGCGACTGAAGCGGACGGTGAGCTCCTTCAGCTCCCTGCTGACGGGGGCCAGACCCCCGGGGAGAGGAGGGGGGGTCTTATGTTGACTGGACTCCAGAGAGGCCAGGAGGTAGCTCTGAACCCGAGAGTCTGAAGGGAGAGGAGACATTACTCTTTGTCATTGTCAAACAAAATTACATAACCATATAATCATCTGCATGAACTTTTCTGTACTTCTGCCCTCTGAGAGAGTTGTCTGTAGAAAGTATTTACTTGTCGCTGTTCTTACCCATTAGCTTGCGGACTGTGTTGTCTGGTTGGATGGTGGCTAAAATTTGTCCCTTTAGAGTGCTTCTTCTGTCAGCTGAGAACGGAGAGTAGCCATGTTGGCTCAGACACTGACTCAACTCAACACACAGTTTCTCTCCAATGGTTGCCAAGGCCTCCTGTGCACAAAAAGACCTTGGAACAAATAATAGAAAAGTTAAAAGTGCATTATTTATGTTTAAACAACTAAAAACATGTCACACATAATCGCTAAATTATATACAATGATAGCCAATAGTTGCCCCTAGACAACTTTAACTATTTTAAAATGAGTCCAACTACATTTTCCTTTGGTTTTGTTGACACTAACTTTGGAGGAAAACGTCTTTGGCAATTTATCAACTTATAAATGCATGATGTGTTCATGAGATAATTGTGAATTTTTGCATTTCTGGCAATTGTTTGATGCAGGACAAGTAGCATATAGTGTGTTTGATAAGGCTTTTGAGCAGATAATGTTCAGAACTATGGATAAGCATGTTGTTTACAGGGAAATAACATTTATCAGCCTCCTTTGGATCATCTTGGAGCCAAGATGCGATGTTTATCCAGTGATAGCCACACTCCAAGCAAATATATTTAGCAATACACTAATCACAGTACAAAGACCTAAAATTGACACAGTTCCAGCACTTTAACACTTAAACTACTGCAGTTCAACATTCAGATGATAATTAGCTTAACTCAGTTTATCTTAGTTTGGTGTAAGGACTGGAAGCAACTAGCATGATGTGTCCAAATGAAAATGAATCCTAGAAACACCTCTTAAATTCACAAAAAAAAGATATGTTTAAAAATACATAATTGTCCAGAGGTCCAGAATGTTGGTGTTATGAACATAATGATCAACACAGATTGGTTTGAGTTGGGTTTGTTTGATTTGTTTTTTTGTATTTGCGTATATTTATTTTCTTCTTTTGGTGTTCTATTTGCCCGTTTGATACGTGAGTGTTTATATGGTTGTGTTTGTGGGAATGCCACCTGGATGGGGTGGGAGGAAAGTTCACAACTTTTGTAAGAAATGCTTTAATGCTGTCAATGTTGGAAAAATCATAAAAAAAAAGTTGTCAATAAATAAATAAATACATACATAACTGCAGGTTTATAGGTTTGTAGGATTATGTGCTGCTTTGTGTTGTTGGAGGTTAAAGTCATTAGGTTAGATTAAGCTAACAGTCACTTTAGAAACAGTGTGAAGAGTGGCATTGACACTCTCCTTAAAGCAGGTATTTAGAATAAAATCAGCCATGTTTTAGAACATCACAAGGAGATGGGATCTACAGGTGAGAATATAAGATAAATAATTATACATAAATTCAAGGATTCCAGTATTTGGAAGCATCTCAAACTACTAGAGTATAATACTCTGTGATGGAAGTGTGTAAATATGTTATGTCTGCACATTTATTTAGCATTTCTGACCTTAAGAAAAGTAGTAGAAAATTGGTAACTATGGAAGTCCAATAATAAAATGTCATTATTTGTATTTGACAGTTTAAAAAAATGCTTTTCGCTCTTGTATGACTCAACTGTATCATCACCCATGATAAACTTTCAGCAGCAGACACCTTGTTTTTCCACTATGATGAAATTTTTTTTTTTTCCTTTTTTACTTCAGGGACTTTTTTGATGCAGTACCACAAGTGGCCCTTAGGGGAATTTGCAATAAGGCAGAATTGCAGAACCTGCTCCAGTTCTCTTAACACATCCACTGTTTTACAACCCTACAACCCAAGCTGTAGAGAAAAGAAGCTCCATTTAAACAACAGTGCTGACAGATTGTTTGCGGGTGAAGAGCTTGTACTCACGGTGTGTGCATGTCGGTGAGCATGACATTAACAGTGTTTTTGAGAGTCTCCATGAGTCCTGGCAGGCCTGAGATGGCCTCTCCTGTTGTAGTGTATATGATGAGGAGCACAGAGGAGAGCAGAACCAAGCGCTCGGCCTCCTGCTGCATCTCCTGGAACCGAATCTGGTCCATCAATACTGTCTAGTGAGAGAAAGCAAAAAGAAATGCAGCTCAGGATAGAAGACATGCATTCAAGTGATAAAATGAGGAGGGGTGGGAAATGTATTTGAAACAGAGATAAACTAGTAAAATGTGTTTACCTCTGGGAAGGGGTCTGCAGCATGGTCCCACCTCAGCAGGCGTAGATAGGCATGATTATGGACGTTAAGAGGGAGAAGAGATGGAGGGTCAGATGAGGCACTGTGAGAATCAACTGCTTCAGCCTCTCTCAGACATCTTACAGTATCCTCCAGCCACTTCTCAGTGTAGTCTAAGGCATCTAAGAAGAAGAAGAAAGGCTCTGTTCAGTGTTTAAACAAGACTCAGTACAATGTGAGAGCTTGTTATAAATCAAGAGCAGGACAATTATGTAACACACCACACATACACAGGGGACTAATTGTTTTTGTTCATTTCGCCTACAGTAGAGAGGTTTTCAATTCAAGAGACTTTTTTCATGTCAACTTTCATGAGCTGAGTGTAAATGAGCAGCTGTCCAGATCAGCCAGGTCCAGACACAGTTTCATTCCACATGCCATAAGTAAGGCTACATTCAGACAGCAGGTCTTCATGCACAATTTGGATTTTTTTGGTGAAATTAGATTTTTTGTGTGCTCGTTCATATTACACATTAAATGCGACTTCTATCAGTTTTGAGTATGAAGTGAATGTGACCCTGAAGAGACCCGCATGTGCAAAAGAGGTCCTGATGTTATACGTGACCAGGCAGGCACGCACTGTGTTTATGGAAGTAACACACCTGTGATGCAGCATTGTGATGTTTGTCGCATTTCAATGACGTAAAGGTCGGATAAATGTGACCTGGCGGTCCAGACTGAAGTCACATTGCAAAATATTGGATTTGTATTAGATTTAGTACCACATATGAAAGTGGCCTGGGTCGGATTTGTGCTGTTCAAACTGTCTTTAACAGATTGGATACAGGTCACATATGGGCAAAAAACTTGGATTTGGGCCACATTTGCCTGCAGTCTGAACATAGACTGCTGAACTCAACATTATATCCCCCTCCTCCCTCACACACCCACCCTCACCTACATGGGACTGTTCTAACGTGCAATATAACTGCAATATTCAGTACTAAAAATTGCTTTTTTAAAATCAGAGAACCATAGTTCCTTTTTTATACTCACACATAGTTTTTATATATGCATATTTATTCTATCTTGTATATATTATACTGCATACATAGTGCTTGTTTGTATTTAGTGTTGCTGTCTGCTGAGCTAACTGCATCAAAATTTCATTTCTGATGTAAAATCTAGAATGACAAATAAAGTCTGTCTAAGTCTAAAATCCCAAAGATATGTCAGGTATATTTTGTCAAAATTGTGCATGAAATTTTTCTGCTTATCTCTAATGTACGAAAAAATATGACATCTCCTTACTGGGCTGTTTCTCTAGAAACTCCTGGAACTTGTTTCTCTCATATTCAACTGACTGCTGCATCAGATGAGGCCTGATGCTGCTCAGAGCAAAGTTAGCCATGTCCATCTTCATCAGGTCCAGCACAGAAAAGATGGCCCTTTGAGAAGCAGCAAAAGAAAAAAATACACAGATAGAAAACATAGGAATACTATGGTTATGACATGATATTTACAGGGAAATGCAGCCTAACTTTTATGATCAATCTCATAAAGTATACATTAATTTTTCTGGTTGCAGCTGCAGCTCATCTCTTATAATCCTCTAAGATAACGTCACTCCAGTCTAAGATGCCTTCTGCAGACTAATGGATTGGAATGAAATTACATGATCTAAAAATAAGCTAAAGCCTGGAACACTCACAGCTCATGACAGTCTGTCTCCAGCCTCCTGACTTACTTTAGCAGCGGTACAATATCTGTGATCTCCTTTAGCTTATTGATGTCCTCATCTCTGCACGGGGCACACAGTGAGCCCATCACCCCAACAATGAACTGGGATAGGCTTCCAATGTCAAGCGCACCGTTCTCGGCCTGCTGCTGGATTAGAGGCAGGTCCAGAACCTCCTCGATGCGTGAGCGCAGACGGCCATGGCCAGGCAGCAAGAAAGACAGAAGTGCCTGAAAGAGAAGAGAAAAGAGGATGAGCAATGACAGAAATAGATTAAACATAGGCAAACTGTCACGAGGAGATTGTGGGTATTGTATTCTGAGGCCAAGTGTGTTGACAGCCTGCACAGTGACCTTCTCAAAATACAAACAACTCCAGGATCATATTTAATGAGAAAAGGTGGCAGCTAAAATAAGACCTCACATTTGCTTAGTGCAGTCATCAGCGGGATCGGTTCATTGGAGAAATAAATGTTAAAAGTCAGAGGTCAGATAGCGCTCTGATCCCTTCTCTTTTCAGTTGGTGTTTTGTGACATGGTCGAAATAAGGTCTGTTTGTTACACAAATCATGGATGCACATGTTGTTTGATGACATAAAATATGTAAATAAACACCCTTTGACAAATCTTGCAGTAATTACATGTTTAAAAAAAATAATTTGCTAAAAGTGAATAAATCAGGCTCCAGATTTTGTTGAAAAGTCATGAAAATGTGGCGTCATTTGTTTAACCCTCAAAAGCTGAGACTGAACATATGTATCACTGTAAAATAACTGCTAGACCTATAATCACATCAATGTGGAGTTTTTCTGTTTTTTGTCTCATTTGGACATTAAGAGGTTTAATCATTTATAAAAACAGATATGTTCAACTGTTTGCATTAGTTTAGTTGATGGTGTAATTCTTTTCACACGTGTACATTGTCATTTAATGAAATATATACAAATACTTTGAAAAAAATAAAGGCCCTTAATTTAGTTATTGAAGATTAGATGTAGCTTATCAATATGTTTTCATTTGTGAGGAATATCTTGCTCTGTTTATGAATCTTATGGTGAAAAATTACTCAATTTATTAATTTCTCTGTTAACATTCAACCAAGCAGATGGAACCAGTGGTCTGTAATCACACCATTGTCAATGTCGTGGTCACTGTGGAGTCGCTGTGCGTATTTTATTCACACGTCATGTTGTTATCATAACATAAAAAATGTTTCACATATTATCCACATCTCACAGACCTATAATGTATTCCACTTGAACTACAAAGTAAGAACTTTCAAGTTTCTGGCTGGAAATCTCACATGGAAATGCTCCAGAAGTCAAACCAACTTCAAAAATCCTGACTTTAATTTCAGTGGGGCCACTTTGTCAATCAACAGTAGTAAAAGCTGTAATAATATCCTCTTGATTTGCACATCTGTCTTAAGTGTGTCCCATCTTTCTCACCCACGGTGCTGTCAAACGTCTGTGTCATTACACTTAGTGCAACATCATGTGCTGTTACATACATCAACTCTGGATCAGTCTATTTCCTGCTTAGGATAAAACCCCAGGCTCACCTCTTTGATCTCAGCCAGTAGTTTGATAGCATGGCTATATGACGGCGGATCCTCCTTGAGCTGCGCTTCCAAACATCCCCAAAATGCTTTGTGCATAATCTCTTTCACTCTGCGTTCCAAACTGTGCAGCAGTAGAGCAGAGCCTCGTTACTTAAACAGCAAGTAAATGACTTTAGGACAATGACAGTAACCAATTGAAATCTCACCTTCCTTCAGGAAGCTCTGCAGGTTTGACTTGAAAAGCCTGGTTCACCATAATTTCATGGGCCAAAGCCATGTTAGTGACACCTTTAGCCGTTTCCATCAGCTCCTCCACGGAGACGAATCTGGGTGGGCTTGCTGTGAGAGAGAGAAAATCCACATTAACCCATAAAAGACCCAAACAGCCACTGGTGACCAAA
Source organism: Sphaeramia orbicularis (assembly GCF_902148855.1). NCBI lineage: Eukaryota > Metazoa > Chordata > Actinopteri > Kurtiformes > Apogonidae > Sphaeramia > Sphaeramia orbicularis. Next base: position 8,969,361 of record NC_043962.1, on the reverse strand, counting down.
ACCATCTACTGATGTAAACTGTTTAACACCTATCAATACATGTCAAAAATTGCTGTAAAATACAGTTTGTCATCTTTTCATGGTCATCAGATATGACCCATTTGGACGTTCAGAGGCTCCGTGGTTACCGTGGAAACACTGTCATGTTCTACAACATTGATTCACCAGTAAAACCCATGGAGTTGGATCAATGACAGTGGATAGACACACTGGGTTTATGTTCAGTTAATGAGAGATTTTGTAGAAAAAGTGACATTTTCTTAATTTTTCTGTTTTTGATATTAATACAGCCAACTTTAATTGGAGCTTTTATGAACATCTACATGACCGGTAAATTACATATGGTAAAATACAGGATTTTCATTGAAAAAATTTAAAATACAGAGGATAATATTATAATAAATGCTGATAAATCACTTAAGAAAAGTTAAATAGAGTGAAAAATTCATTTGGGAATTGACACAAAAGTAGACCTGGGTCTTCATGGGTTGAAGACATACATTAGTCTGTACAACATTTAAATCAAGATTTTCTTCCAAAAACTGAAACAGTAAAAAACCTGTAGTTCTGACACATAACATTATTTGTAAAATCCGTAGTATTTCAACTAAGCTGAACAAACTGACTATGTGAAAGGCAGTGAAGGCATGAGGCTCATGTAACAGATGCTTTACAGTTTGTTTGTTTTTTTTAATTTTCACACTTCTCCATATCCCTTAGCACAATCTATACAAAGAATATAAATAATCTAATAGAAATAGTAGAGAGTCTTTTATATTTCCGGTTTCACTCTCAAATGTTCTGTAATGCATTCAAACATCACCTTATAAATATGTTTCTTGTCTGTACAAGTCTGCATTTTTTGCAGGCCTTTAGATCCTCTGCATGTACAATACTATCAAATATATAAAAATTATTAATAACAATAAATAAATGAATGAATGAAGTTTGACATTATTCATCTGAGGGGGGGGGGGGGGGCTCACCTTGTGGCGTGGTCCCTCTGTGTGGACTTGGAGTATTCGCTCGGACCCTCTTCCTCACAGTCTCCTCAGAGGCATCCTGTGTCCTCTCCTCCTTTGACTCCTTGTCTCCTCCATCCTCGAAGTGGTCTGCCTCCTTAGACATGCTGGAGTCTGCAGTGGAACAGACAGATGACTGATCAAAGTTGCATGAAAGTCACACGTTTAACACATGACAACTGTGATTCTTAGCTGCAAATGCAGTGCTGTTGTTATCAAACATATATACTTGTGGTTATTTGCTGCTGTACAAACAAACAGAAGTGATGCAGGTTTATTTTTGATTCCAGATGGTGACATCATCTACGGGAGCCGAGAGGCAGGGAGGGGGAACTGTGTGATGCTAGACTGAGGAGGTGAAGGCGACTGAGGTAAACACAACAAAGCCCCATGCTCCTGTGGCTGTCTTCACACACAGCCTTATCACTGCTAATGTTACTAACCTTGTATTTTGAAGCCCCGAAGAAAAAGACGAGTTAGCTGAGCTCAACTTATCTCACGTCAGCTTTAGTCAGCGCACAAAACACAAGTGTCTGTCAACAACAACAAAGCCTTAGGACACAGCTGCTCCTTCATAACGCAGCCCAAACCCCTCGCTGCATTGTGGCACATTTATTCACACCGCCAGACACCGACTTCATGGACAGCGGATGCTTTGTTTCGTTCTGGAAAAGTCTAGCTTATGTCGCTGCCCTCTTCTGATGGGTTGCCGCTTCGCACAGACACTTCCTGTTTTGGGTGGGGCCAACGTGACGTCACAGCCGAGCCTCCTCCCGCACACACACACACGCGGACCTGAGTGTCTCATGTGGAAGGTGCGAGAAGGAAATCTGACTCCTTCACCCTCATGCATTCACATAGAGGGCTAAATAATAATAATAATAATGGAAAAGGAATTGATCAAGTAAAAAAATGGTTTGACGTAAATAAGTTATCACTTAATGAAGATAAAACAAAATTTATGGTTTTTGGTGGTGCTAGGGTAAATTATGATATAAAACTGAAAACTAATGGAATTGAAATTGAAAGGGTGTATGAAACAAAATTTTTGGGAGTGATTATTGACCATAAACTCTGTTGGAAACCACAAATAGAATAGATCAAACATAAAATGTCCAAGGCTGTTGTGATTCTTTATAAAACATTAGATTTGTTAAACAAAAAATGTTTGCATATATTGTATTGCTCACTTGTAATGCCATATATGTCATACTGTGTGGAAATATGGGGCAATGTGTATAAAACTAATATAGACCCGATAATTAAACTCCAAAAAAAAAAAGCTATTAGAGTCATAAACAAAGCTGGTTATCTTCAATCAAGTAATCCACTTTTTGTAGAATCTGGTTTACTAAAATTTTTTGATATTGTATATTTAAAAACAATGGAATTTACGTTTCATGCTAAAAGTAAAAATCTTCCTGTTTGTATTCAGAAAATTTTTAAGTTAAGAGAAGGGAATTATAATTTAAGGGGGATGTTTGTGTTTGAAACATGTAAAGTAAGAACAAACGTTAAATATCACTGTGTTTCTGTTATTGGTGTCAAATTATGGAACAAATTGAAGGATGAAGTGAAATTGTGTAGCTTGCTGTTGAGTTTCAAAAAAGCTTTAATTTGTCAAATTCTCAAGGGCTATGAAAGTAATATGATTTCAAAGTGACTTAAGAAACCGAATGTAGAATAATTTGTGTTAATGTTTAATCTGCTGCAACTTCAGGTGTGGAGTTGGAGTAAGGATGGGAATAGGAGAAGCAGAAATAAGCCTCTGGCTTCAGCTTCTTCCTTTTTCAGTTAACAATTGTGTTAATTTTATGTTAGTTTTTTAATATGTATGTGTTTTGTACATAACTGAACTAAAAATATTCATTCATTCAAAAATAAATAAATAAATAAATAAATAAATAATAATAATAATAATAATAATAATAAACAAAGATGTGAACAGCAAGTAAATAGATTCAACTACAGATCAATAATACTTTTTTTTTTTTATAATTCAAGTTTTTATTAGAGTTTTCACTTGGTACATGACATTCATACACTGTTACTTAATGTTAACAATTAGGGCTTTTATATATACATGAAAAGTATCAAAAAATACTGCAAAGCGTGGAAGTTCTCAAGGAGAAAAAAACAGATAAATAAATAGGTAAATACAAGATACAAGAGGGAAGTAGTTTAGCTGTCATCCTGCTGACTATCGGTCATAGTTATGTAAGACCAGAATGGCTCCCAAACTGGTGCTGTGGTTCCATCCCAGTTGTTAAGCTTATGAAGCACATGTTCATATGAAGCAGTCTTTATCATCCTGTTGACCCGTTCTTTAAACTGTGGGGCTTTTGGTGTTTTCCAGTGTTTAAGAATAACCCTAACTGCTACTGAAACCCCAACCATGATAACAGAAAATTTTCCATTTGATAAGTTAGCTATCTGTCCTTTTTCACCCAGTAAACACAGCCTTGGACAAAGTGGGAGAGTTCTGTCCAACCATCCTTTTTTTTTTTTTTTTTTAAATAAAAATTATTTATTTGAAATGACAAAAAAAAAAAAAAAAAATTCACAAGGAGCTACTGGTATTATGGAACCGATTAGTTACCATAATCTAAATTAAAATGCATTTGAAGAAATGCTTCTTAAAAAGAAAAAGCATTTCTTCAAATGCATTTTAATTTAGATTATGGTAACTAATCGCCTCCTTATTGGTATAAGACAAACCAGAGGTGCTCATGGAGAGGGCATGAACAATAGGAAGAAGACAAAATCCAGGCACTCATTTGGTTGGAAAAATTAGAAATTATAAAAAGCCTTTATTTCATGGGGGCGTGTAGATTAATTCATTTAGGCTGGAGTTAAAAACACACCAACACATGTCAGCATGTGCCTTCTTCAGGGTGTTACAAAGAAAGAGGAAGACACTAATTTATACTCATGGACTGCAAGTGTGGCAGCCAGTGAGACAACAGAAAAAAAGTTTTGCAGGCACTAAGTGGGAGTAAGCAGCCACTGTCCTGTAATTAGAGGACAGACTATATCTAAAAATTTACTGTCATCAAGTGCCCTGTATTAAATGTTCTTAATGCACAACAGGACCAAGACTAGTGTTCTAACAAAGCAAAACTGTGACGCTAAAGAGTAATATTTTTAAAAAAAAAGAAAAAGAAAATTCTACTTCAAGTAAAGGTTCTGCTTTCTAAATAACTACAGTTATGTTTCCTTTGATGGTGTGAGAAAGGAGACAACACGACAATCAAAATGAAGATGAGTCAGTATGTGTGAAACAAGTGGAAAGGGTTTATTGAACAAAAAAAATAAAAACTACAAACAAAAGACTGCTAATGTGGAGGAGGAAGGGAAGAGGTGGTTGTGCCAACCAAAACCAGATAAATACAATAAAACTGTGCCTAATCTGAGTCTAACACTGAAAACCAAACTCAAACAAAAACCTGACTCTTATGAAAAAAAAAAGAACTTAACCATAAGATAAATACTGAAGTGGCACCAACACTATACCCTGATGTGTCTAGACAATGGGGAACTATGTGAAGGAGAGAATGTACAGGCTACCCCAACTTACCTATTTCCACAACCTCACTCCACAATTAACTCGGTGTATGACATGCTCAACAACACAAAAAGCAGCTCCAACAGGCAGAAAGAAACAGAGCATGATCGCTGCAGGTATGGTCCTTTTAAATGAGAGCCCTGGATGTGATCGATTAAAGTAGAATAAAACACTTTATCACTGTTTGACTATTTTGCTTAGAATATAAAACTTGTGTTTTCACTGCAAGATGGAGGGCCACAGTTTGTTTCCTTTCAAAGAAAATCTGAAAAGACTTACCACATTTTTTAAAATGTATGTGATAATGACAAAAATAAATCTGAGGAATAACAAGTTAAAGTGAAAAATATTTATTTCCACTGTGCCCTAAAGATGTCCTTTTAATATTTTTGTTTTTATTATTTGTGATACAAAAGTGTCATGTCAGATGCTCCACTTCAATTGACAAATAAGAGATTTTTCAATCACAAATTTGATAATCAATCATAGAAATTCCTCTAAAACATAATAACCTGAATTAGATTGCATTATGAGTGAAATACTTTCTAGGCTTTAATGTCTTTCTCTTCCTTTGGAATAGCCTCCCCCTCTCAATAAGAGAGTGTCCAACATACAACACCTGTAAAACTCATTTAAAACAGTGGCTCCTAGAAAACCAGAGACGCACACATTTTTAATTGACATACATTTCATCACCCATACACTTTCTGTGTTTAGTTGTATGTAAGTACAGAGGTGAATGTATAGGCTAATGCCCCTGTGATTATCCTATGTCTATTTGTTTTGATGATGCCTATGTCATCATTATTTGTAATTTACTTTTTTTTAAAAAAATATATAGTGAATGAGTGATGTATTAATGTTGGCTGTTTTTTGTTGTTTCTGTCCCCTGCCTAGGGACTGCAGATGAAAAGTAGTTATTTTTTACTAATTCTGGCATATTTACATAGGTGTATTTTTTATACAGCAATGTTTATAATTATGCATGGTCTCTATTAAATAAACCAATAAAACAAATAAATACAATCTTGGTAAGAATGCACTCGACCACTGGTATAATTTTACATTTTACCTGGAGTAAGAGTAAAAATAAGACTAGAAAAGCACTCGGAGAGCGCAGACCTCCACCAAGGCAGATCCGTCCCCCATCACCACCAAAATGCAATCATTTGTTCCTTGTGCCAGTGTCAACATTTCCTGAAATTTGCATCCACATCCGTCCATAACTTTGAGTTATCTTGCACACGGACAGACAGACAAACAAACCAACGCCGGCAAAAATATAACTTCCTTGGCGGGGATAAAAACACTAGTGAATCAAACAAATCTATGGGTACTAACAAAATAAGAGAATATAAGATACAAACAAAAATCAGAAAAAATTTGTTCAGATATGGTTTCTTGCATGAGGCTCAATGAGAGCAACGACGGCCAATGAATACAAACACAACTATGAATTCATCAACTGTTTATTTAGGTTTTATTCAATTATAAAGGAAATACTCCCATATAGGCACAAACACTTACTATCAATATTGTTAACATTTCTTTTGCAATATTCACTTAGATTTAATTTCGCCCCACATAATCCAAACTGGAAAACACTGGTCTAAGTCTAGTCGAAGTTTCATAGACAAGGTGAATACATTTACAGCACACTGACAGCAGAGTCTCCAAAGTACTGGTTGAAAACCTCTGGGTGTGCCTGGTAGAACTGCTCCAGTAGATGCTTCCTCTGTTTGGATGAAAGTTTGGAGTCTGAGTGGATGCTGTCCAGCAGAGTCCACAGTTCCTGGTTGGTGTTTGTCTTTGTAGAGGCTGAGTAGGTCCTGCTGGACACCTGCTGACACAGTGTAGGGCCTGGAGGACACAGGAGAAAAGACTGTGGTGGTCTCTGAAACCCAGCTGCCCCCCCCCCCGATACCACAGCAATGTACACATTCTACACATCCACGTAATTAGAGGAACTTCAGGTAAAAGCTCAAAAAAAAAAAAAAAAGACACTGACACACAAAATATGGGAGCCTCTTCTCCACTATGTGAAGATGTTACCAGGCCTGGAACTGTAAATATATTCCTGTTGTTTTACATTGTGATTGACCTGTTTGTTTATTCATTTATTTCCTAAAATGTACCAGAATGCACTGTCTTGTTATGCATGTTTTGTTTCTATTGCCTTTTTTTTTTTTTTTGGCGGGGGGGGGGGGGGGTCTATTGTTTATCATGTCTGGTGTCAGTCTTTGTATTATGAACATTTCATTTTCATTTATTTATTTGTATCACACATGTAAATAATTACAGTCCATAGAGTATAATGAGCATTAAAAAAATTATTAAAAAAAAGGGTTATAAATGTAAAAACAACACGCATGCACACACCCTATCTCCAATAACAAGTATAAAGATGCTGGTGCCAGTATTTAACAAGTGTAGAATCAGCATAAAAGTCAGTTAATTGTAAAAATCACAACATTTCTAGAATGACCTAAACGCAGTATAAAATTCAAAATTGCTTTCTGTAACATCTCATAATAAGAGCGAACATTATTAAAACAGAACATACCACTACCACTACAGCTACAATAAAAAACATGTATAGTATGGAATGCATTGTTAAAAGCAACTCTGACTGAGTGAGCAGTACAACGTTTAAAATTAACCTATAAGTAACAGATAAATATTTGAGCAAAAACAGTAAAACCTGTGAGAGATAAAATTACTCCTGCCATAAAGACTCCTAACCTTAGTTTGAATGTCATTATCATCACTAAGGTTATCAGATACAATATGTCCAAGGTATTTGTAGGTTTTGATGTATTCTAATGTAAGGTTATTCAACTCAAGTTCAGTTTTTACATTGTAACTATTTGTGTCAAACAACAATCTTTGACTTATCAGTTAAATAAAATGTCATGAGACTGACCATACTGGGAGTAAATGTTGAGCAACTGCTGGACGCCCTTGGTAGATGAAGCAATTAAGACTATATCATCTGCATACACAACACATTACTTGAAATTATAAGTGTTATATTTGTTAAATGTTGAAAAGTTCTATAAAGTAAAAAAAACAAAACAAAACACTTTTCAGAAAACAGAACACAACCCAAATAACAAGGACTTAAATGGGCAAATATCTCAACCAAGCTAACAGTCTTTGACCAGCATATGTCATAGATAATTGAATAAAAACAGACCAATGAGACAAACTTACAAGCGCTAAGCTAACTCTACCGGATCCAACAGGACAAGTATTATTTCTCTACTGATAAAACTTACTGAATGAGACAAAGAAGAGCAAAAATAAAAGTCTCATTATGATGAATGTTGTCTTATCTTTGGTGTTTTCTGATCATAACTTGGTTTTATGAATGAAGCTTCTATCAGCTACTCCAGGGGTTCCCAAAGTGGGGTACGTGTACCCCCAAGGGGTACTTGGAAGAAGCCCAGGGGGTATTTGAAATTTTTTTTGAAAAATACATTAAATAAGTCATCATGCACTGAATAAAAATAAATAAATGAGAATAAATGCTGAAATATAAAACAAATACATTCATAAAATAAAATTGACACTCCTGACCTTACTTTATTTCAGTTTTTTAAAAATATTATTATTGTCTGTCATTTTGTTTAAGATTTGGTAACATTTTAAGAACATTTCTATTTTATATTATTCAAGATGAGTTTGAGTAATTAAGTAATTATTTTTTGTTGATAAAACGCTCATTTATTCATTCACGACTATTTAATTTGTTTTTCTTAGCAATGAATTCAATCAGCAATCAGTTTATATTTTGCACAAAATTAGCTTATCAAGATTTGTTATTTTTAATATATTGAAGTTAAATATATGTTGTTGGGGTTTTTTTAGAAAGTTTTGAAAATACAAACAGACACCTTTGGCACAGGAACAAATTTTTGCCAGATTTTTTCAATCAAAATTGCTGAAACGAGAGTTGGGGGTACTTGGCTAAAAATATATATTTCAGGGGGTACTCCACTGTAAAAAGTTTGAGAACCACTGAGCTACTCCATTGTTTTGTGTCACATTGATACGATTGCAGGTTAACAAGGACTGTTTTAGGGTAACAACTATTTACTTGCAAAGCCAAAGCATAACAATAACATGCATTTTATCTGCTATAACTGATCTTGATGGTTGTCTTCATCCAGGATATCATCCATATGCACAACAGCTGATGATGTTCGCAAAGCTCTTTCAAAGTCCGAGGTCACCGACCATTACTGAATACAGGAAACTTGAGGTGAAATCTGAAGTCTTGTATGTAACAAAATATGTCATGTATTTATAATATAAACCTAATTGTGAAAGGATGAAACCATGTATCATTATGGGTAGAGTATCTATGGTGATGTAACACCTGTATCTGTACAGACAAAACCTCAGAGCCTCTTTATTTCTGCTGTGCCTCAATCTATCCTGACTTTCAGTGCTCAGTGGAAATTGATGTTCTGATGTGCCTCATTGTCGCTGGTCTTTGTTGGACGCTGCTGTTACATTAGCGCTCAGTTATTTACCGGTCACGTCGGGCTGTTTTCCTTGGACCAGGCTGGCCAGCTTATCACTCACTTCTTTGTGCAGAGCACCCGGGATCTGGAGCACAGAGAATCAAAGTCTAAGGCGACAAATGACTACAGCTGAAGAACAGCCTGTCCTTTCAGTTCAACTGTCTTTTCACTGACCTGCTTCCATAAATGTCTTTGGCAGGATTTCATTTTATATTATAAAACCAATTTTTTTTTTTTTTTTTTTTTACACAACATCGAGTTACAGTATCAGTGAAATGGTAAAGTCAGTCAAACATTAACCTTTTGTTGATAGAGGCCAGACTTAAATACAACCTTACATGTGCTTAGGAATAACACGTTTGAGTATTATTATTATTATTATTATTATTATTATTACTACAACAGCTACTTTGCCACTTGTTTCTGCTAGTACTTTCCAATAAGCAATTGCGCTTTTTTCACTACTGTTTTTTATAGTTATGTTAATGTATTGCTTTTTTTCTTGTGGCGTTTATTGTGTATATGCTCAGTGTTTAGCTGCTTTTGGAATCTCAATTTCCTGAGGGTTCTACCCAAAAGATCAAAAAAGTTCTATGTAATCTAATCTAATCTAATCTAATCTAATCTAATATAATATAATCAGCTGTGTGCAATTGAGCTCTAATGATTGAAGTGTAAAAAAAAAAAAGCTGAAAATGATCACATCATGCACCATTTTAGACATTTTTACCTCCGCCAAGGAGGTTATGTTTTTGCCAGGGTTTGTCTGTCTGTTTGTTTGTCTGTCCGTTAGTGTGCAACATAACTCAAAAAGTTATGGACAGATTTTGATGAAATTTTCAGGGTTTGTTGGAAATGGGATAAGGAAGAAATGATTAAATTTTGGTGGTGATCGGGGGTGGGGGGGGCCCACGGGGGGGGGCCACTGATCAGCCTTGGCGGAGGTCTGCGCTCTCCGAGTGCTTCTAGTTCTTTTGTGTTTTCATAAAGTAGATTGATTTTACTTTAATTACCATTATTCATCTCACAAAATATAGTTTGTCTCTGTTCATACTGGCTTAGGAGGTTCTAGGGCACTCTTAGATTCTGACTTTTCCCAAAAATAAACAGAAAATATCAAAGTATTGATGAATACTGTAAGTTTAGACACATGTTTTTAAATCAAATCTATGGATACAAATGATTCATGCCAGAAGCTCATTGTATACTGTACATTTGACAATAGGAGAAGGGTGGAATACATTTAGACAGGGTTCTCCTACCTTGAAGATTTCCTGAATGTTGCTGAGCATGAAGACCACCATCAGATCTTCTTTTTCCTTTGACAGACCCTTGCTGTGAAGGATTGCCTTGGAGAAGGACTTCTTCACTGCTATCCTGTTCTCCACCTTCAGGCCCAACAGAAGAGATGCAATAAAAACAGGTGATACACAGTTTCAGTGAGCTGGTCTAATAACTGGGAGTTATCAGATAATAGTAATAACAATGAAAAATATTGTGACATTTTATGCCTTTTTCCCATGTATATATTTAAAATGGGCATAAAAGCAACTGGATAGAGACACACTTTTTTTCCTTTTTTTTTTTTTTTTTTTTTTAACTCTTTCAGTGCCATGGGCCGATTAAATCGGCTTTACAAATACAACCTTTAAAGTGCCACGGGCCGATCAGATCGGCTTTGGAGAACACGCTATATTTGTGTACAAACAAACCATCCACCCCCATTTCTTTCTCACATTTCGATGACGTTCTTTCTGTGTCCCCCTTTTGAGACCAAGCAGATGGGAATTTGAGGTCACACGACCGAATAATATTTTTATATTTTTTTAATGTTTCTTATTCTCCGGTGTTTCATCAGAGGGAGCCCTCCATGCCGGGAGGTGGCTGTGGACTCCGGGGGCTGTGGCGCCTTCTCTCACTGGGGTCCGCTCCTTTCTGGTGGGTGGGGGTCCCAGTTGGCCCTCTCCCACTAGTTGGGATGCGGGGCTGTGTTGCTGGTGCCTGGTCGCCGGGGTCGGCGGCTGCCTCCTGGTGCGGATGGCTCCCTGAGACAGCGCCTCCTAAATTGATGTTTTACTTTTACTTGTACATTTTTGTTCTGGTCTACCCGTGCTCAGTCAGTCTTCTTAAGTATGTGTGAGCTTGTGGGTTTGCATGTATATGTGTGTGTGTGTGTGTGTGTGTGTGTGTGTGTGTGTGTGTGTGTGTGTGTGCGGGTGAGTGGGTGGGTGGGGGGTGGTACTGATTTTTAAACTGATATGTAAAGCACTTTGTGCTACAGTTTTTAATGTATGAAAAGTGCTATATAAATAAAGATTATTATTATTATTATTATAATAAATTATGCAAATTACGATCAATAATGAATCGGCTACGTCCGGTGCGTTTTGAATCTAATCAGCAATCGGTCGGATGTTACCGAGCGGTTTCCTGCAGGATTCTTCAAATATTATAAAAACGACGCGGAATACTGAAAAACGGCCAAATTCTGTGGCACTTTTAAGGCTTATTAGCCCCTTAACTGTCTGGCACCGAAAGAGTTAAACATGTATTTATTGAGTTACAAATAAACAACAAAGCACATAGAGAGTATATATGTAAATAAAAATACACAATACAGACAAAAGAAAGAAACAACTAATAATATTGCAGAAAAAAACCAAAAACTATCAAATAAATAAGAATATATATCAATTTGCGTCATTAATCCAACCATCAACAGGTATATTCTTATTCTCAAGAAATTGTAGAAAATGGTTTATATTTCCCAAAACTTGTGAAGTCTGTACTTTGTTGCATAACTTATCTTTTCCAGAGCAAGATAAAAAGTCATTTTCTGCAACCATTGAAAAGCAGTATTGGGGGGAGGGGGTGGGGGGGGCAGATTTCCATGATGTAGCTAGACACGCAGAGGGAAACCTGCTAGGCTAAGTGCACTAAGTGCTAAGTGTATAGTATAACTACTTCCAAATAATCATAGATGACCTAAAATTATAATTAGTGCCGACAATGAAGAGCTCTGAAATTCTGCCAAAGAAGTCAGTGTATTGGACTGTAGAGATGAGAACTGAACATATTTAACCCTACCCTAACCCTAACCTCCAAAAAACAAATATATACATATATTTAAAATGGGCATGAAAACAGCTGGACAGAGACACACTTTCTGTCTGTGAACTGACCTCCTTGTCCAGTTTGATCCCCTGTGGTTCAGCTGCCAGAGCCATGAATGTGAGCAGCCTTCGGAGCTCCTCTCTGCAGCCTGGTCTCAGCAGCTTCAGACACAGCTGCAGAGCCTCCAGAGCCGTGGCCAGTTTGGCATTCACTGGAAAGGCAGCACAGAAGAATATAAGGCCTGGGCCGCACTACTGACCTTATCTGGGCAAGGTTTACAGGTTAGAACAGCCATGCAACCGGTGGGAAAAGTGCAACTGAGGCCGAACATCATCTAGAGCAGGGGTGTCAAACATAGTCCAACGTGGCACATGGGATGAATCTGTGAAATGTACAAATTACACTGAAGATATTAACAATAAAGGATGTCTAAATCAGTTTAATTCAGGCTCCACATACAGACCAATTGGATCTGAAGTAGATCAGATAGCAAAATACTATCTAACAACCTACAAATAATGACAACTCAAAAATTTTCTCCATGTTTTAGTGTAAAAAGTAAAATTACATGAAAATGTTTACATTTACAAACTATTGGTTTACCAAAAGAAAAAAAAAAAAAAAAAAGTGAACTAGAAAAACACTCAGAGCGCAGATCTCTGCCAAGGTAGATCAGTGCCAGTATCAACATTTCCTGAAATTTTCATCCAAATCCGTCCATAACTTTTTGAGTTATCTTGCACATAGACAGACAGAAGGACAGATAAACCAACGCTGGCAAAAACATAACCTCCTTGGCGGAGGTAATAACCTGAACAAACTGAAATGCCTTAAGTGCAATTGAACTACATTACCTCAGCTTCTCATTTATACATGTGCATTACAACTTATAGATCACAGTGGATCTATAAAGGTACAAAACACTAGTTTGTGTTATTCACATTTTTCAAACGAATAGCTGAAGTTGGAGTTGACATTATTTAAAGGTTATTTTTTTTTATCATTTTACTGGTCCATCCCACTTCAGATCATATTGAGCTGCATGTGACCCCTGAACTAAAATGAGTTAGACACCCCTGATGTAAAGTTTTATTTTAAAGCTTGTTTTTCATGCATACGGCACAGCAAAGTGTTCTCACTGAAAACAGACAATGAAAAGATAAATACAACTGATACTGATACCTATATCTTGGGTACAATATTGTACAATATTGTTCAAATGAACTTTTTTTTAGATGCCAGTTGTCCATTTTATTACAAAATAAAGTTCTAATACACATCAAAGTAAAAATCAGTTTTATTTCTAAGCTCATTTACATTTTTTACACACTCACACTTGTTTATGTTATAAAGCAATAACACAAGATGATTTTTATGACCATAAATGCATAAATCCACATGTTAGTGCTTCATACCATAATCTGCTAAATATAGTATGTATACATATAGAGCTGCTAGATAATTATATGCAAGAAAGTTGAGATAAAAGTACTTGATATCCAGCCTTAAACATACCTTTTTCTCCGTATTTCACTATGGTTTTACTATATTTATTATATCTGAATGTCACACAGACATGAAAACGTGTAAATATCTTTCCTTTTATTGTTGCATGTTAAAGACAAAAGTGGAGGCTGCTTATGTGCTATATTGTATATATACATTTTTAACCATCTACTATTATTAATATTTATCGTTCTCATGAAAAAAAAAAAAAAAGTTGAGCATAAGCTTCCTTACATTTTTGTGTCTAAACCGAGGTAAAGTAAGACATATGGCCTCACAGACAGCATCACCTCTGCATGAACAAACCACCGTGGTCTTTCTTACCCAGGAGGTCAGTGATGGCCGTGTAGACGTCGGTCATGTGCTGAGGCAGCAGTGGAGGTTGGTCCGAGTGGCTGTAGTGTTTGACCAGTGTCTCATACAGCAGCTGCTTACACTGGTCTAAACTACTGGAGGAGAGATGAGGCCGATCATCACAGTTAACGCCAGGGTTTGGAGGAGGTCCGACTGGATGCAAAAAGCACAAAATATTTATATCATCTACTGTACATCAGACACAGTGACAGGAAGTAACACGACACATTTATTCAAGAACAGTGCTTAAATATTCACTTTCATTTTTAAGTTTCATGCTCTAGTTACTTCTAAAAAAACCCTTTAAAATACAATATACTGTTTCCCATAAAGTTGTAATAATTTATGACACATTCCTCTTTTTATTCATCAGAAATCACCTCTGAACAGGCACAATAATTACATCCTTAGGCCCAGTTACACTTTTTCCATCAACAATAAATCACATTGTCACAATCATTTCATAAGAAGAAGTAAAAAATTTTTTTTTCCCAGTTTTATAGGCTACAGTGTACATTGATAAAGATTAAACCAAACTTTTTTTTTTTTTCACCATTTTGGGATCTTACAGAAAGCAGTGTGTACTCAGTCACATTTTTGACTATAACAGCTCCATTCAATACTAATTTTCTCAACTAAATGTGGTTTTATTTGTCTCAGTGTTTAAATCATCAAATTTCTCATAAATCAAAGATTAAAGAGGAAGTGCCAAAATTAAAAACAGATGACTGCCAGAACTTTGTTTTTCTTCTTTCCAGTCCTGTCAATCATGTGATTAAGAGTTCAGACTTAAAAAAAAAAAAAAAAAAAAAAAAAAAAAAAAGGAAAGGATACTAAGTCGATCAGAGTATTATTTACTATTAACCCTTAAAGACCTAAACAGCTCCAGAGGTAAAATATACTTTTATTAAATACAGAGCAGACTTTGGAGTATTTGAATTACTGTTTTGGCACGTTAACTAATATAATATAACTGGTTAAATGAAGGGAAATTGTGGAAATCAAATGCTAAATACAAACTCCTACTTATTGAAACACTTGCCTCCATCTTGGGCTCCACCAACGGCTGCTCCTTGGCTGCAGCTCCCAGGGGCTTCTGGGAAACAGTGTGGCAGCCCCCTGCTCAGCTCCACCACCGGCTGGTCAGGAAGGAAGTCCAGACAGTCCAGAGCTGCACACAACCACTCATCCTCCCTACAGCAGAGAAAGAGAAAACAAACACACAGATATATGAACACATCAATTAATATTAAGTTAGACATGTATGCAGTCATTTTATCAGTAACTAGAAAAGCACTCCGAGAGCACAGACCTCCACCAAGGCAGATCAGCCCCCCCCCCCCCCCCCCCCCAAACACCACCAAAATTTAATCATTTGTTCATTGCACCAGTATCAACATTTCTTGAAAATTTCATCCAAATCCATCCATAACTTTGATTTATCTTGCTAACAGACAGACAAAAAAAAAAACAGTGAAATAGGCCTCGTTTGTTTTTTTTTACCTAAATGAAAATGACCTAAATCTCCTTATGATGGTTCTATTCTATGGGTTACACAGTATAAATATGAATTTGTAGATATTTAATTCATTTCATGGGTATTTTAATGGCAAGTTAAAAAAAAAAAAAAATCTTATATTAAGCGTTCTTATTCATTTTTGTCACCACTGTATATTTAGAATATTTTTGGAATGCACTTCAAACCAAGCGTACTGGGAGTCCCTGAAGGCTTTGAGGATCTGCCGGTCCAGGTGGTTGCTGCTGTAAATGAGGTCTGGGTTGTTATGAACCAGCGTGTGAGTTTTACAGGGAGATGGCGTCTTCTGGCTGCACTGAAGCACTCCGTCCAGCAGGGGGAGTTCGACCAGCTTCAGGAGGTGGAGGAGGGTCTGTTCCTGCCACACCTCATCCACCACTGACCAATCACAACAGAACAATTAAACACATTCATGGGCATATAACACAACTGGAAATGAATTCTGTTTAATATAGTCAATCCATCAAAGCTTTAAAAGATATTTTAAATAAAATTAAGTTTCTGACAAAAGATAAAGTAGAATGACTAATGTTCTATCAGTGGGACCTGGACAATGTTGTTTATTCAGCGATACAAAGATTTTTTTTATAGTCATTTCACTAGATGCACAGGACATAAAGAGAACTGAGATGCTGTTTCCCTCTCACCTTGTTAATAAGAAGAGGTAAATAAATGAATAAATAAATAAAGAATAAATAAGAGGCATAAAGAATAAACTATATTAGAATATAAAATGTATAAAGTCACAGAAAAAATTATTAGACCATCAAAAGTCATCAAAAACAATGGTTATGCAATCCAGTACTAACTCCTGTGTGTATCATGTGACAAAAACAGACAGAAAAGAAAACATGGAATGCCTAAAAGCACTGTTTTTGTCAGTATAATGCCATAGATACTGATGTAAGAACTGAGGTGATTTTGGTTATCAAGAAAACATGGAAAATGGATAGATATCAGCTCTTAAATTAAACTCTTACAAGCTATTTTTCTTGTTATCATTATATTTGTCCAAACAAATGTACCTTTAGTTGTACCAGGCATTAAAATGAACAAGAAATTGAAGAAAACAAGAGTGGTCCAATAATTTTTTCTGTGACTCTACATCCAGCCATTTACAATGGCAGTGGTAGTGGAAAATAGCAACAGTTTATTATTGTTAGTTTAGTTTTTTTTCTATTGCTATTTATTCATATTATTACTTACTTATATTATTTACTTTCATAATTATTATTATTAGCACCATTACTGTAATCACTGAGCCGTTTACATGTCCATAAAAATCCGATAACTGGGAGAAATCAGATAATTGTAATAATCAGATCTGATGCATTTACATGAACTCCAGAAATGTGATAATTTAAAACCCTACTTTAGACATTTAAGTCCCCAGTTTAGACATTTCAGTCCATTATCACCCATTAATATGTATGTCCTCATGCATGTATACCTGTTAATGTGATTTATTTCATTCTTTTACATCTGCGCATGTGTAGAAAAAAAAAGTTGTAGAAAACAGAAGTAATGCAGTCAAACATGAGTGAATAACAATAATAGAAAGTTTGAGTCTATCGTCACTAGTATTGGGGAGAAATCCAGGTGTATTCATCCAAATTCTGATGTTATCTGACAAAGCATATCATTACATGATCACTTGAATAATCTGATAACTCCAGAAATTAGATAATAATCAGAGTATTAGTGTGAATATAAATGGGCTCAAAGTTACTATTGATATTACTGATGTCATTGTTATGACTATTCTTCCTCTTCTTCTCCTTTTTCTTGTATCTCTTATGTGCAATTGCATGTTTTTGCTGCAGTTTTACAGTTATTGCTGTTATCATTATTTTCTTATTTCCTTTTTTTTCTCCAATTCTTCTTGTATCTGTACATACAGCGTTGTGTTGCTACTGGAAACTTAATTTCCTGGAGGGGTCTGCCCAAGGGATCAATAAAGTTCGATCTAATCTAATCTAATCTAATCTAATCTAATCTTTCTCCTGTGCTTCAGAAGTGATAATACGCTGTCTTACATGACTGTGGTACTGGAGAGTGCAGTCTGCTGGAACTGGGACTCAGACTGGCACTGGGACTGGGACTGGGACCGTCCACCGGGGGCTCCAGTGACGAGCTGTCAGCGGTGGGAGTGTTCAGCCGGTTGAATTTCACAGTCGTCTGAGTCAGTCTGACAGGCGTGGACATCTGAACATGGAACCTCGGGGGAAACGTGTTCTCCTGCCCCCTGAAAGACAGAACACACAGTACAGCTCATATTGTTGCATGATGGGAAATACTTTAACGGTTTCAGCTAGAATTAGGTAATATGATAAAATGGAGTATGAACTGAAATGTAGTACAATCACTAGTGTTTGGAAATGAATACACTGGATGTATGTATACCTGGAAAAAATCTAAATTTTACCAAGTGTATTTTTCTCATTTCTAGTCAAGTGAGATATAAGAACTTATTTTTAGACAATAGTTCTTGAAAATCTTACTTCAAGAAATCTTACTAAGATAATTTTCACTTGTTCCACTGGCAGATTTTTTTGCTTGAAGCAAGATGAAAGAAGATTTTCAATATCTATTGTCTAAAAATAAGTTCTTATATCTCACTGAAAAGTTACTCTTTAGGTGATTATGTCTTATTTTAAGTGTGATGAGATACTGTGACCAGAAATGAGAAAAATACACTTGGTAAGATTTAGATTTTTGCAGTGTATTAGACTTTCTTATGTCCGCCTCACAGCCAAATGCACCAGATAAAGCCCTCACTCTCTTTTCATCGACTGACCCGGCCAAGAGATTAAATTCAGTTGTTTTCCAAGAGGTGTTTTAATCTCCCTACCTGTTTGCAGGGCCACTGAAAAAGAGTTTTTGGATCCCGTCCATTAGTTCACCTCTCTCCAGCTCATCAACAGAAGGAGTATGTCTGCCTACGAACCTGAGGAGAATTTAACGCACAGAAAAACATGACGTGTTGTGCACTTTTAATCCCCCTTGGCCAAATATAGTACGAGGGCCGTTCAATAAGTTCATGGCCTCACCCAGAACAGAACAACACAGACTGATAATTTATATTTTATTTTTCAACATAATCTCCATTTACAGCAATGAACTTGGTCCATCGATGTTCAAGCATCACTTTCCTATCACGAAAGAATGTAACATCCTGTATTATAACAACCAGTATTTCTGGGTGAGGCCATGAACTTATTGAACAGCCCTCGTATAAGATTCTGTTAAAAGTTACTGCCCTACAATTTACATTAGATTGTCTTTGTGCAAAACTTATGACATACATATTTATATGTGAAAGTACTCAGATATTATAACTGCACAAGGCTGTTTGACCTTGAAAAAGTAGGTCAAGGTCACCAATTTTCAATAGGCTTCTGCTCCATACCAAAATGCATCCACAGTATAAATTTAGCGCAGATTGCTGTGCCGAATTCTTCTCCCTGCCGAAAACTGCATCACACAGCAGCTGCCAAACACAGTTCCCCTTTCCTAAGTCAGCCATGAAGAGGACGAAGTGCACCAAATTCACCCTGTCACACGAGAATAGCTCCAAATGTGAGCTGCTGAAGTCATTTCACTCCTGTAGCTTCGCAAGCTTATTGTAATGGGGGATGCAGTTTTCGGTAAAATCTGGTGCCAAAAACTGCTCTGTGCTGAAAACTGCATCCCCAGCCGCAGGTGATGTAGTTTTCAGCAGTATCTGCTTTTATTGTTACATATTTTGTGTGTTGTGTATCCAAGATTTAACTTTAGAAAGTTTTATATACCTTACAGTTTGCACATTACTTAATATTAACCAGATAAAAAAACATAACTGCAATATCTTACAATATTATTCATTACTTAATTGCTACACAGCTATGATGGTGTTAAGAGGTTGTATAATTCACAATTAATTTCATACCCTACAGTCAGAAAGGAGAAAAAGTTGTGACAGGGTGAATTTGGTGCACATTGTTGTCTTCATGGCTGATTTAGGAAGGGGGAGCAGTTTTCGGCAGGGAGTAGAATTCGGCACAACACATATCTCAATGCATTCTTCAGATAATGTGATTATGTCGTTGACAGGAGAGACAGATGGACAGATGACAAAACGATAACAATACCCCTTGGCTGAAGAGTAAAAACAGAAAACTTACAGAAAAAGGTCAAAACACAGTAATGTCCCGTCACAGCAAACTTTAATTGACTGCCATTCCAACATTTATTGCAATATAAATTAGCTCCTTGTTTTGGATAATCCCTTATGGTCCAACTAAAGCAAAAATGAATTTAAAAGTAAAAATGTGGGTCATTTAGAAACACTAATCTGTCAAATTGTCTCTAAAATGTCCCATCAGAGAGATTTCAAATACTGTGTTTTGACCCAAACTCACTGTTACTGTGACGTTATGAGGGAATGTCAGGTCTGTAAAACTGCAGTGCTGTGTCCAGTGAACGTCTAACCTGTAAAGAGCACTTTTGCTGTCCTGAAACACCACCTGCTTCTTGTCTTTCCCAAACACTTTGGTTCCCACAGCCTCAAACACACTGCAGTCCAACAGAGCCTGGCAGACACACACCACTTTGTCCCGTGTCACATCAGCATCTTCAATTTTAAAGAAGATGCAGAGTTTAGACTCATTTCAACTGCTGTGGACAGTCTGGTTTAAATACTTCATCAGTCAGAGTTTGCAGAGTCAGAGATGGATGTTAATGATCAATCACAGATTAGAGAGAAAAGGCAAAAACAGATTTCAATTAGAAATGACATCCATTTATATAAAACTGGATATAAAGCACTTCCATCAGACTGATTCTTCAACATTAATTTTCAAAGACTTAAAGAGCTGCCAGCCACTAACAGCACCTACTAATGTACTAACTTTTGATCCACTAAACTATCAATACATTTATAGAATTCAGGTAAAATGCAGTTTGTCATTTTTTCATGGTCATCAGATATGACCCATTTGGACGTTCAGAGGCTCCGTAGTTACCATGGAAACACCGTCATCTTCTACCACACTGATTCACCAGTAAAACCCATGGAGCTGGATCAATGATAGTGGATGGAAACACTGGGTTTATGTTCAATTAATGCTACATTTTACTGAAAAAGTCACCTTTCTTCAGTTATTTTCAGTTTTGATACAATAAACTTTGAATTTACACTGAGCTTTTAAGAACATCTACATGATCACTGAATTAACCCTTTCATGCATAGTGGTCACTACACTGGACAGTTATTCTCCAGATGTTCTCTTGTATATTCATGGGATTTTGTTGTTTTAGTTCCATATCAGCTAACACAATGGACACTTATGCATCATCCCATACACTGACATTCATACCCTTACTGTAACTTTGGTTACAGTAATGATAAACCTGATCTGCACTAACATGTTTGAGTGTAAATCAATTGTTATTTGTAAGACATAAAGTTTTTTTTTTTTTTTGCATATTACCTCCATGAAGTGAGTAATAACTAGCATTAGAATATGTTAAAATGTGACAAAACATCAGATTAGCAGGATTAAAATGTTTTTATTTCATTGTTTTTATCTCACTTTCTGATATTGGGTTTTAAACACATGTTTCTTTACTTAAAAAATTAAATGCATGGACATTTTTGTAACTAAAAACTCAAGTGCATTTTTTTTCATGACTAAGGAGGAATAAAAACACTCAAGAAAAAAATCTTGACAAAGGTTCTCATAATTCATGCATGAAAGGGTTAAACAAAGGAAAATAGATGATTTTCGCTGGAAAAAATGCAAAATTCAGAGGATAATATCATAAGAAATGATGATAAATCACTAAGGAAAGGTTAAATAGAGAGAAAAATACATTTGGGAACTGCCACAGAAGAAGCACTACGTCTTTATGGGTTAAAGCACAAGCAGGGTTTAGACCACAGGTGTCAAACATGCAGCCCGGAGGCCAAAATCGGCCCACCAATGGGTCCAATCTGGCCCCTGGGATGAATTTGTGAAATGCAAAACTTACACTGAAGAAATTAACAATCAAGGATGTTACAATAATTTTAGCTCAATTCAATCTAAAGTGGATCAGACCAGTAAAACACTATCATAATAACCTATAAACAATGAAAACTGCAAATTTTCCTCTTTGTTTTAGTGTAAAAAAAAAAGTCAAATTACACAAAAGTATTTACTTTTATAGACTAGCCTTTTACAAAAAATGTGAATAACCTGAACAAATATGAACAACCTGAAATCTCTTAAGGGAAGTATGTGGAATTACACCAATAGTCTGTCTGTTATTAAATGTTTTGTGTATTTGTAGATTCACTGTGATCTGTAAGTTATAATGCATATGTATAAATAATAAACTGAGGCGTAATATTGTTGAAATTGCACTTATTTTTCTTAAGAATTTTCAGGTTGTTCATATTTGCTCATGTTATGTTCAAGTACAGTTTGTAGAGGTGAACATTTTCATGATGGAATTTTATTTTT
The DNA here is from genome assembly GCF_902148855.1 of Sphaeramia orbicularis. Taxonomy (NCBI): domain Eukaryota; kingdom Metazoa; phylum Chordata; class Actinopteri; order Kurtiformes; family Apogonidae; genus Sphaeramia; species Sphaeramia orbicularis. The sequence goes on along the minus strand of NC_043962.1, from coordinate 8,947,249 downwards.
TTCACTCAAAAACATAGAGAAAACTTTGGAGATGACATTATTTATCAATTCTTATCCTATTATTTCTAGTATTTTACTGGTCCGGCCCACTTTAGATCATATTAGGCTGAATGTGGCCCCTGAACTAAAATGAGTTTGACATCCCTGGTTTAGACTAATTTCAACTGCTCTGGGTGGTGTGGTTTCATTATGATCCTGCACGTACTGTCAGAGATAAAGATGTTGTAGATAAATATAATGATCAGGTGCAAAACAAAAGCCAGTGCACACCTTCCAAGCCCTTGATCTGGTTAATGTGTTCTGCCACCACATCCACAGCCTCTGATCCCAGGAAACAGTCACTGTGGGACTTGATGTGGACTCGTCTGCGTTTTACTGTCACATTGGACCTGAGGTGGGAGATGAGGGAGCTCCACAGGAGGGTGGACTGGACTGGTTTGACAGCTACTCCAGAAGCTGAAAGAAAGACACAGAAAAACATGAACCAGTGAGAATAAACCTGCAGGCTGATTAGTGACCAGTTTGAGTTCAGTGCCGCAGTAGAAATACCATAGGTCACAGGTGTCAAACATGCGGCCTGGGAGCCAAAATCCGGCCCACCAAAGGGTCCAATCCGGCACACAGGATGAATTTGTGAAACGCAAAACTTACACTGAAGATATTAACAATCAATGATGTCAAAATCATTTTAATTCAGGTTCCACGTACAGACACATACAGTCCAATTAGAGTCTTTCAGGCACCACAGTTGTTCTTTTTTTTTTCTTTTTTCTATTATTTGATTTTTTTGTGTATTGTTTATCATCATTATTATTATTATTTTTCTATTGTTTGATTTTTTATTTGATATTGTTTATTATTCTTATTATTTTTTATTTTTGTTTCATATGTTTTGTATTATGTCTGTGTCTGAAATAAACTAACCTAACCTAACCTAACCTAAGTGGGTCAGAACCAGTAATACGTTATCATAATAACCTATAAATAATGACAGCCCCAAATTTTCCCTTTGTTTTTTTGGTGTAAAAAAGTAAAATTACATGAAAATGTTTACATTACCAAACCATACTTATACAAAAAATGTGAATAATCTGAACAAATATGAACAAATGGAAATGTCTTAAGAAAAGTAAATGTAATTTTACCAATATTCTGCCTGTTACTAAAGGGTTTTTTGTGATTGTAATGCACATGTGAACATGATAAACTGATAAACCGAGGCAGGATATTGTTAAAATTGCACTTGTTTTTCTTCAGACAATTCAAGTTGTTCATTTTTAAGGAAACTTTGCAGATGTAAACCTGATTATAATATAATTTGACTTTTTTCACAGTTATTATTTGACTGGTCCGGCCCACTTGAGATCAAATTTGGGCTGAATGTGGAACTGAACTAAAATGAGTTTGACACCTCTGCCATAGGTGCAAATGGGTCATTTTATGTGCAAACTTTGTAACTATTTTCCCATGCAACATCAAAGAAAGTAGTATTGTGTGTTTTCTGTATCACTAATGCATTGCGGTAACCTACTGAGATGGCGTGCACATGTCTGAACACCTGCACAAACCACCTTCACCACAGTTCATTAACTCACCCAGAGGACGCACACACAGTTTCTCTGCAAGGTTCAGCGCCGCAGCCCTTTCCTTGATGGACGCCATGTTCACCCTTTAACAAAGCAGTTCGGGTAAGTACTTGTTAGTCGTTTATATGCGCGCAAACCAGCAGGAAAAGGCCATTTGTGGAAGCTCGTCGCAGGCCAGAACAGTCTGTGTTTGGATGCAGTTTTCAGTTTTAACCGCTAGGTGGCATCAATAGCTCAGTCACTACTGACACATTATGGAAAAGTCCAACCCACATTATTATCCTACATACTGACTGTACTACAGGAAATATACGTGTTCCAGAATATTCAGAACATTATCACACAGCAGAAATAGGACAGATAACAAAAATGTCAGTGTTTATGTGAATTTAGGCCTATTTGAATATACCAGCTGGTAGAGTGGATCTGTGTCATATTAGGGATATTTGTGCAAATTCAGAGTATTTTAATAGCTCAAATAAAGTAGTCGGTGTAGTGGCGAATTCTACTCCCTGCCAAAAACTGCTCCCCCTTCCTAAGTCAGCCATGAAGAAGACAATGTGCACCAAATTCACTTTAGTTAATTTTCACAGTTAATTTTTCTCTTTTTTGACTGTAGGGTATGAAATTAATCGTGAATTATTCATCCTTTAAACACCATCATAGCTGTGTAGCAATTAATTAATAATATTGTAAGATACTACAGTTACTTTTTTTTTACCTGTTTAATATTAAAGAATGTGCAAACTGTCAGGTATATAAAACTTTAAAAACGTTAAATCTTAAATAGAAAACACTCAAAATATATGACAATAAAAACAGATACTGCCGAAAACTACATCACTCTCGGCTGTTGATGCAGTTTTCGGCAGGGAGCAGAATTCAGCACAACAGTTGGAGTATGGAAAATGTAAAAAAAAAAAAAAAAAAAAAAAAAAGTAACCAGGTTGCAAAAGTGGCATATTTTCCAGTATTCCCCCAAAATGTACCCCCTTAAAACTGTAAACATTTTTTCTTTATATTTTAATATATTATATAACACTTACAGATCAATGCGATTAAGCTAATGCTACATTCTGTCACATTTACCTGGAGCTGCTAAGGCTTACTCAAGGTACTGTATTTCATGTTAATTCATTTAAAACAAGAAATTATTAAATTTCCAGGAACTTTTATACCATCCATACTTTCAGTGAAAGTATATTTATTTTACTAGAAATAATTGTCTTCTACATGTTATCAAACTGAAGGTTTTCGCTAGCAAACACTTCGTTAGCTTAGCCGTAGCTTCAAGTTAGCATTAGCTAAACATCAACCAACACTTTTAGCCAAAATTTTTAGGTTTAACTGTTAGCTTACTGTTTAATATCAATTTATACACATTAAACATTAATTCCGAAACTAATTTCTGATTCTAAAGTAAATCAGTTATTAGTTTTGTAAGATTCTTTAATTAAATTTTAATGGAGAGTGAAGTCGATGAATTTAAGTCAAACTAATACTTTAATTCACAGTAAATTAGCTGTTAACTTACAAAAATTCTAATAAATTAACTGACGATAGGACTTTTAGTTAACTCAATGACCGAAGCGTCGTTAATTAGCACGAAAATTTTGTTTCTTAGCAGCTAATTTATTGCAACTCAAAGTATTATTTTGACATCAATTCATAGACTGAAGAATAAATCAAAAAAGTACATGGGTTATCAGAAAATATCACTGAATAAATAAAAACTTGGCTTTTTTTTCATGATATCATCAGTAAATATGAGCAGTCATCCACATTTAGACTGCAGCTTGTTGTCTACGTGACCTTAGTGCCAACAGACATTGTGACTGAAGAAGAACATATACTGCATGTATTTATTAAAGGGGTAGGGATTATGATGTAAATAATATCCTTCTAATGCACTTTTTACACCTTTTACAGTTTTACAGAATTCTTTCTTTTCAGATTTGGCGCTTTTATATACAACAGCAGCTCATTTTGAGATGTAGAAAATCCAACTTTCACCTTCAAACTAAGTTTCAAGTAATGTTTCAAGTAATGTAAAGTTTTCAGGGGTAAAGCCAGTCAAATACATTCAGACATAGAACTTCTGCTTGAATACAATGGAAAAACAAATGATAGTAGTTTCAACCTCTTCACAGTAAGCACAATCACTAGTCTTAATTCCAGGTTATTTCAAGCTACTGGAGGATCGCACAGTATTTACGATTTTAAAGTGTGTTTCTTTGGCTTTTGGATTTATGGGAAATTTCAGGTATTTAGTTTGCAAGACGTGAAAATTTTCTTTGGAGTGGAATTGTGTTATCAAGTTTCTGTAGCACAAGACAGAATATGGCATGTAATCCAGCATCATCTAGATGTTTTACATGGGATATGGAGTTAAATAAGGACATAATCTCCATATAAAGTTGACTAATCATAATATTAGAATAGAATTGGGGGAAGCTTTAGATGAGGAGCCCAGATGTTACTAATGGCATCAATATTGGCTCCAGTGTTTTCTATTAGCAACCTGAAGCTGAAGAAGCTAAATTAATTTACAGTGTATTCATTTTTTTCTTGTACCATCCTATTGTGTTTCATGTTGTCTTCCATGTTTGCACTAGTATTGCAGTAGTTTAGCTGTGACTACTTTTGTGATTACATGCATTACATGTCAGTAAACTCTTCTTTGTTTGTTGTATCACACACATAACTCACTGCAAGGCAATTCGGACCTCATGTTGTTTCATAGAAATGTTGCCATTAAATGACTAGCACTTATTTTATTTGTCTTTTCATGGCTTAGACTTGGTGGTTAATATCTGCTCAAGTGAATCACAGGAAAAAAAAAATACTTTGTGGTGTACTCCCTCCACCTCAGTCACACAAACACATTTACAATGGGCACATACGACGCACACACATCATCACTTTGACACACTAACACACGTCTGCACATCCCCTCCCTCCTCAGCCTGAGGTCACAATGTCATTTTATGATAGTAGCCAATTCTAACAGGGATCATTTAATTCTCCAACATGATTGATTCCAGCCCAGGTTAAATGGGAGAAAAAAGGTCCGTTCTATTAAGAGATCAGTGGCAAGTGGAGAACTCCCACTAAAATAGTCATATTTTGCAGCATCTGTGTGTGTGTGTGTGTTTGTGTGTATGCAGTGTATGTCAGTCTTGGTTATGTTGAGGGGACAGAGACAGTTTCAGGGGACCATCCACAGGTCAAATTAAATAACTTAGATAATTTAAAAAGCAATGACAGCACAATTTGTCCACTCGGTGTTATTGCTCTGACCCCTATTAGTGTCAATGGGCTGCTTCATTTGAACCTAGATGGCTTATCAAGGTGTTATCTTCAATGTGCGATGGAAGTGGTGTAAAACAAAGAGAGAAAAAAACCCTAATGGTCATTTCAAAGCCATTAGGTTAGATTATAGTGATTGAGAAACATTACGAGGCTTTAATGTGCTAGTCTATTATTTCTAATAAAATCATTTAGCAGAAAAAATGCAGATGAGGAACTAATTATATGCTTATAGGAAGAAAAGCAGAGGGTTACTGCTTATTAAGCAGCCAATTCTATTAACCTTTGTCAACAAAATGATTTTTTCTTCATTAACAGGGAGCAGAGGCCCAGCCTTTCCTTGGCCTGTCAGTGGATCTGTGAGCAGAGTTAGGGACACTCCCTAACAACACCATGGTAAGATACAACTTCTCTCAAGGCAGTCAGCAAAATATTCATCTACTGCTTTGGTTGAATTAAGTTAATAACAGCTGATTTAGTGATTGTATGTTTTTAATTTTTTGTCCCAGAAATCAAAAAGTCACCTAATTAAAAAAATAAAATACCTAACCCTAACCTTAAACCAAAGTAATTTATCAACTATGAGGTGTAGGTTGTTCACTTTGCTTTTGTCAGAACTTAGCCTTTTGATTGTAATGATGTTAGACAGATGCATTACTTGCGCTTTTATACTTTAAAACTCTCCCTTTTAGGCTGAAAGACTTGAGTCTAAGCAGAAGCTGCTTCCGCCTGCTGAGCCCCATCAAGCCAAAAGTGACGGTAGCATCTTAGTACAGCTGCTAGAGTTTAAAACATGTCTGCTTGAGGCTGTTGAGGAGCTGCACATACGAAGGGTACAATAATATATTGAACATTTTTATATTAATGTGTGGGTTTTAAAATTTTTGTTTCCAAATTTAAGCACCATTATAATGAAGGATTCTTCACCCCCATATTAGAGCTGCAACAATTACTCAATTACTTTTTAAACACTATATTAATGGATCATCTGTTTCAGTAATGTATTAAAAAAATCTAAGAAAAGTTTTTAATTCACAGATTCCATGTTCTTGAATATGAATGTTTTCCTGTTTCTTTCCTCTGTGACAGTAAACGGAATATCTTTGGGGTTTGAGGAAACTAAACATTTGAGAACATCGGTATTAGAGTTTAGGAAACATTTTCACCATTTAGTGATATTTTATAGACCAAACAATTACTCATTTAATTGAAAATGTAATCAATAGATTAATGTACATGAAAAGTAATCCATAGTTGCAGCATGGTCATATTTTGATATGCAGTCAGTAAGAAGATGCATTGTCTTCATCTGGCCTGTAGCTCTTAGCTGGCTCCTTACTTCTACTTTTTAAAATGATTAAATCTAAATTTACTTACTGTCATCAGTTTGGAGCTGCTGTTCTGAGGAGTAAATAATCCTCCTCTAGGTCACTAGGAAAAATGGTGTCATTGTCTGTTTCTGCAAACTAAAAATAGATATAACCCAACTTTGTGAACCAAAAATACATTCCATATCAGCATGTCTTGCTTTGTATAAATCCATGTCATAGTGTTTTAACATTTCCACTGTTGGAAATATATTGTTGAGTCATTTTTCTAACATCTTTTCACATTTTTTTTTTTTATTAAACCAAACCCCAAGCCAGTAGGGCTGAATGAACCATATAAGAATATATGAAGGTAACTTCTTAATGTTGAAAAGTGGAATGAGTTTACATTATATATGGTACATCCATGGTTTGCAAAGACATTATGTGGACATTTTATTTTGGCAACTGGGTTTACACAGTTGCATGTATTTAATCATTGAGTTATTCTGTACGTTCATAGTCATTTGAATACTATGGACGTTAGCATGCTGTCGACGCTAGTTCTCCTTTTGGCGATATGGACAGGAGCCAGCTGGGCTCAGTGCACATTGCATCAACATGGGGTTACAAAAACCATTTGGCCCTTGACCAACAAGTACAGCGCAAATTTGCTTGTAGAAAAAGTAGCAAAAATAAATCATGGTTGCTACCCTCAAGCAAGTACTTTGAACCTGACAACACATTCTGAGTGTGCTTAAAGGTTAGGGGAGCAAAAGTAGGATGTTGGTCGTTTGTTGTTATTTCATTTTTATAGTTATTGTCCTGTTAACTGAGACACAAACATAAGATGGTGTATTAGTCTGATCCTCCTCAGGCGCTGCAGTTATCAAAGTGCTGCTCATTGGGTGGAGAGGTTAAGAAGCAGAAGGATGTAATGATGGCGCCGGACATTCCTGAGCAGGTCAAATTCCAACGGCTTTGTTTTCTTTGTAAAATACAGTGTGACCGTCTAATGCTTTAGTTACTGATGTTATCATCAGAAAATCAGACAGCATTTGAAGTTCAGTGTGACACAATTTCACTAAATGAACCAAATTCCAATTGTCATAAAATTTAATAGAGACACTCAGTGATGTTATATGTGCAGTAATAAAAAACTTTTGGATGTACTATGTCCAACTTCTTCTAAATAAACTCTGAAATAAAGCCACATCTTTTCACACTCAGATACTTTGCCTTTTCTTTTTCAAACCCAGTAAAACGCATCCATTCAAACAGCTCTTAAACTGTGAAGTGATAAAAACTCCCACAAAATATGACGTTAATGGTCATAAATTGTCACATAGGAAGGAAGATTATAAAGAATAATATTAGATATTGTTTAACAAAATGTAAAAGGCTCCAACACTTACATGAATTGCTTGGATTTTTTACACAAATACTATACGCTTGCCTTGCCTCACACACACACACACACACACACACACACACACACACACACACACCGTAATTAATCCTCAGTAGAAAAATTACAGCTTTATCTCATGCACTCCTTTTTTAAGCGCAGTGCCCGCTGGTAGCATAGTTTAATAGGAACTTATAAAATAAACTCACTGGGTTAACCAGCTCCCACGTGCACATAAAAAAGTCTCATGGATATAGAGAGCAATTGACTTTTACCTGCCGTCTCCGGGGGAAGAGGGAGGATAGGGATGGCTTTCTACAAATATCACCTCCCTTCTAATGTTCGTCTTTCTATGGGTGCTTCTACAAACGATGCGGAGGAATGAAGCGGGGAAAACTTACTGCACTTTGCAGTTTTGGACAAAGTCCAGACAGCTTTTTGTCCACAGTATGAAAGAGATAAAGGCTGTGCAGTGGATACGTCGGTATTAATTAAGATAGGATCGCATCGTACCAGCCATTTCTGCATTTACTTTTACTGTCTTCTTATGTAACGTGAGTGTCTGTGAATCAGCCTTTATAGAATGTGATGGTTGAGCTTCAGTTTGTATAAATAAATAAACTAGAAAAGCACTCGGGGAGTGCAGACCTCCGCCAAGACAGATCAGCCCCCCCCATCACCATCAAACTTTAATCATTTGTTCCTTGTGCCAGTATCAACATTTCCTGAAAATTTCATCCAAAGCTGTCCATAACTTTTTGAGTTATCTAGCTAACAGACAGAAGAACAAACAAAAAAGTCCCCCCCCCCCCCCCCCCCAATCACCACCAAAATTTAATCATTTGCTCCTTGTGCCAGTATCAACATTTCCTAAAAATTTCATCCAAAGCTGTCCATAACTTTTTGAGTTATCTAGCTAACAGACAGAAGAACAAACAAAAAATCCACCCCCCCCACCCCCCAATCACCACCAAAATTTAATTATTTGTTCCTTGTGCCAGTATCAACATTTCCTGAAAATTTCATGAAAATCAGTCCATAATTTTTGAGTTATCTTGCTAACAGACAAACAGACAGACAAACTCTGATGAAAACATTACCTCCGCCGTTTCACTTGGTGAAGGTAAATATTAGGGCTGTCCAAATTAACGTGTTAATACAGATTAATCCATTATCATGTTTAATCTGATTAAAAATTTTAACGCACTTCACCCATCTACAGCGCAGAATGACTCTGAATGTCTCTGTCTCGCATTTCAAGCAGTTTGCCCAAGTAGAGTTACCGTCATATATGTGCAAATGGGTAGTTGATCCGGTAGTGACAGGCAGCAGATGCAGCCCATAAAGATGGAAGACGCTGGCCCTCTGGATGGGAAATTTGAGTTCAAAAAACCTAAGATGGAACAGTTGTTTCAAATTGTTTTTTTGAAACCGTTGAAGGTGTTTAATAAACCTGTTAAGTGCATATATATACAGTAGCGGAAAAAATTATTAGACCATCAAAAGTCATCAAAAACAACAATTATGCAATCAAGTACTAACTCCTGTGTGTATCATGTGACTAAAACAGACAGAAAAGAAAACATGGAATGTCTAAAAGCGCTGTTTTTGTCAGTACAATGCCATAGATATTGATGTAAGAACTGAAATGATTTTGGTTATTATCAAGAAACCATGGAAAATGGATAGATATCAGCTCTGAAATTGAACCGTTATGAGCTATTTTTGTTATCATTATATTTGTCCAAACAAATGCACCTTTAGTTGTACCAGGCATTAAAATGAACAAGAAACTGAAGAAAACTAGAATGGTCTAATCATTTTTCCGCAGCTGTATTTCCTTCTTTCTTGAGTCTGTTTGCTCATGCAAAATGAAATGCGTTTAATATGGATTAAAAATGAATGATATGATAATGATATGATGATAGTATGAAAAAAAGAATGATATTTAATGGTGATTAATCTAAATTAATCCACAGCAACCCTGTGATTAATCTGATTAAAATTTTTAATCGTTTGACAGCACGATAAAATATATTTGTGTTTCAGGATGCAGAGGCGCACTTTGAGGATCAAATTAGTAAACTGGTGCTGGAGAAACAGGGGCTGGAATGGGAGAAGGTACTTTTATGATCCTTTGTCCAAAGAGTATGTGTAATGTATTGTACTCTGTATATTACCAAATGTTTTGGTTGGTTTTACTTTGTATCACAGGATTCCCAACGACATCAAATTGAAACAGCAGCAAACCAGCACTCAGAGTCACTCATCAACGTCAAGAAGCAGGTATTTCTTAATGGAATACATACTTCACAATGAAAACTTTTCTCAGTACAGAAAAAGAAATATTGACCGTACATATATATTTTATTCTTCTGAAGTTCCAGGCCAAAATAAGAAACATTGAAGAGGAAAAGGTATGAAGAGCATATTCGCAAAAACATTGCTGTTCTGAGATTGTCAAAGCTAAATTGTTTATTCAATTAATACTTTTAGTGTAGTAGTAAATTCCGTCATTCCTCTCTCACAATGTTGGCCCTGAAAGTGGATTCCTTTGTGATGCGTCTGTTATTTAGTACTTTTTTTGACATTCACTATAATAATGTACCATTTCAGGGGAAATACCAGGTCAGTGTGGAGTTAAAAGACAAAGAGATTAACAGCTTGAAAGAAGAGCTGAAGTCTCTACAGGTACACGTCTTCTCAGCTCACATATAACCCATTGCCTTCTTTTACTCTGTTGTCTTTTAAAGTCCTAAAAATCAGCTTAAATTTGAACTTAACCTGTTTAGATTGAAGTAAATGAGGGAAACGCATGGTCCATCAGAGTCAAAGGCACGGGCAATAACAGATTACAGCGCAGAGGCCTGACCCGGTCTGGCTCTTAGAGTGTTCGTCTTCAGTCTTGACACCACAGAGGTGATATATGTCCATCTTTGCGCTCTGCTGCACTTTAACAGCCCAGCCGTGTTACAGAGACAATAGAGACTGTTTTTGATATTCTATCTGGGAGACGCTGACCGTGGACCTCGGGTAAAGTGACGCCCAGTTGTGTTCATTATTCTGCCACGGTCTGCTGGGCTGCTTTAATTTAACACATTTTCACATCAGTGGCAGTCGGGACTGAGGTGATTTAATTGCAGAGTACGTTGACAGTCTGCTAAATTACAAATTTAACTGTTTGTGCCATGTGCTTCAAATTATTTCTCTTCAAATGTTAATGCTTATTTTAATATTAATAAATAACCTGGCAGATCATTCTGACAAATTTAATCGAATAAAATTATTATGAAAATAATTATTAGGAAAATTAATCAAAATTAGGCCTAGTTTATAGTAATACGGATGTTTTTCATCTCCACGTGACCTTTATATTACAAAGTATCTTATTAAAACGCAAAAACATCTACAAACACTCAAAGGAACTGTTGTTTTTGGCTAGTATAATTATCCAATTATAGTGTGTTAACTGTAATTGACTTCAGATAATGGTTTCAGGAAATCCAAACTATCCTGCTGTGCTTATGCATAAACAGCACACAAGCAATGAGAGGATGTCCAAACTGGGCTGTGATTTATGTTATCTCTGTTTTAGGGATCAAAATTATTGTTTACATGTTAATGAGAGGCCCAAATGCAAAGAAAAATATTTGTTTTGCTAAAACATCCATTCTACTGTGGTCAGGCTTTAGTTAATCATGTCATGTAGCACAGATACAGTGTCCAAACAAACAGTCGTGGAAAAAATTATTAGACCACTCTCGTTTTCTTCAATTTCTTGTTCATTTTAATGCCTGGTACAACTAAAGGTACATTTGTTTGGACAAATATAATGATAACAACAATAATAGTTCATAAGAGTTTAATTTCAGAGCTGATATCTATCCATTTTCCATGGTTTTCTTGATAATAATCAAAATCACTTCAGTTCTTACATCAGTAGCTATGGCATTGTACTGCCAAAAACAGTGCTTTTAGACATTCCATGTTTTCTTTTCTTTCTTTTTTTAGTCACATGATACACACAGGAGTTAGTACTTGATTGCATAACCATTGTTTTTGATGACTTTTGATGGTCTAGTAATTTTTTCCGTGACTGTAGGATGCAAACTTCATTGTCAGTTCCCCTGCTCTGGACCTTCCAATCACATAATATTTCATTCAAGTCAGTGCTTTATTGTCATTGATGTAATAATGGCACAGTTGTAAATAACAGTAAGATATGATTTGACCATCTTAATTAACATGACAGTAGTATTAAAAGTGCAAAAAGTGCCATTCTAATGTGTCAAAAATGTCTACTGGGTACTTTTAAGCACAGTAGAACAACAGTATCAATAGTAATACTCATTGCAGGCACAGTTATCAGAGCAGTAAAAGTTCAACAGTAGATATAGGCCACTTATCACTCACTCAATATGCAAGAAAAATAAAGTGCATCAGTGTAATATTCCAGCCCATCTTCTGTGTGCAAAAATTTCCTAATATACATGATTGATTTGGATTAATGACGTTATCCCTTTCTTATTGATGTTAGATTTCCTCACTGAAAACTCATACATGTTGGCTCATAAATCAAAAACTTCACATTTTTGTATCACTCCTGTGCGTCAGTTAACTACATAAGAAAGTTGCTTGTTTGTTTGTCCTGGAAATGAATCTAAAATATGCCAGAAATGTTTGGATATGTTACATGTGGTTATTTTTATTTGTTGATCTTGAGCAGAAAAGTTAAGAAACCTTTGAAATTCATATAAAATGACCCATCTGAATGAACCCTCTTTACCTGTTGATGTTCTTTTACTGCTCTTTTACAGCTGCTGAAGTACAACTTGGAAAAGAAATCAAGCGAGCTGGTAAGGAAGGATTTTCCACTTATACAAATTGTTGAAATAAGAAGGGTGGGAGTGGGAAAAATTAAAAGAGGAGGTTGAGCGAATGGTGCTAAGGAAGGATGGGTTTGGAGGGAAGAGCTCATCAAGAGTAACGGATAGGGAGTGTGTGACACTTTGAACTGCCAGCACAGCAGAGAAAATATCTCTATTAAAATATTTTATAACTAGGCCTCGCTCGGTTTAACCTTTTTCACATAACAGTGGCTCAGCAGAGTGAGAGGGAGTCGAAGGAAGCAGGCATATTGGAGAGAGGGATAAGAGGGAGTGAGAATGAGAGTGAAGGGAGTGAGTGGGAAACCCTGAAAGAAGAAAAGAATCTGCTGTGCTTGATACAGACGATCAAACTGTAATGGCAGTTGGAGGAGCGATAAAGCCCTCCGAGGCAGGCGGCGAGTTGATTCCTCCATCCCACCGAGAGACCGTCGTATCTGACCGTCAGTCAACACTATAGCTGATATGCGCCACTCCCATAGTCCTCTACTTATCTACTGTGTCTCACTTAAGCTGAACATTTGTTTTAACCTCTTACACCCGCTGTTGCGTCTGTGTTGCCATGGTAACACGGTGCAACGCTTGTAACAACATACATGTGGGCGAGGTCAAGGGCGTCACGGATGGACGGCCCACTACTTTTTGATTCATAACTTTTGAACCAAACAAGTTTAAGACAAACGTTACACATAATTGGAAAGGTCTAAATGCCATCTTAAACATACTCAGAGGAGAAATTCAATTACAAATATTTTTAAATGAAAAATATCAAAAACTACTGCGTCACATATGGACAAAAAATTTATTTCTATTTTTCCCAAGAATTACAATGTTCTCAAAAGTGAAAGTTAAGAGATGTACTCACAAGCTGTTTTCAATACTTTTCATTGGTTAAAATTTCTAAAACCATCAGGCCAACGTGTAGACTGACTAATAGGATTGTTTTATGACCAAAAAAAACGACCAAAAATGGACTTGCAAGGTTCCAGCCCGACAGTGACGATATCCCCCTGAGACCCAGGAAAGTATAGGTTTTGTCTTTTTTATATTAAATAATTGTCCTGATTGGAAACATCAGAATGCAAGAGATTTTTCAGATAGTTTTTTTTTTTTTTTTTTAATGGAACGTCGTTGCAGATAAATTTTATCATATTTTGGACAAATGGATCAAGTTTGTATCCTTGAGTCGCCCAGAATTGGTATTGCTCCTCTAAAAATGTCCTCTTCTTTATAATCTCCTTGTATTTATTCGTTGTTTTATGTTTTTATGCATAATGTTTAAAGAACCCAGAGGTATTGTAACGCTACGATAGTTTTTAAGTGAGAAATACTGAAACTATAAGGACCCAGTTCATATGTTTTTTTTTTTTTTTTTTTTTTTTACACCTTTGTATGTATAAAATAGGAAATCTGAAAAGGGCTCTAATAGATAACATCTGTATGAATGGGAATGTTGGAGATATTTGGTCACCTTTTTCAATAAAAATAAAATGAAAAAAAAAAAAGGAATGTCCTTTTCAGTGGGCCGCAGGTTTTTTTTTATTTTTTTTTTATTTTTTTTAAGTAAAGCTGTGAAACTCTTGTGGGTCTCAAGTGGATAAGCTGCTATTGACTAATCCATGGTTTTGTGTTACATTGAAATGATTCCTACAAGAAACAAAAACCCAGGGTTTAACAGGTTCAAGAATGAACTTTTTTTGAAGCATTTTTTGCTACTTCTGTCTCATGTTTTAACTGCACTGATTCTCTAGGAACAGAAGTTAGCCTTGCAGAGCCGGTTAAAGGACACCCACTTAAACCAGCTGGGGGAGGTGGAGAAACGATTCAGCGCTCTGTCTTGGCAGTGTGCAATGGTCAAACAGGCCCACGAGAAACTGGAGCAAAATGGTAAAGGATGGAATGTCATTTCTTCAGGGAGACGTCTGTCAATTAAAGGACAGTAGCAGATGGTGTCAAGATGTTGTGCATTACATTGATTCAATACTCACGTTATTACTGTTCTTAACAAAAGCCCTAAATTGTACAGTCACTATATGGACAGAAGTATGTGGACACGTTGAATTCAAGTGTTTCTTTTCTAACAGGGGTTTGGGATAGAAGATAATAGAGACAAATGTGATAATATAGTTTTATATTGTGATAAATGTCATTTCATTGGTTAGTTTGGTTAAATTATCTTTGCTTCTAAAATGCCTCTGAGATGGTTTTTACTTAATTTCTCTCAACATTGATTTTGTTTTTGATATTTTTTTTTTATCCCGTCAAATACCGAAAAGTTCTCACATGATTTGATACAAATAAATGTTCAAATTATCCAGTAGGTCTGAAATTTAAATATCAGAGATGTCCACATACACGTGTTATAAGTACAGTTTCTGTCAGGCCAGATGCAACTTGAAACTTTCCGCACATCAATCCATGCTACTGAATGTTGCTGAGGTGGTGAGCCTTAAAACTGTACAGACAGTGTACGCTTTACTGGATTTTGCCCAGAGAGGCCCTGTATTTCCCAAATTCTTCAGGGGTACGAATGTAACAAGGTGCTAAAAACAATTCACAGGGCTCCTGCTCCAGGCTGACCCCATACAGTTGTATGAACAGGCTCCTGCAGGATTTTCAGCAACACATTAATGCCCCCAAAAATCCTGTTTCACTTCATCCAGCAGATATTACTTTAGGGTCAGGGTCTGGGTAGTGGACTCTGGTGATACTTAAATACACTTCTAGGAAATCTTGATAAAGAATAGATGCTTATGGGAAGATCTTTCAAGTCCACAAGTAAAACCAAAGATGTTATGTGAAACAACAGAACATTGACAGTAGCAGCCTGTTCTGAAAACACACACAATAATACATTAGACATTAAGGTGTTTAGTCACAGTCTCTTATTTTTAACACATTTCTCTGAGTTTTCTAATTATTTATGAAAGAGATGATTAGTTTCTATGTTATAAGAAAGAGAATTAGGGCCACTGGGGAAAAAAATAAATTAGGTCCAATATTTTATTTTTTTATTTTTTTATTCTGAGAAGAAAGTCAGAATTCTGACTTTAATCTCGGAATTCTGACTTTTTTTCTCAGAATTCTGACTGTTTTAAATTTTTTTTATTATTCTGAGATTAACGTCAGAATTCTGAGAAAAAAAAGTCAGAATTCTGACTTTTTTCTCAGAATTCTGACTTCAATCTCAGAATTCTGACTTTTTTCTCAGAATAGTAATAAAAATATATATATTGGACTTTAATTTTTTTTTTTCCAGTGGCCCTAATCCTCTTCTGTAATGTTAAGATATTTATCTACTCTAAAGTGTTTCCATGTCCACAGACTTAGACAAACTTTATTGATCAACAAGGGAAATTACTTGGCCACAATAGCTGAGTTGCATACAAAAACACTCTTGAAAAAACACTAGCAAAAAGCAAAAAAAAAAGAACAGTGTGAAGAGATAAAAGCAATAAATAATAGAAATGGAATAGAAATAGAAAAGGAGGGAAAAAAATGCAATGTAAAAATCTACAGGAAATGGAATTAAATATACACTATATACATACAGGTTAATGAAATATAAAACATTCACAGCCGTTTGAGGTTTGTAAGTTGTTTCCTCTTGTTTTCCTCTTTGTTAAATCACAGCAGTATTACATGTATTGAGCATCACTTACAATTTGTATGTTTTACAGTTGACGAGGCCATGAAGATCAATAAAAAAATCACTTCTGCAAATGAAAAACAAGAAGCAACCATTACATCTCTCAACAAGGTGTGTAGAAAACTACCTTCACCTTTGAATCCTTTATGGGTGCACTGTGTGTATGGGATTATGGCTGTGTTCTGCAAGATGTGCTACTCCCAGTATTGGAACATGTTTGGCCAGAACTGGATTTTTCGACCTCTTAAAAAGTGTTAATATATGTTGCTTCCTAAGGAAATAGAGGAGCTCAGTAACAAGTTGACCAAGATCAAGATGTCGTCTGTCAGACATGAAAAGCCCAGTAGCCCTACAGCCTGGCAGCAAATACAGCAGCTGCACCACAAGCTAAACATGGTAAATGGGACTCTTTTTCAAGACATTTCTCAGTTCACCAAGCAGTGGTTTATAAGTAAGAGTTCAAATACTAATGCTATGTTCATAGTGCAGGTAAAAGTGGGCCATATCTGATTTTTAATGACAGTTTTACCAGCACAAATGGCAATTTTTCAACTCAGACCCAGGCCACTTTCATATATGGGCCTAAATCGGACACATATCTGATGTCTTGCAACATTACTTCAGCCATTTCATCCAATTTTTACGTCACTGAAATGCGTCAGATGTCATAATTCTGTGCTGGGAGACGTGAGACCCAGCAAGATCCATATTCACTTTGATAAAGTGAGATGTGTGTGATGTCACCTCTTCTTCTGTGCATGTGGGTAACTTCAGGACCATAGACGGTTCTCATATGAGTCTGATGGCGTCACATTTAAATTGTAATATGAGCAATCACTCAAAAAGATCAGATTTCAGAAAAAAATTCTACGAGTCATTAATTTTTTCCAGTATGGCTGTGAAATGGGCATTAAATTATGTTCTAAGTAGTCCTAAAAAGTCTTAAATTTAACTTGTAGAAACCTGTAGGAACCCTGTAATTACTTAATTTATTATTCATTATTACTACGTTACTACCTTATTATAACTACTTGTTCTACTAGTACTTTTTAATGTGCAATTGACTGTCTTTTCACTACTGTTTTTATATAGTTATTCTTATTATTAATTGTCAGCGCTGTGCTGCTATTGGAACCTCAATTTCCTGGATGTTCTGTTCTGTCCAAGGGATCAATAAAGTTCTATCTAATCTCTAATCTAATTTTAATTAAAATCCCAATGCTTGAAGACTGTTCACAAGTAGGAGGTGTACTAAAAGCTTGGCTTTCTTTGGTGATTCACATCCTCATCAGTGATAAGGATCAGCAAATAAAACCCATCACACAGCTTATGGGAAATGGCATTACCTCAGTGCGATGTGTGTCTTTTAGTCACGTATCTCTTACATGTTTAGGAAACAGAAATGAACACGAAACTCAGGGATGAGAATGTAGCTCTACGATCAGAAAAGCAGGTAAGAAGACTGGGTTTGTGTGACTAAGCTGACAATAATGTTTTATTTTATGCAAAGAAGCTGTACTGGTGACAGATTTGTGCTTTGACACTTGTGTTGTGCATTTGTGTGTTTGTGTAGGAGGTGATGAGGTCTTTGCTTCTCACTCAGCAGCTGTTGTTGAGTCAGACACAGACAGTAAATGGTGTAGAGTTGGAGCTACAGACACAAAGAGAGAAGTATCAAGTCAGAATCTTCCCGTGATTGTTTATGTTAAAGCTGAACTCTTTATAGATGCCTTTAATGAACTTGTTGTGGAGACGTTCCTGCCACCAAAGACTGTTGACATCTAGGTCTGTTCCCAGCAGACAGTGGTCTCAGATATTATTTTATTTTATTTTATTTTATTTAACCTTTATTTGTCTTGGTTGGTCCCATTAAAATAGGGAATCTCTTTTTCAAAGGAGACCTGGCCAAGACACCAGCAATGCAGTTAAATTACAGTTTACAATGATAAAAGCATTCACAAACACAGAAGAAATATATACAATCAGTCGAAACATTTACAAACAGTCTTGATTCCAGAGGTTTAACGCTTTCTTTAAAATCAGTCAAAGGAATCAGTGTTTGTGGATGGAGCTCAGACTGAAGCTTGTTCCAGACATCAAGAGCTGAAAACCTAAAAAAGATAAAAATATAAACTTCAAAACAAGAAGCATGAAGAAAAACTTACGAAGTCATAGACAGATTATGTAATCCAGATGTATTCCAATGTGACTGCTGGCAAAATTGCCCCAAAGTGACTCAGATCTGATATTTTTTCATAACTGAATAAATAATAATAAAATAATGAGTCATACTGAATGTGGTTGGTTCAATTGCGCGTTGCCTGACTTCAATGTGTGGTCCTAAATCAGTTACAGGTCTTTGATGATCCAGGTCTAAACAATTACTTATTAGAAGTCAAATGAGTAACTGGCTGTGTTCAAGACTGTGAGCAGTACCGGCCACATTGAAAAAACCCCAAAGTGAACTCTGAAATAAATAATAAAAATGTAGTAGACTGTAATGAGAAAGTCAGAGAAAATTGAGCACTAGAATAGAATAGAACAGAATGGAATAGAATAGATCTTTTTTTGTCACTATTGCAGGAACAATGAAAATCCATTGAGCAGCTCTGTTTAGTAGCAAACACTTAAAGTGCAAAAAACTGTATAAAAATATAACAAAAATACTGAAAAATACTGGCAATATACAAAAACTACAATGATAAAATGTAAAATATACAAATACGACTAAAATACTACTAAAATATACAATATATGGCTTGTAATGTGAATGTAGACTGTATTCATCAATACACAGTGAGAGAATGTGGCCTAGTTTCTCACCCACTTCATCGTCATTAGTGTTTTTGTCACGCATTTCATGTTTTTCTTAGATGCTCACACTTCCATTATTTTATTTATTTGTATTATCTCACTGAGCCTGAATGGCGTACACCCTGCTCCATCTATTGGTCTCACGCCGATCAGGGATTTATCAGGGTCTATTTAAATGATTACAGAGTGAATTTATACAAAGGCAGAAATAAATGACGACCATCATTTCTGTCCATAAATGTGATGAATGTGGTATCGTATAACACATCATGTACATTAGTGTGAATGTGCACCACTCTGCAACTGAATGATAGTTTGTGTGTTTTTCCCCAGTTTATGGCTTTACAGTTTATAGTTCTCTTTTCTCCTCACTCTATCCCCCCTCTCATTTTTAATTCATCTATTCATTAATTTATTAAAATCATTATTAAAATGACACAAGCCAACTGATTTGTTTTAGCAAGAACTCTTCTCTCTGCCTGCCCTGTTTAAGACCTTCTGTTCACGTTAAATAAACACATAAAAATTTAGTATTGCATTAAAATTCTACGGGTGATTAATTTTATTGCAGGCCCTTAAGCAAGAACACGAGGTGATGCGAGAGAAAAGCAAAGCGGTGGAAGAGGAGATGGTCCAACTGAAGGAGAGCTACACGGTTTCCACTGTGGCCCTGAAAGAGGTGAGAGACAAAGAAGTAAAAAAGCAAAAAACACGGCTCAAACCACAAGATCTTCAAGGATAGATTATATCATTCATAAATTGTGTGTTTCTTAAACAGATGACAACACTTCTGGATCAGATGAAGAGTGACCAGCAGGACTTTGTAGCAGTCAAAGAGGCTCATGACGAGCTTCAAAAGAAACACATGGAACTGTCGACACAGGCCAAAGTGAACGTGTCTGAACAGGAGGTGCACAAACACATAAGCATAGAGCTTTTTTTTTTTCACAGTCATCTGTTATTTTTATTTTACTTTGTACTGGTCATCATCAATTATTATCATCATCCATTATGTTTTTTTCTCTTTAAGTTTTTTTTTTTAAGTCTCTTTTTATTTGATATGTTTCATTTTATTTATTGATTTATTTGTTTGTTTATTTGATGAGGACAGTGCATATTAATGAACACTCAGTACAAATAAAAACATTACTTTATGTAAATATGCCGGATTTAGCTGGGAGCTATTTTCCATCTGTAGTCCTCAACATTTAAAATCAGACTAAACATACAAACAAGACAATACAGTGTATATTACACATTACTATTTAAAAGTGTACGTCATACAATACATTATTAATACAATAAATACAACATAAAACTGCCAAAAAGAATAATTACTGAGATGGAAATGAAATGAACATAGCAACATAGAGATTAAAAATACAGCAAAATAGACAAAACAGACTGAAACACAAAAAAAGGGCCATCTTGTTTGAAGTGAGACATTTCACCACATCCAAATTATATAAGAGCCTAGAATTTATTTTAATTTGGGTGTACTGTGTTTGACATATGCCACATACAGCAAATCTTATAGCAGTTTAAAACTTAAAATGTACATTGATAAAGCATTTTCATTTGCATTCATGTTTCATTTGCATTCAACACTCAGTCACGATGTGTTTATAAGACGTCAAATCACAGAAATAGAGCACATCAACACAGAACATTCTATCATGTAAAATGTATTGGTTCCTTTAAAGCTCTGCTGTAAACAAAGTGCTCCATCATCTCCTCCAGGCTTGACATTAACTTGACACAGCTTGATCAGCTTTATTACAAAAAAAGTTCACTCTTTGAAGCATAAATCAACAATGTACAACCAGAAGAAATCAACATCAGGTGAAGATGTTTTCCTTAAGACTACATTCTGTAAGTCCTTCTACAATGATTTTAATACAGAATTATTTCGTATTTAATGTTGTCAAAGTTAACTTCAAATTTTTCTAATTAATTTTGGATATTAAATCAGGTGACATTTTCATTTTTGTGCAGTGATAGTTTATTTGGACCTATGGAATTCACAGGAATCATATGATTACTCACAGCAAATTCTGTAATTAATTAGTTGATTTCTTTTTATATTGATTGGCAATCCCAATCAATCACTATTTAGTCCTAGCATGATCTGAATGACAGGCAAGATAAGATAAGATAAGATAAGATAAGATAAGATAAGATAAGATAAGATAAGATAAGACTTAATTGATCCCACCATGGGGAAATTATACAGTTGACAGCAGCAAATACAAAAATAAAGTGCAGGGAAAACAGAAAATATACACTTGTGAAACATAAAATATAAGGAGAAAAAAGAAAATCTACTATTTATGTAAGTATTTATATAAATTTAGATTTAAATGTAAATATTATATACATATTTACAATGTATTTGCACATGCACATGGTGTGATATGTGTGTGTGTGGGGGTTAACTGAGAACTGTTACAGAGATAAGGCCATGAGTCTTAATACAGGACATATAGAGTCAGAGCTTGGACCTTGTGTTGTGTCTCTTAATGTGGAGAAATACCTTTAATAGCAGGAATAGCTGATCTATGCCATCACATGCCATCCATAACATTACAATGAAACGTGAATGAGCAAGTGAACATCGTCAATGAATGTACAAATGTAAATACAGCACTGATGCATCATGTGCATGTGGCTTATTTGCTCTCATTCATCGTCCACAGATACCAGAGAGCAGTGAGAAGCTCAGTGTTTCTCCCAGCAGTGGAGAGAGGCCTCCTGATGAACCCAGCTCAGACTCCACTCTGCCCAGCTGTAACAGTCTGCAGCGTTCTTCTCAGACCAAAAACTCAGACTGCGTGAAGGACACAGATGCAGGAACTAAGAGAGTGGCCACTGGATCACTGGGAGGTCAGCCAATAAAATATAAACATAGTGATAAATATATTTTATTACTTGTTCTTTTCTGAGAAGCCAGAAGAAAGCACACACACTTTATCAACCGACCACAAAACAGCAATGTTTATCAATAGTCGCTTTTCCATTAGACATCTGCGCAAAACTTTACCGATATTCACTAAATCAATACATTTAAATAAATAAACTTAATAAATAATAAATATATATAATACTTAATAAATAAATTGAATCTGTTTTTAATATGTTTGGTTTCTTTTTCTATCTGCTGTATGTAAAGTGTCTTTGAGTTCTATGAAAAGTGCTATATAAATAAAATGTATTATTATTATTATTATTAGTATTATTAGTATTAAATGTAAAAAAAACAGAAGTGTGCAATGTCGATTTTTCCATTAAATCACAAATACGATAATTTGTTTATTTATTATCGCGAGATGACACAAGAAGTCATTCCATAATCATGGCAACGAACGTAAATATGGTGTTGATTTACAGATATATTCATTATTATTATATATTACCCCTCTATCTCGTACTAGATTTAAAAATTGATTGGGTTTCCTGGTGTGTCCACACATACCGCAACATGTTTCTTCTTCTTCTTCGCTTGTTATAACATCCATCAACATCCGTTTTTTTAATTCACCTGACTCTAGTTGTGAAAAAAGGTCTTTCCATTGTAGTTTTGTGTGATATACCATTTATACTACGCCCCAAAAAAACACCTCTTGCCAGTGCTAAAACTTTTAATCGAAAAATGAGACTTTTGGTGAAATTGTTGTTTTTCCATTTGGTAAATTTTTATGTACAAGTTATATTTATGCAATTTGAGGGTCAATGGAAAAGCGACTACTGATTTTGGTTTTCTTCATAAAGCAGTGCCAGTTTTATAACTACTGCAATCTGAAGAGTTGTTGAAAAGCCTCATGTGGTGTTGTTTTTCAGAACAAGGAGCTTCAACTCTCACTCCACAGTCTCAATGCACAGAACCCCCAGACTCAAACCCATTTACCTGCCTTCATAGTGTTTCTGCAATGACCAATGTTGAGAAATACCGAAGCAGCCAAAACATGAGTGTAGATGCAGCTGATGTGAGGTCAGATTTAATTTCCGCTAATTCCATTATGTCTGATGTTCATTTACAATTTACTGGCAAATGCAGCTGCACAAGAAATGTAACAAACCTAGAGGATGAAGAAAAGAAGAAACAAGTAAACAAAGAAGTGAGTAAAGCTGAACATCGTGGCAATTACGATGAGGACGAAGGAAAGAACAACAGAGAAGAAGAGAAAAGGAAGGAAGACAATGAAGAGCAGCAGCAAAATGGAGAAGTCATCCAAACAAAAGATGCAGAAAAGAAAGAATGGTCTGAAAACAGAGGAGCACTCATGGTCCAAACAGCAAATAGAAAGGACAGACAAGAGTCAGCAGAGGATTCAGCAGACAACAGGAAGCCTGAGACTGAAAAAACTGAGAGAAGAGATGAAGAAGAGGAGGGAGGAAAGGCACCAGAAACAGAGATACAGGCCCAGACGACTGGTGATAAAAACCACAGAGATGGAAAGAGGAGTGACACACCACAGGTCAGTGACTTCACCAGTAACACCCAGCCTCCAGAAACTGCCTTTAAGCCTCCAGACTGCTCACAAAGTCTGTCACAGAAAGTCACAGAGGAGAAGTCGAACAGTGGACAATTACTCCATAGCCTCAACTCTGACGGGAGCCAAGTACTCACATGTGGGTCTAATGACATCATTTATGAGGGGCAGAGTCAGGATGGTGAGCCATGTGATCACCCGGCAAGTTTTCAAGAGTGGGGAAAAAACTCAGCGGGGACCAGAGAATCAACAGCTGATTTTCCTGTTGAACTCTGTGAACCTCTGAATCAGTCAAATATGTGTCGCTCCCAAAGTGATCAGCTGGATGGTGTCAGTATCCAAGAGATCATAACAGTACAGACACAAGTTTTTTCCTCCAACATAACAGGTGACATGAAGCTCACAGATAAAACATGTGATGCAGATGTGGCTGAAGAAGGTGGATCGGTGCAAAACACATCTGAACCTCTTACATCACCACCAAATGAGGAAAAACCAGAGGAGGAGAATGGAGATTTGGCTCCTGTAGTGACTCAGACAAATGATGGTCTGTCTCAGATAAACATCTGTGAAATGGATGCTCCTGTGTCAGAACCCGTAGAAAAACCCAACATAACTGACAAGCAGCTGGATTGTTTTGACGTGAAGGTGAATATTGAAGACGCTGAAACAGACAGCTGTCAGAGACATTTAAAAAATGTCACAGAGGATACAGAGTCTGCTCCAAGTGAAAGTGATTCAAAGCTGAAATCACCAGAAGTCATTGGCTCACGCCGCCAGGAGATGCCTCCTCCAAAAGAAATGTATGTAGGCGATATTAGTGGGTTATCTCTGCCCAGCAATAAGACTTACAGGTCAGCATTTGAGTCAGGCAGCGCTCAAAGAAGGACTGTAAAAGCTAACGCACCTGCTCAGGATGGATTTTTGCAGGTACTAGTATTTTGTAAGAACAGAACCACCTTTCAGTCTTAAGAATATAGAAAGATGCTAATGTTTTTTATTCTTCTGTTGCGTAAACACAGGTACCAGGTCAGGAAACCCACAGGTCTTTGCAAAGTGGTCATGGCGGAGTCACTGGATGTCATCTCAGTACATTACCTAAGTTCCTCAAAGGCAAACACCACAAAGGTGAAAAAATGTGGGCCCCACTTTCTTAAGTACTATCTGACAGATATTCAGATTCATGTGCATGTAGAGTAACTAAGATTTTTTAAGGGAAAAAAATATACATTAAAACTAATTACTAATTGCATAGTGTATTCATTCTCTAAACAGTATCATCCAGATTTAATATCGTTAGCATCATAGCATAATTGCCAAAGTCATATTTTTGGCCAAATTGGGATATCTGCATAACTTTACTCTCCTAACACTGCTACTTCATTGCATTATTGGTTATGATGTGGAATAAACATGGCTTAGGCAATTATGCAGCTATGAGGCTACTGATATGTCGGTAGAGGAAAGGAGAGTTGGTTTCTTGAGTTGGTTTGGACTTTTTGCAGTGTTGAAAATGAGGCTGTCACGCATCTGCTGCTATATTGTTGACAGCAAAGACATATTTCTGTCCTGGAACCTGGAGCACTAAATGTGGAGATTTATTCGAGTGAGAGATGGTGTAAGTTTGATGAAAATGTCAATTTAATGATCTGTTTTGAATTGGATTTTCCACTAAAGAAAAGTTAGAAAATGTAATATCCTGCCAGTTATAGTTATAAGAAAGAAAACTGTCTTCAGCCAAAAATTAGATGATAAAAAAAACAGGAAATGGCCAAGAAAATTGTAATTTCTGCTAAATAGTATCTAGTTGCTCCGTGCAGACAGTGTAGTGTTATACTGTAGCTTCGTTGGGAACATCTCATGTAGTAAATGCAGATTACATCCGTTCTCATACCAAATCGCATCACAAATAATCATTCATTCTGACCTCTTTGCTTCTCTTGCTGTCTCACCTCATTCCTCTCAGTCCCCTTGGTGATTACCACAGCGACGGATCTGTTGAATGCCTCCAGTGTCTGTGGGACTGCAGCTTCCTCGAGGAGACACCAGCAGGGAGAGTGGAAGGCTATCGGAGAAACCTGCAGGGAAACGCCAGCAGCAGGCACGGTCAGTCTCACAAGCAGTTATATAAGTAAGAAGCTGCTCTCAGGATGGTTTAAACAAGTCATCTGTCATTTCATTTCTGCAACGCAATCTCGCAGTGATCCTCAAGAACTAGATGAGGCACCAGAACATGAACTTCCACACGGCAGAACACATGATTTACATGGCCCTGTAACTCATAGAACGCATTAATGACTCCTCACTGTGTGATCTCAACTCGCTGCTATGTGGAAAATTTAATTTTAACTGTTGAAGCTCATGTCCAAGTATATTTCATCACAGCAAAGCCGCAGTGGTTTTCTGCCTTACAATTTGATGCTAAACAGCAGGAAATGACCACAATGTGATGTTCATGTAAAAAAACGTATATATGAGTAGCCTCAGAGGAAGTTAAAATGACCGATATAAAGTATTTGCTCCATCAGATAAATTAGTTGGAGGTCATTTTCAAGTCTGCAGATACTGAGCTTCATCATTTTATTTAAGACAATACGTCTGAGTGGACCCATGGGGAAATTTACACTACAACCGAACAAATACAGCCTTTATATTGACCTGACATCTCCTCATAAGACCTAGACATTTTAATGCTTGGTCTATATTTCTCACAGTCCGCTCATGCTTTACCAGTTGAACTACAGATGAACGCTGGCTTCAACGTCTTTACTGAAGTAAAAATAAAACAGACAGGCAAGTAAAAAGTACCAACTGTTCCTGTATAAAGCTGACCTCGTAATAATATAATATGATTAACTTCAAATGAAATGAAATAAAAATCAACAGCATTAGAAAAACTTGAATCAGGATTGGAAGTCTTGACCTTATATGTGCAAATGTCGTGACGTAACTAGTTATAAAACGTAACAAATTAAGCAGGAATTAAAACAGGTTGTAGAAATCCACTCGATTTTTGCTGGAATGAATATAAAGATAGCTTTGCAGCACCTGGAGGGTTCAAATTCAAACTTTAGGAACTGTTAGGGTCCAAATACACAAATAAATGTAAGAAAGACTAATAAAAGTGGGTTTAGCAAAATATGACCCCTTTAAAGAAAAGTTTAAAAATGTGATATCTTGCCAGTTATAGCTTTAAGAAAGAAAACTGTCTTCAGACAAAAATTAGATGATAAAAAACAAGAAATAGCGAAGAAAATTTAACAAAACCACACCTGTCTTTAAAAAGTCTTAAAAGTCATGAATTTACAAATGTGCATTTAATACGTTAAGAAAGTTTTTAAAAGGAGTTAAATTTGATATGGTATGTCTTAAGTTATGTTGCCATAAACTTGTTGGCTGTATTGTGTTTAAATGTGTCTGTTAAATGTCCAAACTTCAAAAAAAGTAACGCTTGTCAACTCAGTTCCACCCGTTCCAACCCGACGATTTATATTGAAATTAGGAACCAATTATCGCTAACTTTGCAGCCCCTGGTGAGAAATGACTTGGAATGGTGGGAATCAAGGTATTGGAGTAATTAAATACATTTTCCTAAATTAAAAAAACGTTTATTTAAGCGACACCAAGTGACAAAAACGTACGTACAATAATAAACAATATTTACATTAAGTCATCATAATGTGGGGGAAGGGAGGCGGTTGGGGGTTACGATATATGGCATATGATGTACAAAAGAAACAAAATATCTGACTGACCAGGTCGTATAAATCAATGTCCTGTCTTGGTTGTGTAAATGTTTTGTTTATGGTGAAGTGTGTAAGATGTGTATGTAGTGTGAATGCTAGAATTTGTGTTGTTGTGAATTTTCCTAAATTCAAGGAGTCGCAAATTTTTGCCAGTATGGCTGTGAAATAGGCTGTAAAATGGGCATTAAATTCTGTTCTAAGTAGTCTTAAAAAGGTCATTAAAAGTCTTGAATGTAACTTTATGTTTGTTTTTGTGTTACATTTGTCATGTGTGATAAATGTCGATGGATAAACAAACAGATTGTCCATCCATTTAGGTAGAAATTTGGCTTCATGTGAGGAAAATAAACAATATTCCAAGTGTGACTGGATAATGTAAGCAGTAGAAACCACAGATATTTGTGTTAAAATGCAGGGAGTAAAAGTAATACTCAAATAAAGTACCTTATTTTAGATACATGGTGAAGTAAAATGACAGTATCTCTCGTAAATTTCTTTCCACCAAGCAGTAATAGCTTAAGCCAACACATTTAATGGGATGTGCAGAATATCTGAGAAGGTTTTCATGAACTTTTCAGGTATGTTCTCCAAGGTGATGAATGAAGGACGTTAGCTGATGTATGTTGAGCTCATACATGTCCCGTAGACAGGAGGCCAGACAGAGAATGGATGACCTGTGGAAGAAAATCGGGCTAATGATGCTTGGGCACCTCTCCTCTCTCACTTACTCAGTCTTTATCCATCTCCACGCTCTCTCTCTTCCTCTCTCACTTCATCATCTGTCCACCGCTCGTTGCGTCGCTGCTTCTCTTTTTCATTTCTCTGTTTCGCTTCTTTTTCACTCGCACACAAAATTCTCCCTCTCGCTTTTGTCACCACCACCGCAAACTGTCACTGTATGTTTAATAAGATCCAGGTGCCGGCAATTGAGGGAGATAAAGTGCAACATGCCTCAAGTACGAGGAAAAAAACAGCTGCAGAGTTGAACAAATTGTAGCCTTGATTTGCTCCGGAGTCTCAACACTGGGAACATCACACAGAGTTCAGTCCGGGTCTGGCTACTTTCTGCGGCCTGGATACTGTTACATATCATTTGCCACTGGTTATTGTCTGCACCGCCTCTGTTTATCAGTTCGTGGTCATTTGGCTGGATGTTTTCAGTGTCCACAAAGACCAAATGAAATGAAAATGTTGAAGCCCTTCTGTTTGGTGTCATCTTCCTGTAGGAGAACACAGTTTCTGGGTGTGTCAGCAACTCCACCAGGTCCAGCAGACTGTCAACACAGACCAGTCCAGGGTAAGTCCGTTAAAACAGGGTCAACCCCAGTATGTATGTTCCCCCAGTACCTATGTTCTCTAGTTCTTATGTTCCCCAGTGCCTACGTTCCCTGAGTACCTATGTTCCCCAATACATATGTTCCCTCAGTACCTATGTTCCCCAGTGCCTATGTTCCCCAGTGTTTATGTTTCCCAATACCTATGTTCCCTCAGTGCCTATGTTTCCTAGTGTTTATGTTCCCCATTACTTATGTTCCCTCAGTGCCTATGTTCCCCAGTGTTTATGTTCCCCAGTACCTATGTTCCCAGTACCTATGTTACCTCAGTGCCTATGTTCCCCAGTGTTTATGTTCCCCAGTACCTATGTTACCTCAGAACCTATGTTTCCCAGTGCCTATATTCTCTCAGTACCTATGTTCCATAGTACCTATGTTCCCTCAGTGGCTTTGTTCCCTCAGTGCCTAGGTTCCCCGATGCATATGTTCCCTCAGTACCTATGTTCCCTAGTTCCTATGTTCTCTCAGTGCCTATGTTCCCCATATGTTCCCTTAGTACCTATGTTCCCCAGTACCTATGTTCCCTCAGTACCTATGTTCTCCAGTACCTATGTTCCCTGATGCATATGTTTCCTCAGTGCCTATGTTCCACAGTACCTATGTTCCCTCAGTGCCTATGTTCCCTCAGTACCTATTTTCCCTAGTTCCTATGTTTCCTCAGTGCCTATGTTCCACAGTACCTATGTTCCCTCAGTGCCTATGTTCCCTCAGTACCTATTGTCCCTAGTTCCTATGTTTCCTCAGTGCCTATGTTCCACAGCACCTATGTTCCCTCAGTGCCTATGTTCCCTCAGTACCTATTTTCCCTAGTTCCTATGTTTCCTCAGTGCCTATGTCCCACAGCACCTATGTTCCCTCAGTATGTTCCCAAATAAGTGTGTGAACTCTCCAGTATGTAACCCTACATTAGAAGGACTACAGACTGTGTCATGTAAAAGGACCTAATCTTACATTGTCCTGACCAGGTTTAGCAGAACCATGACCCCTAGTGTTGGTCCAAATCCAGAGTCTGAACAGGGCCCCTCCTGCTCCCAGGACACAGAAGACCAGCAGTCATCATTCAGAGCTCAGATCTCCAAAATCGAACAGTTCCTCAATACAGAGAGGCTCCGTCTGCCTAAAAGACGAAAAACTGACAATTAAACCTCCAAAACACCACAGTGTTTATTATATTCAGTCACACAGGTTTAGTTTCAATGTCCACTTTTAGTTTATACATACATTACATTACAGATTTATGTGCGTTTAAGAGCCTAAGCTGTTGAATCACAGATATTTGAGTGGAAAGCACTATGTTCATCTATTGTTTTGATTGTCACATGATTTTTCTGTATTCATTTCAACACTGTATGTGTATGAAATAGTGTTAAAGGGCATTGTTTGTTTTCTGCACAAAATATGTTGTTTCAGGTTTGCTAAAAAACAAGCAAGAAAAAGTAAAGAATCACGTTCCGTTTCATTTCATTGGAGTTATTTCAAGTGCACAAAGTTCTGAAATAAGTACTTTAGTTCTAGCTCTGATATATAATAATAAAACTTGGAACCGAAAACCCTCCAAAAGCAGAATCTGTTTTACAGTCAGACACATTTATTACAGTACCTATCACACTGATTTACTGGCACAGTGTGTCCACAGTATGTCATGCATTTCACAGTAAACAGCAGATAAACAGCGAAGGCCAAGCTTAAAAAGCCCTGTAACTGTTAACATGCTCATTAACATTAATTAACTTCATGGCCAATCAGGGTTTCATGTCTCTGAGGAGCTCTAATTGTGGAGACACCTTTGGTCGACACCATGTTGTTTATACGGCTGCAGCTGTTGGGACGCAACTGCTTATCCAGTCTGCTCACACCAATTAATGTAAACCCTAATTAACAAAATCAATTAATAGGAGTGTAACGAGATCCTCATTAACTTTATGTTCCCTTCGAGGATGGCGGAGGACAGTACATATGGCTGCATGAAGGCATTGAAGAGTGTTTCCGTTGATCCACTTTAGCCAGTCCCAAGCGGATGAAGGAAGAGAGTTGGAACAGTGACTTTAAAAAACAAGAATCAACAGAGGAAAGTTAATTTTTAGTTCTAAACATATTTACAGTGTTTTTCGCACTTTTTGTGTCTCCTGCCATGTTATTCGTCTCTTGTACAGTGTCCATTATAATTACATGTATGAGTTCCAGTTATGCAAATTAGAGAATGATATCATTTGGGAATGGGAAATAGCACCTTTCCTTAAAGGAGTGACATTTTGCTTTTTTAAATGAAATTATGCATTTTCAAACATTTCCTTGTGGTCTACATAAACTGTAAATGCTATGCTTGGGTCATTAATTCAACTCCACAAGTCCATCTTCAACCTTATTTCTGAGTAATGACACCAGAAAGGTCGTTTTGAGCGCTGGCCCTTTAAATGCACATGACCCCGCCCCTTCCAGGTTGTTGGCTGTGCGGCTCTGTCCTGTTCAGCCACTTGTGTTCATTAATACAACCAACAACTCAACATTTTAGCTCAATGTTTGGACATATTTTCAGTATGGACTACAACCTCTGCTGCTGCAAAACAATTATGGCGTACTTGCAGAAATGTTCGTCAGAGGTCTTGACCTTATATGTGCAAATGTCCTGACGTAACTAGTTATGAAATGTAACAAATTAAGCAGGAATTAAAACGGGTTGTAGAAATCCCCTCAATTTTTCCCAAAATGAATATAAAGATAGCTTTGCAGCACCTGGAGGGTTCAAATTCAAACTTTTTGAACTATTAGGGTCCAAATACACAAATAAATGAACCAAAGACTAATAAAAGTGGGTTTAGCAAAATATGACCCCTGTAATGAGGAGTTGTAAACAGTATTTGCGTGTTTTTTGTCCAGAAAGTAACAAATGAATGTGTTATTGTGAGTTAGAAAACCCCTGAGCATCTGCGTTTGCTCCGATGTTTCAGATATTAAATAACATTAGAGTGAATGGCAGGTGAAGGGACCACTCGCTCTTTGAGGCTCAACATTTCCAAAAATAAAAGTCACACAGCTATAAAAGGTATGCTCAGTAAAAGAGCACCAATTTCTATACATTTTTAGTGTATAAGTTGGGTATAAAAGGGAAATGTGTGCAAATATAAAGATTTAAGTGTGGAATTTTTGTTAAAATTTGAAGAGTTGAAGCCACAGTCTAACCTTGTTCCTAAAAAGAACATAAAAATTAAACTGTGTTAAAATTGCACTTTAACATTTTTCTTAAGAAATTTCTGGTTGTTCATGTTATTCAATTTAAAAAAAAAAAAATCTAAATCTTTTTTATTTGTTTTCCAGAACATAGTGCACAGGTGTTCAGTTGTTACAGACAAGTTGTGTAAATAGATGCATGTCAACATCATAGCACATTAAGACAAGGAAGAGAAAGAAAATAAAAATAAAAATAAAATAGAAAATAGAAAATAAACAAAACAAAAAATAATCCACAGTCACTGCCTGTGAGCTATCATATATAAGTATTAGCCTGTCATAACAATGATGCATGGCGCGTGGATTGGTACGTTAGGGTAATGTTAAATGCTCACAAGGCCTGAAACGTGTTTAAAACGACGTTGTTCAAATTTTTAAAGTATAGATTGTAATTGTGAAAATTTTCATAATGTAATTTTACTTTTTTCACCCTAAAACATAGAAAGACAGAAATGGAGAAAACTGGGGTTGACATTCTTTATGAGTTATTATGTTATTGTTTTACTGGTCCAGTCCACTTGAGATCATATTGGAGACGCATATGTGGCCCCTGAACTAAAATGAGTTTAAGTGCTAAAAAGCAAAAATAAATTATGAAAATGTTTACATCTTCAAACTAACTTTTCACAAAAAATGTGAATAATCATGAAGAACCTGAAATTTACTATGAAAATAAGTGCAAATTTAACTCTATTATTATTTACACACGTGCATTAGAACTTACAGATCACAGTGGATCTACAGATACACAAAACATTTAATAACAGCAGAATTTTGGAGTTCGGAACTAATGAGTTTGACTGCCTTTACTGTTAATATCTTCAGTGTAATTTTTGCATTTCACAAATTCTTTCTGTCTTTATCTTGACTTGATAAAGAAACGTTCCTCTTTCTCTTTCACAAACCTCATTCTGCTCACGTCCTAAAATTAACAGCTCAGGTTTTGATGGTGACATGAGATCTCCGCTTGGTCCACCTTACTACACTTACTGATAATGAATCCGGCTGAATGTTAATGCGCTCATAAAGAAATCTGAAGCGTTTGAGTGGCTGTGCCCACCGCCGCTGACCCTTATCCATACCGGGAGGATGGGGAGGAGAGGTGGGGGAGGAGTGGAATATAAAGGAGTTAATTTTAATACACTGGCACAAGCAAACACATACACAGTGGGTTTTTCCTCTCACATACACAGGCCAGGTTATGAAGTGTTGGCGGATTGAAACAGTCAATTACCCTCTGGCTGGGGAGGATACCTGCTGTTAATTACTGCTCAGTGTTTTATATG
The DNA here is from genome assembly GCF_902148855.1 of Sphaeramia orbicularis. Taxonomy (NCBI): domain Eukaryota; kingdom Metazoa; phylum Chordata; class Actinopteri; order Kurtiformes; family Apogonidae; genus Sphaeramia; species Sphaeramia orbicularis. The sequence goes on along the minus strand of NC_043962.1, from coordinate 8,914,206 downwards.
GAGAGTAAATAAAGAGACCGCTGACATTCACATTCCATCAATGTGTCCCCCAGCACACACTGTATTCTGTATATGCGTGTATTAGTTCATGTTAAAACAGCCGGGCACCATGGGAAAAACAATACTTAGCTTAGATAAGAATAGTAGACGATGTGATTGTGCATTTTCAAAGGCTGCGCTTCTTCACATGTGACCAGAATTCAGCAATTAGTCAGAATTATTCTTGCATGACAATTTGTTCTTTCTTGTGTTTTTTTTTTTTTTTTTTGGCCACAAAAATCGGATTTTAGTGCAAAAAAAGTATTATGAAAATATTTACATGAAACTATCCTTTCACAAAACAAAGTAAAAAATCTGAACAACCTGAAATGTCTTAAGATAAATGAAAGTAATTTTAACGTTATGCTTCCACTTATCATTTATACATGCACATTAGAAATATCAGTGGATCTACAAAGGCACCAAACATTTAGTACCAGTCAAAATATTGTAAAAATTTTAGAGTTTGGAATTTGCGTTGTCATTTTTTATAGGTTATTATGCAATTATTTTACTGACCCACTTGAATTTTGGGCTAAAATGAGTTTGACACCCTTGACCATTCATTTCTTCAGTGTAATTTTTGCACTTCTTAAATTCATCCCACAGGCCAGATCAGAGCCTTTGGGGGGCAGGTTTTGGCCCACAGGCCGCTTGTTTGACACCCCTAATGTAGATGTTCATGAAAGCTCAGATTAAATTCAAAAGTTACTATAACAAAACTGAAGAAACATGTTGTTTTCAACAAGATATATGATTACTCGAATATAAAAACAAGCCTCTCCATCCACTGTCATTGATCCAACTCCATGGGTTTTACTGGTGAATTGATGTTGTAGAAGATGCCGATGTTTCCATGTTCACTACGGAGCCTCTCAAAGTCCAAATAAGTCATATCTGATCACAATGAGAATCTGAGAAACTGCATTTTACCTGAATTATTTATATGTATTGATAGAATTAAGGAGTCCATTGTTTTTAAACATGTTGGATCAGTATATGCTTTTGGTTTTGAATGGCTGTTTGAGGGTTAATCCTTGAGTACAAGTGAATTTTTGTGCCAGATTTGAAGAAATTCCCCCATGGCATCCATTATGATGGACATAATATGTTTCATCAAACAGTAACTGAGGCCTTTTTTACCTTGTCTGCAGGACATACCTGGCCTTTATTATTAGGGGGCTTGTATAGTCAGGCCTATGTTTCACATTTTCTTAGTTTAACCCTTACACACTTTTAGAACTATTTTGTGCCCTCCTCCAAATGTGTTTTATTTTCTCTACATTTAACCTTTCCTAGATGTTATCCAGTGTATTTTTCCTTTTTTGTGAAAATCAGGTACTTTTTTTTTCTTTACATTTAATTTACTGACCATGTAGGTGTTCATAAAAGCTCAGAGTTGATTCAAAGGTTTTTATATCAAAAGAAGAAGAGAAAACTGAAGAAAACGTGACTTTTTCAACAAAATATATAATATCAAGCATCTACAACAGTTGTTGTTTCTGAAACTTTATGGGTTTTACTGGTGAATCAATGTTGCAGAAGATGATGGTGTTTCCATGGTAACTATGGAGCCTCTCAGTGTCCAAATAGGTCACATTTAATGCTGCTGAAAAATTGAGAAACTGCATTTTACTCAAATTATTTACATGTATTGATAGGATTAATGCTTCAAAGGTGATTAAACGTTCAAGACCTTAGGGCACTGCCCAAGGGATCAATAAAGTTCTATCTCATCTAATCTAATCTAATCTAATCTAATCAGTAAAAAGATTGATTTAATGAAAATATAAATATAAAAATTAGGATAAAATCTACATCATACTCAACTAACTAATGAATGATTGAATAAGTGATGAAACAAAATACAGGTGGAATAATTATTGTTTATGGCACTGGAAACAAGTGATTTTTTTGTACATCTTTGTCCACTTATTTCCCATTTCTGGACAATAAAGTTCATTAAGCAGCCTTTGATGTTCACATAATGTGATAACACACACACACACACACACACACACACACAAACTGAAGTCACCACAACACTTTGTTCAAGCTTAAACACTTTGGAGTAAAAAGAGCAGTCACAAGTCTGAATCCAACCCTGATTTACTGTCCCGTTTTATTGAAATTCTGTCCATGAAATGGGAGGAAAGCGATATATTTGCCAATCCTTTAGCTAAATGGGTCTCACCACTAAACATTGTTGAATATCCCGGGGTTATTGGGCCATGTTGTGTCATATTATACCTCTTTGCCTCAAAAGCCATCACAGTAAATCTGGCCGGGAAGTCATATTAAACGTTGCAGTAGGCAGTATATGTCCGCTGAGACGGAGGCTGAGTGCAATCCTGGCACTCTGAGTGTACTCTGCAGTCTTAAAGTGAAGAAGTGCAGCTGCTCCTCAGGCCCTGTAAAAATACTTAAATGAGCTGATTTTACTCCTCTTAACTCGCCGCTCACAGCTTCCCTTTTTCTACATTCATGAAAAGACTTTTCTTCTGCAAACGGTCACTTCAGAAACTAATGGATGTGATAGAAAACAAAATAATCAATAACATGGAAATGAAACAATTGCTATTTGAGTAATCGTTTCCTGGTTTTACTTTTATTTACTGACCCCTAGTTTTACTCCAAAGGGCTCTACCTGCATGTCTGTCTTACACATTATGTACGGATTATGTTTAATATATTATGGGTTTGTATTACGGTCACTTCAGGTCAAATGGAACGATTTTTGAGCAGCAGGATGGGAGCGATGTAGTTATTTTTACTAATTCTGGCATATTTATTTATTTTATATTCATTTATCTATTATTCATATTTATTTATTATTTACATGGGTGTACTTTTTATACAGCAATGTCCATAAATGTGCATGGTCCCTATTAAATAAACCAATAAATAACTAAAATAAATAAACAAATTTACAAGACAAAAACTCTGATATTTCCTGAGAATAACATGATGTTTGTTTGTTTTTTTTAAACATCTTTTTACTGAGTTTATTTAGAATACAAAACATCAATGTGCAATATGACAGTTGAACCGATTCTCCTAAAGTGAAAACAAAATACCCCCCACCCCCCTTTCCGGCACATAACAAAAAGAACAATGAGACAAGCAAGGCATACATAGATAGTATTTAAACAATGTCAATAGCAATGTTAATAAATAAAATCAAATACTCTGTAAAGTGACCATAGTACATATTGTTATGTTAATTTATCCAATCAGCAGCTCAGTCTGGTGTCAGTGTAATTTGAGTGCCATTAACCCTTTATAGTTCACTCATTGAGATACTTGGAAACTCAAAATTTCAACTGTAGTGTGTTGTTGCAGAACATAACACCACTTTATTACGTTTGTGAAATTTTTCAATTTTTTATTGTCATGTAAAAAATCAAGAAAAGTGAAGTTACAATATTTGGTTCCTTATGCATAAGTGGCAAAAAAAAAGAAAAGTACAGGAAGAATATATAAAAAAAAAAAAAAATACAAGAAAAACACATGCGAGGTAAAAGGAACATGTATTTTAGAACATTAGATCGACATTAGTGCTGATCCAGACCCCTGTCCACAGCCACATTATCCCTTTGAACATCATTCCTTACATGAGTACCATTACTTTATGGTACCTAACAAAGCAGGTCCACTCTCTGTTCATGCAGAGGTGGACCTTACAGATCCTGTAGACCACATTGGACCTTGTTAACTCACTATTTTGTAATATATGTGGAAATGACCAAAAATAGTCACTTGCCCGATAAAGGGTTAATTGGGACAAAAAATGGTTCCAAATCTTATTAAATTTTCCTGATATAACATGACAAATTTATGACAAAAAAAAAGGAAGTTGTGTCAAATATAAACACAGATAAAGTCCTCACAGTCTACTATTTTTGCGATTTCTTTTTTGTTTTCTTATAAATTTACTTTAGTCTGTAAAGTTTGACAGCATGATGTTACTTCCCTCCTCCCACTCAGAAAAAAATACTCTTTTTACATGCATGCTATAAAAACTTTTCATATATTATGTTATCTGCTACTATTCCAGACAGTAAATTCAAGTAGAGTTGGACAATCCATCACAGTTAGCATCAAATCTGTAAAACTGAGTAACTGTAGTTGCAATTTCAAGGTTTTTTTCATTGATGTGCCATATAAGTACTTTTTATGTCTTTATCATACAGTGAAGTACAGATGACTCCTAATAGAGGCTATCACTGCATCCGCATACGCAATAATAATGTGCTCAACTTCATATATTACTCAAACACCTGCTAAATATGTAACGATGCTCTTGTTGGAGACATGGCAGCTCCCTTGAGCCTGTTGTCCTTTATCTGGAAACCTACTTGGTTTGCAGATTAGAGGTATATACTGTACCTGTATACTTTAATTTCTCGGAAACATGGTTGATTGAAACATCCTCATGACTTTTCCAGATGAACTGCAGTCAGGAATAGAAGCTGTTGAGGTAAGTGATGAGGACGGTCTGTCACTGGAGACAGAGCTGAAGGAACTGGAAACTCTTGGACGATTGAACTTAAGCTTTCCAAAAGAGCTAAAAACGGCTGAACGCTAAAAAGGAGTGAATGTACAGTGCAATTCTAAAATACAAGACGGATCTGTGAATGAAAGAAGATATATCATTCTAAGGAGTCAAACATACGGCCCCTGGTCCAACACCGGTCCACCACATTGTCCAATTCACCAGTGGGACGAATTTGTGAAATGCCAAAATTACACTGAAGATATTAACCCTTTAACCCCTGACGTGTCTGTGGTGAGCGTTCTGAATGTATGATGTATTTCAGATACTCATAAAAATTCAACCGTTTGTTCAATAGTTAAAATTTCAAAACGTGCTGATAGAATAGACCTTCTTCTCCCCATAGACATCTGAGCATGCTCAGTACACCCCCTGCTGCCTGTGGGATGGGGGACAAAACAAGGCCTACATTTCACATTTTCTTAGTTTAACCCTTATACACCTGGAAATATTTTGTGCCAACTTTCAAATGTATTTTTTTTCTCTACATTAAACCTATCCTAAGAGATTTATCATAATGTATTAAGATGTTATCCACTGTATTTATTTATTGTTTTTAAATCAGGTACTTTTTTTTTTCCTTTAATTTACTGACCTTATAGATTTTTTTTAAAAAGCTCAGAGTTGATTCAAAGGTTTTTATATCAAAACAGTGAAAACTGAAGAAAAAGTGACTTTTTCAACAAAATATATCAGATCAAGCATCTACAGCTGCTGTCTTTTATCAAACTACATGGGTTTTACTGGTGAATCAGTGCTTTTTGCTTTTCGGAGTTCAGCCAGGTGTTAAAAGCCGCTTGACTGATTTAGAAAAAAAGAGCCCAAAACAAAAACTACTGGGCCAAAATTCAAATACCAGTTGTTGTTCAGTATGTTCCAGTTCACAGTTCATGTTCAGCATCCTCAATCTCTTATTTATGTACATTCTGAGCGCCTTATTTAGTACAAGTCTCAGGGGTTAAAGGGTTAATTGTCAAGGGTGTCAAAATCATTTTAGTTCAGGGGTCACATACAGAGCAGTTTAATCTCAAGTGGGTCAAATCAGTAAAATTCAATTTTCAGTCTTTGTTGTAATGAAAAAAAGGTAAAATTAAAATAAAGTTATAAATATAAATTTAAAAAAGTAAAATAGAGCTTCATTCATATAACACTATTTACAATCATCACATAATAATGCATCATTTACTTTTGCTCTTCTTTGTTTTGTTGTGCCTGGCACCACTTGTTTTTTTCTTGCACTTTATTTTGTTGCTGCCTTGACCAGTGAATTTACCCGCTGTGGGATCAATAAAGTCTAATCTTATCAATGTGCATGTAGACTGGGACAAAGACAACAGTCCAATTAAAGTTCAGTTGGTTTAGTTGAGCGGCGGTCATCACTCGACTAAGGTCTGCATGTAAACCTACTGAATGAACTATGAAGTAATACATGTAAGAATGTAAGAAAAGTGAAACACTACATGGAATATGTGTCAAAATCCATCCAACATCTCATGTCACAAGTGTGAGATGTGTGCATTTATACCCCAGTAAATCAGCTCACAACCACTTTAACACTCAAACGCATCAGTTGAACTAAAAGAAACGAAAACAACATCCTAACTAAGACCTCAGTGTTTTAGTGTTTTTACTATTTCTTCACATGGCAATTCTTATTCCCAGTATGAAATATAGTTGCACCGTTTGTCTTCTGTGGTTTCTATCTCTGCACATTTTTACTGCGGTGAACCCTCACGACGCTGATAAATAACAGGCTTCACCTTTTCCTTCGCGGGGCTTAGCGTGACTTAACGTGACTGACTGCTCTCCTGGTCTCTGGGAGAGTGTGTCCTCAGCTGTGAATCACTTGTGTTCGACGCGCACCGGCGTACGCTCACCAACACACGCACGCACTCGTCTCGCCTTTCAGTGGAGATAAGCTCTGAAACGTCGCCCTCCTGTCAAAGGTCAGCAGAGTTGAGAGGTTGCCCTCTGCGTCATTTATAGGCTCTTAAACAAGCCAAATGCCCCGGCTAACTCTCCCTTTTCAGGCAGTTATCAGAAATGATGAGTATCTGCGTTATGCACTTGTCTGCCTGCAGAGATCAGAGAAAAGAAAGACAGCGTTGTGGTGAGAAAAAGGGAAGGAATGGAGGACGGAGATGGCAAAAAGTAAATAAGCAAAAGAAAGAGACAAATAGGTGGATGCTGACAAGTAGCTCTTAACCCTTTAAGACCTAGAACTTTCATTTCTGTAGGGATTTTCAAATTAATTGTACTTTATTCTAAGAAATTGTACATTTAACCTAATAAAACGGATTTTATTATTCTTGCACAAAGCAACTCTGGGTCCTCGGGCCTCTGTAAATGGAATCGTGTGATACCATTCATACTCACCACTTTTGGCCAAAACGTACAGTCAATAGTAGGAGGTAAACTTTGGAATAGCCTGCCCCTCCCAACAAGAGAGAGTCCAACATACATGGTAGATGGACTGCACTTATATAGCGCATTTTCTACATTTTCATGGTGCCTAGAGTGCTTTACAAAGCCTCACATTCACCCATTCATGCACACACTCATACACCAGTGGGCGGCTGCTGCCATGCAAGGCACTGCCAGGCCGTACTGGTAGGGTTCAGTGTCTTGTTCAAGGACACTTCGACATGCGGACAGTTGGAGCCAGGATTTGAACCGCCACCTCTTCAGTCATTGGACGACCCTCTACCAACTGAGCCACAGTCGCCCATACAACACTTTTAAAACTCACTTAAAACAGTGACTTGACTAAACAGTGTCTATTTGTTTTTTTGTTTATTTGCTTGTTTGTTTGTTTTGATGATGTCTTGATCATCGTTATGTGTATTTTTAAATTTTGATTTATAGCGAATGAGTGGTGTATTAATGTTGGCTGTTTTATGTCTTGTTTCTGCCACCTGCCTAGGGACTGCAGATGAAAAGTAGTTATTTTTACTAATTCTGTCATATTTATAAGGGTATATTTTTTTACACAGCAATGTTCATAAATATGCATGGTCCCTATTAAATAAACCAATATGTAAAATTAACTCATTAGCCTCATAGTATAATTGCCTAAGTCGTATTTTTGGCCGAATTGTGGTATCTGCATAAAATCAAGCAGTAGTGTTAGAAGAGTAAAGTTATGCAGATATTACAATTTGGTCAAAAATATGTCTATTATATAGGCAATTATGCTATGAGGCTAACGAACTATAGCACATAATACTAAATGCTAATTGTTGGCTTTCTAACATGATAAACTTCATCGTAACATTTTGCGTGACATTAATATTTTACTATCCTCATAGTCAGAGCTCCTAAAGTAAAGTGGAGATCCTAAAGAAGGTTTGTGGAAGACGAGTGGGCTGTCAATCACACCTGTCAGCAGACATCAAAACCTTCTGTTCACCCTAAAATCTTATTAATGAAACAATAATTTGAAGATGGATCACTAGTACACTTATCAAAGGGTCCAAATGAAACAAACAACACCAGGAATGACCGGTCTCATTTGGTGAATCTGTCACCAATGTTCAATCGCACATTAGGCTTAAACAGGTGAACTTCATGCAATGACCATCATCTTCATGTCGAAACAGTTTAGACAAAATCAGTGTTAACTTTATAGGTATGTTAAACGACATGTCTGAGTGCATTTGTGTCATATGTTGATCAGAAACTATTTCACTTTGATGTAATGTCTACTTATTGTCTTAAACCTCAGAGATTTTTACATTTCTCCAAATAACACAATACAAATGTGTGTTATGGCAAGATGTTCAGGATAATCTCAGCTTTATGTAAACAAACGCTGACATTTTGAAGTCAGATTTCTGAAAACTAGCAAATCTCTTGTGAAAACACACCTTCACTCATGTGGATGAAGTGCTTTGGTGCTTTAAGCAGGTTTATCAATGTCTTAGCTTTACAGGGCAGTGCAATATATGAATAGACTAATAGGCACGTGTAGAAAACTGTCTTTTCTGCACATTGTATCTTGTCTCTCTGGTCTGAGTCTGCCTTGCCTCCTGTCTGATCACCTGTCCATATTCTAAAGTTTTTCACCTGTGGTCCACCTGTGTGTATATATACTTCCCTCTCCTTCATGTTCTCCACCCCTTTACTCTATACTCTTTTGTGTCACCATTGGTCGAGTGCTTGAATTCATTATTATTGTTTTTGGACCTTGCTTTTGTCTTATTCCATATTCTGGATTTCAGACTTTGGTACCTCTGTTTGATTCTCTGCTGTAGTTTGGACTCGGCCCTCATTCTCTGGTCTTGGATTTCGAACTTTGAATTTGTACCTCAGACTGTCCATATAATGAGTTGTATATTAATCCCATGACAATTTACCAAGGGTGAGCCTGAGTGGCACAAAGGGGTTGGGGTATGAACTCTGCCCTCTGATTGCAGAAGGTTCTGGGCTAAATAAGTGTACTTCTTCCAGTTCCTTGGAAGGCTGCATTTGTTTTTGTTTCTTCTATTTTATTTAACCAGACGAAGTCCTATTGAGATCGAGATCTCTTTTGCAAGGGTGACTAGTCCAAGAGGTTAGCAGCATGTGCCATGATAAGCACAAGTTTATAAGATAGGATATCATAATAAATGAAAACAGACAATAATTTAGGAAATGCAAAGTTTGACAAATTATTAAAGTGCAACAACTAAAAACACAGGCACTGACCAAAGGATTCTCGCTCTCATGTCAGTACGATGGAAGGAAAAGTTTGGAATGAAATGAGTTCTGATATTTTCAGATCAAATTGAAAGGTTTTCCAGGTAGAGGGGGTGGCAAAAGTGAAGCACAATTCCCCTTTTCAGTCCAAACTGGGAACATTCAAATGACAAATGTCACAAGTCCGCACAGCATGTTGGGTTTTGTAGAAGAGATGATAAGTATAATGGAGCCAAAACAACAACAGTCTTATAGATCATAGTCAACCAGTGAGTATACCTTCAAGAACTCAAAGAATGACCTTGTGTACAGTTCACATCAGTGAGTGAGGGGACTACAACCAGTGATGAATCTGAAGGCACAATGATAGTATTCAGAGACTGAAGACATTTGGTTGAGGTGCTCATATACAGAACATCACCATAGTCAAGCAATGTTAAAAAAAAGTTGCAGATACAATTTCTGAGGGAGAAGCAGGATTTATTATGATAATAAAACCATAACCCTAACCCTAGCCCGTAAGTAGCTGAGATAGGCTCCAGTACCCCTGTGACCCTAGTGAGGATAAAGCGGGTTCAGAAAATTAATGAATGAATGAATAAAACCCTAGTTTGACCCTCAATTTATGGACCAAGTTAACAGTACGAGTTTGGAAAGAAAGCTCCTCATCGACCTGAAAGACAAGGTTAATTATATGTGGTGAGTATCTCTGGTATTTCATGTTTATGTGGAAATACCATGAATTTGGTTTTGTCAAAGTCTGCAGACAAGATTGGACAATATTAAATACAGTCTGTAAAAACTCTAAAGCCTGGGCAATTGAGGAAGAGCAGCAGTAGATTACCGTGTCGTCAGTGTAAAAATGATATGTGAAATCTGACAGGTTATCACACAAATGATTAATGTAAATAGTAAAAAAAAAAAAAAAAAAAAAAAAAAGGGTCCTAAGACCGAGCCCTGTGGCACTCCTTTGGAGTCGTCTTTACTGGTGAAACAGTACCATAGTTTAGAGTGCTTCTGAACCAAAAGATGACGATCATGTGATGACACATTTGACATGACGACATTGTGGAACCGATAAGTGGACTTGTTCAGCAAACAGACTAATGATTCCAAGGAACTGAGCTACTGGGAAGCGGTTCCCAATTCTCATCCCTAATCAGAATAAACCACAGAACAAGAAAGAGCTGTGTGACCTAATAATTTTGGGTTTCCACCATAAAAAATCTTGACAAACTGCAGAAAATATTTCAGGTACTGGGGAAAAAAAGCACAAACCAAAGAGAAGGACATAATAGGATGAAGTGAGAGATAGCAGTGGGCTGTGTGATACTCTGTGGACTGTGGTTGTGACTGAATTATCCTCCACTGAGGACCACCGTGGCAGCAGACATACGTTTCTGATTTCCTGGGAAGGCTTTAACTTCTTATGGGTACATGGTCCTCCCACAGACAGACACTGTCACTGATGCCTATATATCTGTAGGAATGTCTGCGTGTGTGTGTGTGTGTGTGTGTGCGTGCATGATGAAGCCACTTTGTTCTTGATGGAGTCAGGGCCTAAAAGCTCAGTCCTGGATCACACACACACACACACACACACACACACACACACACACACAGACGACAGGAGGTGTTGGTGTGTGATCCTTTCCTCAGCGGGTTGCTCACAGTCACTATGATAGAAGACTCTTTTTCACTCCAGGGGATCCTATAAACCTGTCATGACCATGATTTTTGTCTCTTTCTCTCTCTGGGTCTCTCTGTCTTTGCTTTTCCTTTTGCTTTTTTTTGTCTTCGGTGCCAGCAGGATGTTTGAGAGCAAATGGTACTTTTCAAAGGTTGTAATAGAAACAAGCCGTACATCAATCAGAACACTTATTTCTCTTATCAAACTCACACATTGTCATTGTCGGGCGGAAACCTCTTATGTCCAAAATGGTTATTTTTCAGGAAACTGGAAAATGATATATATTCTAAATAAATGAATGGAGTTAAAGGGGTCATATTTTTGCTAAACCCACTTTTTTTAGTCTGTGGTTCATGTATTTGTGTATTTGGACCCTAATAGTTCATAAAGTTTGAATTTGAACCCTCCAGGTGCTGCAAAACTATCTTTATATTCATTTGGCAAAAAAGTGGATTTCTATAACCCATTTTAATTCCTGTTTAATTTGTTACATCTATAACTAGTTATGTCACGACGTTTGCACATACAAGGTCAAGACTTCCGAAGAACATTTCTCCGAGTACGACATAATTGTTTATCAGCAGTGGTTGTAGTAAAAACTGAAAATATGTCCAAACTTTGAGCCAATTACCTAAAATGTTCAGTTGTTGGTTAAATGGGACAGAGCAGCACAGCCTACAACCTGGAGGGGGCGGGGCCTGAAGTGGCTCATGTGCATTTAAAGGGCCAGCGCTCAAAACGACCTTTCTGGTGTCATTAATCAGAAATAGGGTTGAAGATGGACCTGTGGAGTTGAATTAAAGAAGAATTCAGACCCAAGCAGAGCATTTACAGTTTATGCAGATCACAGGGAAATGTTTGAAAATGCATAATTCTATTAAAAAAAGCAAAATATCACTCATTTATGAGATGTAGTCAACACTTTTCATTGGTTAAATATTTTTAAAACCGTCAGGCCAATGTGAAGACTGACCAATAGAATTATTTTATGACAAAAGAAAAAGACCAAAAATGGACTTAAAAGGTTTCCACCCGACAGCGACAAAATGTGTACAACCCTCTAAATCACAGGCCCAGAACGACCAGCTGAGCTCCATTATGTTACAAATGTATTTAGTTACAAGCTTCCAAATGTCAGAGATTGGAGGTCTTTCAGTCCTTAACAACACTGTTGTTTTCATCTTGTTTTGATGTTGAACCAGAGCTTCAACTCATAGATGACGCTGATATGTTTGACATTGTTTTCTTAGATTTATTTTCAAGTAGATGGGAACTATGAGGCTGAAACTAAATCAAGGCTGTCAGGTGGTGTGAGATGAGTGCACAGAGTTGAAAACTGGATAAATAGTTTTAACTGTGCATATCAGGCAATATTATCATAATGTGCTGAAACTGTTCTCTTAATAACTTATAAGTTAATTAGAGATTAGATAGAACTTTACTGATGCCTTGGAAATTAAGCTTTTCTAGGAAATTATGCTTCTAGAAGCAGGACAACATTGTATGTACTCATATAACAAGAATTTGAAAATAAAAAGGAAATAAGAAAATACTAACAACAATAACATTATAATAGTACAGTAGTAACAAAAATAATTATATTAATAGTAATGATGATTACAGTAATAGTATTGTTCCATATATGTTACTTCATTTTATTTTATTTTACTTGTTTAGATTTTATTATCTGTTTTGTATTTCTGTTCCTACTTTGAATCTGTACAGCGCTTTGGTCAACATCTGTTGTTTTTACATGTGCTTTATTGATCAAATTGACTTGACTAGTAATGATGACACTTATAAAAAGTAGCATGAGTAAATAATAATAATACACCAGTCGATGGGGGTGGGACCTTTTTGTGTGGAGTTTTCATGTTGGATTCTCTCCGGGTACTCTGCCTTCCTCCCACTATCCAAACACATGCACTGATAGGTTAATTGGTTAATCTAAATTGCCCATAGATGTGAATGTGACAGAGATTCTTTGTCTCTATATGTCAGTTCCTCCAGGATTTTGCAGGATTTTTTTTTGATTGTTGCGGCCTAGAGTGCCTGATTTGTGGTAGCTTTTCCAAAAAATTGCAAAGAAAGTTGCAATGATTTGAGGTTTCTTTTATTAAAGTCACAGGAACATGGGCATTTGCAAATTACCTAGAACAGTCTTTTGAGTTTTTAGCCTTAAAAAGCACCAGGAAGCCATGATTTAAAAAAAAAAAAAAAAAAAAAAGGCTTTTTTTCATTCATTCGTTTATTTGTTTTGAGCTGCCAATGCGAGCAGAGCATCACAGAACGTCAGCCAGTGAGAGCGCAGCGTCACAGAACGTCAGCCAATGAGAGCGCAGCGTCACAGAACATCAGCTAATGAGAGCGCAGCGTCACGGAATGCCAGCCAATGAGAGCGCAGCGTCACGGAACGCCAGCCAATGAGAGCGCAGCGTCACAGAACGCCAGCCAATGAGAGCGCAGCGTCACAGACCATCAGCCAATCAGAGCGCAGTGTCACAGAACGCCAGCCAATGAGAGCGCAGCGTCACAGAACGCCAGCCAATGAGAGCGCAGCGTCACAAAACGTCAGCTAATCGGAGCGCAGCGTCACAGAACTCCAGCCAATCAGAGCGCAGCATCACACAACGTCAGCCAATGAGAGCGCAGCGTCACAGAACGTCAGCCAATGAGAGCACAGCGTCACAGAACGTCAGCCAATCAGAGCGCAGTGTCACAGAATGCCAGCCAATGAAAGCGCAGCGTCACAAAATGTCAGCCAATCGGAGCGCAGCGTCACAGAACTCCAGCCAATCAGAGCGCAGCGTCACACAACGTCAGCCAATGAGAGCGCAGCGTCACACAACATCAGCCAATCAGAGCGCAGTGTCACAGAACATCAGCCAATGAGAGCGCAGCGTCACATAACGCCAGCCAATGAGAGCGCAGCATCACAGAACTCCAGCCAATCAGAGCACAGTGTCACAGAACACCAGCCAATCAGAGTGGTGCGTCACAGAACGTCAGCCAATGAGAGCGCAGCGTCACGGAACATCCGCCAATGAGAGTGCAGCGTCACACAACGTCAGCCAATGACAGCGCAGCGTCACACAACGTCAGCCAGTGAGAGTCCAGCGTCACAGAACGCCGGCCAATGAGAGCGCAGCGTCACAGAACGCCAGCCAATGAGAGCACAGCGTCACGGAACACCAGCCAATGAGAGTGCAACGTCACAGAACGCCAGCCAATGAAAGCGCAGCGTCATGAACCATCCACCAATCAGAGCGCAGCGTCACAGAACATCAGCCAATCAGAGCGCAACGTCACAGAACACCAGCCAATCAGATCAGAGTGTCACAGAATGTCAGCCAATGAGAGTGCAGCGTTACAGGACGTCAGCAAATGAGAGCGCAGCGTCACGGAACGTCAGCAAATGAGAGTGCAGCGTCACAGAATGTCAGCCAATGAGAGTGCAGCGTCACACAACGTCAGCCAATGAGAGCGCAGCGTCACAGAACGTCAGCCAATGAGAGTGGAGTGTCACAGAACATCAGCCAAAGAGAGCGCAGTGTCACAGAACATCAACCAATTGGAGCGTAGCGTCACAGAATGTCAGCCAATGAGAGCGGAGCATCACAGAACATCAGCCAATCAGAGCACAGCGTCACGGAACATCAACCAATGAGAGCGCAGCAACACACAACGTCAGCCAATGAGAGCGCAGCGTCACAGAACGTCAGCCAATGAGAGTGGAGTGTCACAGAACGCCAGCCAATGAGAGCGCAGTGTCACAGAACGCCAGCCAATCATAGCGGAGCATCACAGAACACCAGCCAATCATAGTGGAGCATCATAGAGCGCCAGCCAATGAGAGTGCAGCGTCACAGAAGCAAATACATTAATAAAGATGATCAAGACAAAATAACAATTGCCATGTACACTAGTAATAACAAAATAAATTCAATATGTACTGCTGAAAAAGAAGTGGGAAGAAGAAAACTTATTAAATCCCACCCCCATCTCACATTTATACAACACAACACATGACTTTTTGTTCCTAATGATATAGTAGTAGTAACGACGACAGACGACGCTGATGCCAACGGACGCCGCATGACGACAATAGCTTACGGCCTGTCGGCCGGTAAGCTAAAAATTAGAAATGCTGTGCTTTCATTTCCTTGGAATGAAAGGAAGTGGGTAACCAGTGAGTCCACCATGTGGTAACATGTTTCTGTAGTGGTTCAGTGGTGTGTAAGTTCAACCCCAGTGTTTGAGTGAGGACCAGAAATATTGATGAGGATGGATGGACAGATGGATGGATGGATGGATGGATAGTGCAATATGGGTTAATGCAGTTATACAAGGTACACCAACATATATTGTACATACTAGCGACATTGTACCCGTGGTGCCATTGTAGGATAGCATGAGAGGCAAAAATCAGCCAGAATACCTCACACCATTTGAATACGGACATAAAATTGTGCGTAGTAGATAGTCAGGTAATGTTTCTATTCATTTTGCGAGTTTGGTGGTGATCGGGCCTGTGAAGGCTGAGGAAAACCCGTACAAAAGCCCTCCCGTGCTGCAACATCGATCACATATCGATGGGACATGGGGCAGGGCCGAAATGTGCATTATATAGCAGAATAAAGAATACTCAATCAATCAATCAATAAATAAATAAATAAATGTTTTACATTTTTATGGTAGGTAGATTATTTTAACTTGGTCATTCTATAAGTAGCTTGCAAGGTGAAAAAGTGTGGGCGCAGTACAAATACCACATACAGCTCCTTTAAACTTGTTTTCTTTGTTTGAGTCATTACCGTCTAACTGTTGGGAGACTTTTGTAGTTCTAATACCCAGTACACATGGGTCAGTGATAATGGATAGAATACATTCACAGAACAAAGGTGCCATGTCAGGGCTGCAGAAAGAAGAGCAGAAAATGATGGTGAGCATGATTAAAAATGGACCAGTAATCCCATGGAACATTAACCACTCACATACGACTCAAGTCTGTTTGTTTAAATAGTGAGGCAGCAGCGACACAGATGAATGTCTGTCTTTATTATGATTCCATTAAAAGAGCCAGTGTCATTTTCTCACTTTCTTTTGCCGTGGACTGGTATGCACTCAAACCCTAGGACCAGGTTAAAATGTTTGGATAACCCCCTGGTCCACTGGAGCGTCAAAACCCAGGAGATAAAGAATCAAAGCACAAAACAAATACAAACTTAATGGAAATGTTAGTCTCATTAGAGGGTTTTATTTTTATTTTTGGCTCCAGTTGGAACTGTTTCTGTTTGATAAAGGGATCAGAGAAATACATCTACAAAAAAAAATCCTGAGATAGAGTTTATTCCCTCTGCGTATGCAACTGTCTGTTAACAAAGTACCGTAGTGCTGGGATTGTGACGTCCTTACAGTTAATGCTCCAAGTCGGTCTGAGGGCACTGCAACCACTGAGGTCTCATGCTGCTTACTTCCTTAAATATGGTTCTCACAGCTGATATCATGGAGCTTTACAAACATCATAATCTCTTAAATGAACATGATCCTATCAGCACCGTGAAAAACATTGGAGTAAGACATGACCATGAGGCCCAAAGTCAAGCATTAAGTTGAGATAAACTATTTCTAAGTCAAACTCAAGCCAAGATCAACAGGTCCAGGGTAAGCCTAACGTACAGACTAACATGTCCATGTCAAGAGAGACGGCATTACTAAGTCCTAAGTCAAGCCTTGAGTTAATGCTAGTTAATGGTACAAAGAACTCACTCTTGTCTTCACATTCCTGTTTGGATGACACTGTTTAGTATCAGTAAGAGGAGGAAAAACAAACACAAAACCAATGCATAAGGTTAAGTTTCTGTCAGTTTATTGTATCCATTCAGTCATTTATAACAACCAGTAGTTTGAGGTACAGTTTATTCCACCGTATGTTGTACTGTCAGCTCAAGGTAAAAGTGTACAGATTGAAGTACAATGTAAACATATAAACAGTTAAAGTTGTGAACTTCATAGCTGATTTGTAAGAAGCAAGTGAGTTACTTAATTCCTGTCGTTCAAACCAAGGGCTGTGTTCTGTTTACAGTTCATCTGCATTGTTTTCCTTTTACACTGCAGTTTTGTAAGAGAACTATAGTCAGCTTTATTCCTCTACTACATGTGCTGTGTCCCTTTTATACATGTGTATGTGTGTCTGACATCAACATGTTTTCCTTGCATCCTCTATTTGTTTAGCTGCTTCTGTTTTCTGGCAGAAATACCTTCCAGAAAGTTTTTGCACACAGTAAATGAACGGAGCCCTGGTTATGCTTTATTTTTCTTCAGACTTCTTGTTTTGGTGACTGTTTGGTTTACGCCACGGTTTGGAAAGTCCAAAAGACTGGACCAAACAGGAAATATGTGAAAATGCCTTCAGTCAGACACCAAGCTAAATGATTCGCTGGTAACTTGCTAATTACCATTAAAGCTTTCAGGAGGAACTTGTGTTTGTGAAATTTGGCAGTGCATTGCTTTTATCAGTGTTATGCAACAATATATGTACTGCATGCATCAAACTGAAGTTCCTTGGGGTATACAGTGAATTTCCTGGTAGACCACCACATTCTGGAGTCTGGTTAGAATCTGGCTCAGGGTCTTTGCTGAATATCATACCTTTTCTGTCTCCACTGAGTCCATCTGAAAAACTGGGAAAAGAATGCTGAAAATATCTTTAAACTTAGAGGGTCCCAAGTTAAAGAACAGGTCCAAGAACTACTTTTAAGGTGGGACCAGTACGGCCTAAGTCA
The DNA here is from genome assembly GCF_902148855.1 of Sphaeramia orbicularis. Taxonomy (NCBI): domain Eukaryota; kingdom Metazoa; phylum Chordata; class Actinopteri; order Kurtiformes; family Apogonidae; genus Sphaeramia; species Sphaeramia orbicularis. Next base: position 8,896,460 of record NC_043962.1, on the reverse strand, counting down.
AGTCTGAAGTCTGGATCTTAGAAGAAGATCCAACTTAAGCTCTTCCACATGAAACCAGCAGTGTATGTCTGTAGTTTTACAGCTTTATAATCCCCATAGGGAAATTTGGTCTGCGTTTTACCCATAATACACACACACACACACACAGTACCTAGCATTAGCATTAGCAATCAGAATGTAGCACACATTAGGAGCAGTGACCTGCCATTGATGGTGATCCAGTACCAACTCCAGATCTTCATCAGTCCTGTAGTCAAGGACACCAAGAGGAGAATGAACTATATGTACCTGTTTTTAATGATGGGGGAAACCAGAGGAAAGTTCTTGTTGATTCAGATTCAGACTACTTTATGAATCCCCGAAGGGCAATTCAGTTCACAGTTACCCTGCCTTATTGGACGTCAAAACAATTAGGGACAAACAAACAAATGCAAGACATTCATAGCAGCATATGCTAGCCACATACATACACATTCACATTCATACACATTTTTGTTGTGAGGCCTAAGTGCTAACCACTACACCACCATACCACCCAAAATAATAATAGTAAAGGTTTTTCACCGATTAACATGTAAAAATGTGTGCTTTTTCATCTAGTGACCATGTGGAGAACTGCAGAAGTAATCTATCATAGCTTTGTCACATTCACCTACTTTGCCACAGACTCATACTGTGAGTTGTTATGGTTCCATGACAAGACTCCAAAAGTGGAGCCATGACGCTTCTACGACCAAAAGAACTCAAACCTGTTCTCATTAGCGCTACTGTGTATTTGAATTCAACACTCCTGCCCCATACTCCGTTTGCTTACACAATCCCTCCATGTTATGTTTTAGTATTTTAATTCCAATGGTCATTTTTCTATTTCGAGACCTAACATCTACATTCTGTTGACTGGTAATTTTAGAAACGGCTCCAGAGGCTGATTTACTGATACGTAGAGGTCATGGCTTTGATTTATTCACTTCCTGTAGTGCTTGTCTGTTATTTGCTCTCATGTTTTTTTCTTCTCTTAATGGTTTTCTTTGTCTCTGTTTGCTAGATCATCTGATAAATAACTATTCTGTTATTTAACTCTCAATTTAGTAACTTTTCCAGAGTACACACAAACTCTTCACAAAGCTCTTTTACATGAAGAGATAAGAGTCACGAGACTGATTGTGATATGTTATAAAATATTTTTGCTTATCTGGAGGGAGGTAATAATGTGAATCGATGGTCAGTTTAGTAGTTAGTTGTTGATTGATGGTGTTCAGTCCAGCCCTTAATGACCTGTCAGATGGAGGGGAAAAATGGGGTCAAAGGTCACTGGATTCAGATCAGCAGAGCACCACTGCCACTATGGTCATCTCTCTCCTCTTGTCTCAGATAAAGATGAAGAGTGTTTGTTTTTTCTTGTGGTTCATCATGTCGGAAGTGAAGTCGGGCCGTCCTCCAAGAGCAACATGCGAAACTCGAAATAGAAGGTTGAGGTTTGGAAGGGGAGTTTTGATGGAAAGAAAACAGATAGGAGATAGAGATGACAAGAAAACTACAAGAAAGCAGAACAATCTCCTACCGGGCTTTAAGAGGCCTTGTTTAGTTTTTTCTATTAAAGTCTGTTATGAGCTGGACTCTGACTGAACACTCTAAATGTTTTAACCCATAACGACCCACTACTACTTCTGCAGCAGTTTCCGAATGAATTTCTCTCTCTATTTAACCATTCTTAAGTGATTTATCACCATTTATTATAATATTATCCTCTATATCTTGCATTTTTCACTGTAAATCACGTATTTTTGTATTTTTAATTTCCTATATTAAACCCTTAAGGACCCAGTGTGACTTATGTGACTGTTCCCAAAGTAATTTTTCTCTCTATTTAACCTGTCCTAAGTGATTTATCACCATTGATTATAATATTATCCTCTGAATTTTGCTTTTTTTTCTGGTGAAAATCATTTATTTTCCTATGTTTAATTGACTGATCATGAAGATGTTTATAAAAGGTCAGAGTAAAGTCAAAGGTTATTATGTCAAAACAGAAAAAAACTGAAGAAAAGGTGACTTTTTCAGTAAAATACAGCATTAACTGAACATAAACCCTGTGTGTCCATCCACTGTCATTGATCCAACTCCATGGGTTTTACTGCAGGGGCGGCTGCTCGTCTTTCAGAGAGGGAAGCTCATTGTTGGCTTACATAAAAAAAAAAAAAAAAGTCAAGTTATTTAAACGTAAATTCGGCCCTCTGTTCCTTTTTAAGAAAATGGTCAGTGACCTTATCGTACCAACTAAACAAGAAAATGTTGAAATGATGTTGAAATGATGTTGAAATGAAACAAGGAAGTACAATGAGTGTTTTATTTACAGTGCAAGAAATGAGCAAGTAATTTCGTAGTGGTTTCTCTCTCGATTTCACAGCAGAATGCATGATGGTATTAAACTGAACTCTGTCAGTGAAGGAGTAGATCTGAAAATAGCTGTCAATCAAATGGGATTCAGCCTTTCGACTGATCCTTCAATCAGCACGTGGAAGCTTGGCGTCCAGCCCGGCCGAGCTCCGCCCACAGCTCCATTCACCCCTAGAGACACCGAGTGTCCGGGGGTGGGACAACATCGTGGCATTTATCCAATTACCGTCCAGTTTTGAGGCAATGAAGAAAAACTGTTCCACTCAGTCCCATTGAAGTGCATGGACGCTGAGCGTCTACAGGCAAATGCACTGAGCAGAGATCGAATGAGAAAACAGTGCAACCAGAATGTATGAGAAGTGAACAACATCGAGTCTGTTGATTTGTGATAAAGCTGATTCTGAACGAACTCGTCTGTGAGATGAACGTGTTCTAACACATTTGTAGTCAATAAAATGTCAACACAAACGAACAGATTTGATCATTTAATTTTTGTAATTTTAGGGGAAGCCGAGCTCCCTTTGCAGTATATGAGAAATCGCCTCTGTTTTACTGGTGAATCAATGTTGTAGAAGATGACGGTGTTTCCACGGTAACGACAGAGCCTCTGAACGTCCAAATGGGTCATATCTGATGACCATGAAAAGATGACAAACTGTATTTTACACCAATTATTTACATCACTCCAATCCACTTTATTTATATAGCACATTTAAACAGCAAGAACGTTTCCAAAGTGCTGCACATCATACAAACAATAAAACAATTAAAAGAAATACTAAAAACAATAAATAAGTACATAAAACTACAGCAACACTCTAAATAAATTATTTACATGTATTGATAGGATTAGTGGATCAACAGGTATTAAACAGTTTAGATCAGTAGATGGTTTTGGTCGGCAGTGGGTGTTTGAATCACAATGGGTTAAAGTAGAAATTAATCTAAACTTCTCATCTTCACAACTTTTGTCACAAATTGAGGTACTTTGCAACTATGTATCACCAAACCACAACATCAAAATCTATTCTTGCACTTGCTGACTGAACCCATACCCTGCCATCATCATTCCCTGTCAGCCCATTTGTTATTAAAGTGCTGGAATGTGTCTGGTACTTCATCATGGCGGTCACTCTGCAGCAGGAGGCCACATGACTGAGCGACGTCCTCACCCTCGCCTCACAACTCTCTTTCTCTCTCTCTCACACACACACACACACACACACATACACACACACACACACACGCACACACACACACACACGCTGCAATAAAAACACAGGTACACCTATGCCTCCTTCCACTGATCATGAGTATTATACTGTAAAGAGACACACAGAGCTGATGATGGCTGAGCGGTGGAGTTGATAGATGATTCTGGGAGGTGTTTATTGAGCAGGGGGGCACCGTGGGTGTCAGAGCCAGTTCATTTCCAAGCTATTCTACACAGACGTCTATGTTTTTATATAATATGTCTTATGCTGTAAGTCCAGTATCTAGGCCAACTATGACAAAAAAAAGTCATTTTGTAGGTATTCTTAACTGGATGTTAGAGTTTATCCTCCTGTGGTTTTTATTATATAATATAAATTTTAGAACCATGAACCAAGAAGAGGTAATTATATTAATAATTTAATTCCAGTGGTACCTTTCACTGGGTTGGAATAATTGGGCAGCAAGTAAACATTTAGTCCTTGAAGCTGCAAAGTGATCAACATAAAGAATTGAGTGCCTTTGACCAGGTCCATATGGTAACGGTGATGACCAGGTTATGTTTTTTTGCCGCCACAGGGGAGGGAACTGTAGGGTTTTCAGTTGATTGCAGTCTGAAATTTTACCACTAGATGTCAATAAAGAGCACACACTAACCTTTAGCTGCAGGGCGAAGTCAAGTGAAGGTTAACATCTGGTCAAAAAAATGTAATTACAATAATCTACACCAATATTTTGGGTAGGTCATTACTTATATTTTTAGGAAAATGTATTTTGAGATGAGAAAAAATGTGTGAAAAATAAATTTGAGGAGTTTTATGAGTGTGAATGTTTGGAAAGTGACAAAGTTTTATACTGTCATTCTGGGTTCATTTTATAAACTCCCATATATAAACTAAATTTATTCCAAATACATTGATATTTGACTATTATTACCTCCACTAAGGAACGGTGGAGGTTGTGTTTTCATTGGGGTTTGTCTGTTTGTGTGTTAGCAAGATAACTCAAAAAGTTATGGACAGATTTTGATGACATTTTCAGGAAATGTTGATACTGGCACAAGAAACAAATGATTAAATTTTGGTGGTGATCGGGTATTATTTACGTCATATTCTAATCACACAGTGTTTAAAATTAATAAATGCATATATCTATGCAAAATGCATTTGAATATAATGTTAATATTGTAATATATTGTATATTGTAAATATTGTAAAAAAAAAAAAAAAAAAAAAAAAGGTATATGATATTGATAATTGAAATAAAACATGTTTAATTTGATATTTACTTTTGTTGTCCATCTGTCCATCTGTGTGTGATTGGTCAAAACTCTCGCTGTTTAGGTATGATCAAATATTTTTTTCCTCTAACCAATTATTAGATTGTAAAATAGAAGGTTTAAGGTATACACTGAATACATTTTAGGATGAAAATGTCATTGGAACGTCACTTTTGAGAACTTTGTAATCCTTGCAAAAAATAGACGTTAATTTTTTGTCCATCCATGACGCAGTAGTTTTTTATATATTTCATTTGAAAATATTTGAAACAAAATGTTGTCCTTTGAGTATGTTTAAGATGGCATTTAGACCTTTACAATTACACAAAATATTTGTCTTAAACTTGTCTGGTTCAAAAAGTTATGAATCAAACAGTCGTGGGCTGTCCATCTGTAACACCCTTGACCTCACCCTGCAGTTTTACGTGAGCCAACTCCACCAAAAATTCATTGTGTTGTCTAAAACAGTCATAGTATTTAACGTAAACTGAAAACTACACTGTGCAATGTTGGAGTCAAGGCTGTCACTGCTGTAGTTTTTTTAGATTAATAAAGCTAATCTGAAACAGCATAAATTTCGCTAAAGAATGAAGGAATGAAAGGAAAGACTTTCAGACTCACTGTGCCGTGGAGCGAAACGTTTTTTCTTACGGTGTAACTCTTCTTTTATGTGAGGACCGGCCAAGACTGACTCTTTTTTTTTTTCCTTTCTGCGAAACACTTTCTATTGACCAGCCGGTGAACCCAACAGACACATTCACGGCCCTTCCTTTGTCTGATATCTGTTTCAGGACACTTAGTTTTCTTGCCAGGAGTTTTCCTGCCAGTAAGCTCATCCACCTCCCCGTTAGCTACTTTATTGTGCTGGTTGGCTGACTGACTCCGGCTCATTATGAGCAGGTGACAAGGACAGGATGAAGATAGAGGGTAAAGATCAGTGGAGCTGAGAGTCCACTGAGGCTTAGTGGGAGAGGATTTTATGCGTTATTATCATAATTAGTTTGTGAATCTGCCATATATATATATATATATATATATATATATATATATATATATATATATATATATATATATACATACATATATACATACACATACAGTATGTAATGTGCTGCCTGGCTCCTTTAAACTTACACTTAACTTCTCTCTAAAAATACTAAGTCATTAGATTTTCCTGGAGTCATTCTGGTCTTATTTGTTTTATTTGGAGCCTCTATCAGACTCAGAATCAGAATAAGAATGAACTTTATTGCCAAGTACATTTTCACAAGGAATTTGTCTTGGTGTGTTGGAGACGATATATAAATTAAATATGAATGTAAAAAAGTGTTCCCTCTTTCAATTTGTCTTCTGTTAATAAGATTTTTGACAGAATAGAACACTTGGGTACCTGCACCTGTTTATGCTTATTCCTCATAACGGTTCCAGGGGCGGAGCCTATTTATGTGAAGTATGTACAGCAGTAAAATCAAAAGTTTATGTGAAAAAACTGCTTCTATAAACAAATGAAGTGGTCATATTTAGTGTGACCTCCCTTTGCACTTAACATATCTTTAACCCTTTTGTTCAGACAATATGAGATTTATTGCATTTATTTTCTGATGTTTTATACCAGGTCTTATTTAACATATGTCAGATGTTTCTAATTGTTTGTGCAGCTTCTTGGCATAGGGTCAGAGGTCACACTAAATAGTATTATATACACAGGATAGAATAAATATGCATAGAAATACTATGTGATGTGTGAAGTATAAAAACTATGGTTCTCTGATTTAAAAAAAAAAAAAAAACTTTTTTCAGTAGTGAATATTGCCCTGTTGTATTTCATTTGAGTGTGTATATGAAATAGTTGGACTGAATCCAGAGTTCCTGTGGCTGTGCAGTCTGTAGCACAACATCAAAACAACCAGTCATTCATCAGCCTCTGCTTTAACCATGACTGGCTTGACTTTCCCTTTTCACACTTTGTTGCATTTTACTTTTGTTTTGGCACTTTTATCTTTGGTGATTTTAATAGTTTGTGCTCACAAGGGCGAGTGACAAATTGGCACGGCTGAATGCTGGACGGATTAGATTTCTTCAGTCTCTGTTTTCCTTCTTGCTTTGAAGCGTGTGTCAGAGCAAAGAGAGTATTATTTAAGAAATTTAACCAATAAAGACCCAAACATCCACCGAAGACCAAAAGCATTTACTGATCTAAACTGTTTAATACCTGTTGATAAAATAATCCTACCAATACATGTAAAAAATTGGTGTAAAATGCAGTTGGTCGTCTTTTCATGGTCATCAGATATGACCCATTTGGACGTTCATTGGCTCTGTGGAAACACCATCATCTTCTACAACATTGATTCACCAGTAAAACCCATGGAGCTGGATCAATGACAGTGGATGGAGACCAAGAAGATAATTTTGTGTCTTTATTATGCAAGCAAAGGCAAAAAAGGCAAACAAAAATATAGTTTTGAAACTAAAATCAAGGTTTGAAAAAAAAAAAAAAGTTTAAGCTTAACAAAATTGTTTGTGTTCTCATTTTCTTTCATTTCAAATCTGAAAATTCTGCTTGCAGGCCAAAATGTTTTGTCATTTTAAAAGTTTTGTTTGCAAGTCCAAAGGTTTTGCACCTCTAAATCTTTTGCAAATCAAAAAGTTTTGCTTGCAAGTTCAAGTGATATTAACTTCCAGGTCAAAATCATTTGCGAGTAGAAAAGTTTTGCATGTCAAAATCTTCTGTGGAGCAAAAACTTTTGTAATGGGCAGGATCTACAGGAGCAGAAGTGGTGGATTTCTATTGGTAGCTTTCTTCAGATTGACAGTGTGGCTGGTGCCTGGTCATCCCACCCACTTGATCATGGTGGGAACTAGGGCTGAAAGATATCTCGTTATCGTATCGATATCGAGATATGAACATTCAAGATATTAATATCGAAAAAGCAACGATATAAACGATATAGATTTCCCCCGTGCTCGCCCTGCATGTACAGCTCTGGAAGTCAAAACAAATTTAATTTATTTGTACTTTATGTTAATGTTGATGACTGGCAGTGAGTTCTTATAAATAAAATTGCACTTTGCACTTTCTTTTGTATTATGATGTTAGTATTTTTCTGAAAAATGCTTTGTTTTCACCGAACCCGTAGTCATATCATATCGTATCAGTATCGAGATATCTGGCATGAATATTGAGATATGAAATTTTGTCCATATCGTTCAGCCCTAGTGGGAACTGGTGAGCCACCCTGCATAAGATTTAGAGGTGCAGAACCTTTGGACTTGCAAAGAAAACCTTCAAAATGATAAAACATTTTGGCCTGCAAGCAGAAGTTTCAGATTTGAAATGAAAGAAAATGAAAACACAGTTGATTTTGCTGAGATTAAAAATTTTGAAACATTCATTTTTAATTGCAAATCTTGATTTTTTTTTTTTTTTTGCCTTTTTTCCCCTTTGCTTAAATAATAAAGACACAAAATTATCTTCATAGGAGACACGTGGTTTATGTTCAGTTAATGATATATTTTATGTAAGAGTTGCTTTTTCTTCAGTTTTCTCTATTTCTGACATAATAACCCTCAACTTTAATCCGAGCTTTTATGAACATCTACATGATCAGTGAATTAAATGTAGGAAAATACCAGATTTTCACTCAAAAAAAAAAAAGTAAAATAACAAAGATAATATTACAATAAATAGTGATAAATCACCTAAGGACAGTTAAATACAGAGAAAAGTTCATTTGGGTCACATAAGTAGCACTGGGTCTTTATGGGTTAAAAAACAGAAAACAAAGAGAGACGTTCAGTGTTCTGAGCGAAGGAAGCGCTGAAGCTCAATGTGTTTATTCGTCCTATTTATACCCTTTGTTTTATCAGACATCTATCATTATCAGACTGTTCTGTTTTGCTGTGTTTATACGGCGTCTGATTGTGTGTGTTTTTTCCATCCTGACGTCTGCAAAGACTTCAGCCCGGCAACTGTACATACAATCTGCTTGGCTTGGGTCTAAATCATGATAAATCTCCTTGCATTAATTCATAACGTTCATGAGGTTAAGGTCTGTTGGCGAAATTTTTGTTTTACTTGATGGATGACATGACTGCGAGCAACAAACAGCCACCGACGCAAACCATGTTACAAGATGTATCACCGATTCTTTCCAGGCTTTATAAGAAATCAAACAATTTGAAGTGTCAAGTGAGTTAAACCGACCTCAAGCGAGTCAAATGTTTGGATCTGCGTTCATGATATATGTTAACTCATGTCTGCAGCTTCAGATCACGTCCGCTGGATTTGGCTGGATATTAAGGCGAGTGCTGTGATTTGTTGCTTTGTTGTATTCACCACCGAAAATATATATACTACATACCTATTTGGACGTTCTTTCTTCAGCCGTCTGCTCCGAGACAGAGATAGTATCTTTGAAGGATTGTCTCCAATGGCCAGAACATAACTTACTTTGTGTGAAGTAAGTTATCTGTGAAAGCTGATAGCAGGCCAACATATCTGTGTGTATTTGTGTGTCTGTTTCTGTCTCTGTATATTTCAACCTCTCCCTCTGTTTCTCCCTGTCCTCTGTCTCACATCTGCCCTGACAAAACATCTGTAAAGCCTGCTCGTTTGTTCTCGGAAATCAACACTTCCACAAGAACACAGGAAATAAAGAACATAGGAACTGATTTATTGCTGCCTTTAGTGGGAGGATATTCATTATTATGTTGCATTGGCTAAAATCATCTTACTAATGCAATTAAATATCTGGCACCTGATGGAGGAAATACCTTATAGCGTTTTAGTTCAGGGGCCACATCCCCCTAGTATGATCTGAAGTGGGCCGGACAAGTAAAATGATAACATAATAATATAAAAATAATGTCAATTCCAAAGTTTTCTCTGGGTTTTAGTGAAAAAAAAAGTAAAATTACATGATGAAATTGTTTACAGCAGTCCGTAAAAAATTGTGAACAACATGAACAACCATGAAAGAACTGAAATAAATAAACCTCATAAGTCTGTTTTTGGTCTTTTTTTTTTTTTTTTTGTGTCATAAAATGATTCTATTGGTCAGTCTTCACGTTGGCCTGGTGGTTTTAGAAATATTTAAGCTGATATCATCATGGCTGTGTGTGCTGACGTCAGCATCGACATAGACAGTATAGACAAATTTCTTCCATTATAAGTAAATGGGAAAAAAGAAGATTTTAGAAATTCAGAAATAATTTGAACTTTGACCTACTTTTCTCAAAATGTAATCACATCTATTCTGGGTCACTGGCAATCTCTAAACCCAATTTGGTATGAATTCAACCAATAGTTTTGCTGCTAGATTGTTAACAAACAAACAAACAAACAGAACCAAAACAATACCCCTTGCCTCTCACTCGGGGGGCGGGATAATAAACAAGCAATCATCATCTATATATATCCTAATGATATCATTTATTTATAGCATTATTTATGGTTATGTAGTTTTACATGTGCTACTGTATGTTTAACCCAGTGTGACATTTGTGGCAGTTCCCAAATGATTTTTTTCTCTGTATTTAACTGTCTTTAAGTGGTTTATCACCATTTATTGTAATATTATCTTCTGTGGTTTGTGTTTTTTTCAGTGAAAAATAGGTATATTCCAACATTTAATTTACAAATCATGTATATTTTCATAAAAGCTCAGAGTAAAGTTGAGGATTATTATATCAAAAACAGAGTAAACTGAAGAAAAAGTGACTTTTTCAGCAAAAGCTATCATTAACTCAACATAAAACAAATGTTTCTATCCACTGTCACTGATCCAACTCCATGGGTTTTACTGGTGAATTAATGTTTTAGAAGATGACGATGTTTCCACGGTAACTACAGAGGCTCTGAACATCCAAATGGGTCATATCTGATGACCATTAAAAGATGACAAACTGTATTTTACATCAGTTATTTACATGTATTGATAGGATTAGTGGATCAACAGGTATTAAACAGTTTAGATCAGTAGATGAGTTCGGTAGATGGTGGATGTTTGGGTCTTTTTGGGTTAACCCTGTAAAGCCAGAACCATTAAACCACTGACAGAAAATTCAAGTTCTTTGAAACTGGAGCCTTTATTGGTCCCTCTGAACAACCAAAAACATTTTTTTTTTCAAATATTAATTTCCATATATGAGTTTCAATTTTGTCTCATATTTGATACATCAGGTCTCAATGCTCAAATATAATTATTTTTGAACAAACAAAAACATAATATAACACAAACATGTCTAACAAATTGGTAATTCCTTTTCAAAATTGCCAAAGTTCTGCCTCCTTCCCCATTAATTTAATATTATAGTGTCACTGGAAAGGCCTCTGGTGAATGAATTCCTCCCCCCTGGTGGATTATCTGTGTATTGCATGTATCTAATTGTATGCATCAGGTTTTTCTAGAAAAAAAATATCACGCTGATCATGTAGAGGGCTTCAAAACTCATGTATGAAATATGATACATTTGGCGTTGTAGGGTTCGGTCAACTTTTACTTGATTTGACCTATTTTACAGTACAGATAAAAAATTTTTTTTTGCAAAATAGACTTCAAACTATTCTTTTTGTAAATGGCATCAGCTGAAGCTTGTGTTTTTATAACTTGTAGTACACAACATGTAGACGATTGAATAATGAATGCAATAAGACAGACATAAAGTTATAATGATGATAAATCTTCTGTCTTACTGTACTGAATTCCATCTTGGCAAGAGTTATTTCAAACTGTAACTCTTTTTTTTTTTCCGTGTATCCGTGTGTGTGTGTGTGTGTGTGTGTGTGTGTGTGTGTGTGTGCGCATGTTTGCAGCTGACTCAAGGTTATCTGAAGTCAGTGTGTGTTAATAAATGAGACTGCAGATGGTAGTACCACTCCTGATTTTGTCTGGATGTTGTCCAACCTCAGCTGAATAAAATCCAGGCCTTAGCGTTGGGTTTTATAGTATTTGCGATGTGGTCGGTGTTTATTGGAGCAGCATCATCTTGATAAAACCTCCAAACCCAGTCCAGGTCAGTCCAGTTCACCACCTGTGTTTGCAGGGAGCGTCTCGTTCCTCTGCGAGCTGTAAATTTGAGCCCAACACTGACCAAAGAACACATTATTTTGAGGTCAAAGGTCATGACAGCTCCACTTGGATCACCAGGAACTATCAATTATAATCCTCAGTGAAAATAAAACATCTGTGCGTGTTTTTTTTCCTCAAGTTTTCATGCATTTGTTTCTTTTGCCCATCAGGGAAAATGCCCATGATGGATCAGTCGCACTAACCTGTGTTTTCGGTGTATGACCTGTGCATCACCTCCCTTTATCCTGACTTTCTTTATCTATAATCTGTGAGTCATCAAACCGAGGGAGTGTTGCAGCAGAAATGTGTGGACTCTGAGCCAACTCTAATATGCAAAGTGTCCAAACCTGCCTCTTAAAAAGTGTTTCAGGGATTCAATTTTGTAATACCGGTAGCTCATCTTTCTTCATAATCCCAACTCCCTGTTGACATCCCTTTTCTGGACACTTTAGAAAACTTTCCTCACCTTCCTTTGAGACGTACAGCATAAAGCTGAGAAGATGGAGACTCTTCTGTGTTGAATCCAGCTGCTTTTTTTCTTTTAGTTTATCCTCTTATATCTAGATTTTATAACGGTACAACAGGGGTTTATGGAAGCCAGTTTGGGTGTGCCTTCTTGTTTTTCTCTGGTGTTCTGATTTAAAACATGGCGATAACACTGGTCTGTGAGTAAAATTAGGGAAAGTTTACCCACTTTGAATCACTAAAAAAGAAAAATTTATCCAAAATGCTGTTTGGAAATAGTTTGAAAGATACAAACTGAGATCAAAAATGTGAAATTATGCGAATTAATGAGAGAATGGGTTTCACTCGACTTCAAAACTCTGTCTGTACATTATAATACATTCACTTTACACATTCTTTAAACTGGAACATTTATAAATCTATTGTATAAATTTATATGTATAATAGCACTTTATCATATAAACTGAAAATATGAGCAAACCAGAGCGTTTGTCATTTGTTTCAGTTTATTCAAGTTTGTAAGATTTAACACATTTAATCTCTGAAGCAGATTATATGAGGCTCTTATACTTTTACTTTATACTTTTATTCCAACATGTCAGAGAAAAAATATTATAGTTGTTACTCAACTATGTTTGTCTGTAGTTTTCCTTCCCTTTCTTTTCCATTCAAAACCACATATCTCCAAATGTGTTAAATGATTCTGATTGGAAAATTTTCTTTAAAAAAGTTTCTTTAAAAAAAAAAAAAAAAAAGAAAGAAAGGAAAGGAAAGGAAAAATCCACAGTTAAAATGTTAAAAACAGACCAATTTTTTTGAAGCTAATGAAAATTGCTGGCTCGAAAACGTGATGATTTCACTGAATAAGATTCACTGCTTTAGAATCAGTTTTTATCGTGTGTTAATACTTTTACGGTAATAAATGTATTGATCTTGTCAGGGCTAATAAGTTTGATAATATTTGTAAAACTTTGCCTGCATTTATGCCAAACAGGACATTCTTTTTTTCTCATTGATTTTTGGTCTTTGGATTTTTTTTATTTGTGTGTGTGTGTGTGGTTACATCCATTTTTCTATATTTCTGAATTTGTAATCTCATTCTCGTGTCATTTTTCTCCCTTTATTGGCATTTTATGATTTAAATCTATCAAAAAGATGATTTTTTAAAAAGAAATTTTCTTCTTCTTCTTCGTCTTCTTAGTATTATTATTAATGACAATAATAATAGTTGTTTGTTATTGTTATTAGTAATAGTAGTAGTAGTAGTTGCATTAAAAAAACATATACAATGTTCATGAGATGTAATGTTTACATAATGTTTATAATTATATATAATGTACACTATAATGTACATTAAATACTACTTATTGTATTGAATACTTCCAATACTCATAAAACACACATTTATTTAATTCCCAGGTTAAATATTTTCACCTGAAACACATTTTTTTTTAAATCAGGATATAATAATGGTCAAGGATTTTTTGCTTCTCTTCAAATAACTAGTTACTTTTATGTAAAGTTTGTCACAGTATGTAGTGAAGGGTTTAAATACTTCTTCAACAGTGTCAACAATAACACAGAATCACCCATGACAAGGCTGACTTTAGTGTCTTTATGGATCTCTTAGTGCTCTCAAACATTTCAGAATACTTCATTGTTTATTGTTGAGGCTGTTTGGTCATAATTATCTCTCTCTCTCTTTTCTTTTTTTTTTTTTTTTTTTTGCCATCAGTGTCCAGCTGTGTCCGGAAAAGTCTTCATTCATATCAGTCATAGTCACAGACGGGAGGATCCACACACACACACACAAATACAGGCGGAGAATAGGGAGGAACTATCTGCTCCCAAATGATCCAGACACAACCTGCTGCAACAAAAGAAGCCTCAGAGCACATGAATCATGTCATCAGATGCACAACACACACACAGGCTTTTAAACTAATTGTAATTTTAGTTTTGTTGCATACTCTGGAAAATTTAGTAGTAGCTTTTCTATTGGACACATGCGCAAAACTTTACCGATGTTTACTAAATGTCGAAAAAACAGAAGTGCTTAATGTCAGTTTTTCTATTAAATCACAAGTGTGATGATTTGTTTATTTATTATCACGAGATGACACAGGAAGTCATTCCATAAACATGGCAACAAACGTAAATATTGTGTTGATTTACAGATATATTCATTATTATTATATATTACCTCTCTACAGGGGCGCCGCTTCATCCTGCTTCTTTTCAAATGGTTTACTTTCTTTTTTATGTAATACTTTTGTTGTTGATTTTATTGCAAATATTCAGAATAAATAAACTAACAAACAAACAATTGTGGGCCCCATGAAAGCTAAACGTTGTGGGTCCTTTCATAAAATTCAATATCTTGTTGATCTGTCAGAGCCGGGGGGTGGGGGGGGTGGTATGTATGTATGTTGGGGTGCGGTCCATACATAACGTCACTTGCACTAGCGTGAAAATGAAACTGAAACTTAACATACCTTCAACGTCCGATTCCTGACTTTTATTCCTCTCTTATACAGCAGATCTTACATGAAATTTTCACAACTTCTAGTCTGTATCCACTGGACCCCCTCCACTACTCTATGGGCCCCCAACAAATGCTGGGCCCCATGAATTTGTCATTTTTACCCCCCCTTATCAGTCCCCCAGCCCCTCAATTCTGTACTAAATTAAAAAATTATTCAGTTTCCTGATGTGCCCACACATACTGCGCTGTGTTTGTTTTAAAATGCTTCACGTTGTAACATCTGTCAACATCTGTTTTTTTTTTTTTGTTCATGCGACTCTAGTTACAGAAAAAGGTCTTTCCATTGCAGTTTTGCATGATTTACCAATTGCACTATGCCTGAAAAACTACCTCTTGCCAGCGCAAAAACTTTTAAACGATAAACAAGTTTTGGCGAAATTGTCATTTTTCCATTAGGTAAATTTTATGCACAAGTTATATTTGCACAATTTCAGGGTCAATGGAAAAGTGACTACTGTCAAAAGGTGGGTTTTCTGCAGTTGTTTTTTTTTCCCTAATGACATGAACTGTAAAATGACTTAAAAACCATCAGTAGTAATCTTTCAGGACAGAAAAAATGTGTGGTTTATAATCTCAATGAGAAACAGGAGAACAGAGAGCATGCAGAGCTTCAGTGACAGTGATTCAGTCCTAAATTTAAAGAAGCTCCACCTTAACCTCAGTCAGCCGCGTATGGAAAAACAAAATATTTCCTGGGTCAGTGGGATCTGTGTGTATCTAGAGAAAGCACTGGGGGTAAAGGTAGTGCAGTTTTCATTTGAAGATAATTTGTTGTTCGTCAAGCAGGAATGTGTTCCATTGGCCATGGGGGCCATCAATCTTCCAACCAGATTGGGCGACTGGTCAGATGCCTGAGCGCTCCTCTGGGAAAACAGGCGGCCATGTTAATGTTAATGTTAATGTTAATGTTAATATGGAGAGAACACGGGTGTGTGACTGGCTGACTCTCCTAAGGAATTACATAAAAAAAAAAAAGAAGAGCAGACCAAAAAAAACTGACTGACTTGTGTGACTCCTGCTTCTTTCTTTGATACTGTTGTCTTTGTTCTTAGCCTTTTTTTTTTTTTTTTTTTTTTTACATCAGAGTATTGTCACAGATAGACGGCTTATCATGATGGATCTGAGCACATTTATCAGCAAAAACACAGAGCAGAAGATGTAAAAGTGTCAACCCCACTGAAACTGAAGTTTTTTACCTATAGTTTAAGTTAATTTGGATCTCCTTCTGTCATTTGCACAAGAATGATAAACATAAAATCTAATAACTGTAAAATGAGCAGGATGTCACTTTTCAGGTTCTTTCCAGTAGACAATTAATAAATCTATTGTATAAATGTACATAAACTAATATATATACGGGTACTTCTATGAAACTGGTCCCTAAAAACAGTACAGAGCGGCTAAAAAGTCAAACCAGATGTAGACTAATGTTATGAAGCAAGTTTGGAAGCACTTTGGGTCTGTTTTAAAAATAAGTATTCATTGAGATAAAAGAGAAAGTATTTTTTAGCTAAAACACATTTTTATTTGACATGCACAAACAAAAATCCATATGTAACACTGTAAAAAGGACATGAAAATTACATGCTACTATTTTTTTGAATATCTTTTTATTCTCTCACAGGCGGATTTTGGGAATCGAATCTGCAAGGCAGAGTGTTTCACAAAAATCACCGCTGTTGCAAAATTACTCATGATTTTTATGTGTTTAAATGGGCAGGTTCTGCATGTAACGCAAGTGGATGTAATACCTGGAATAAAACTGCAGATTCATGAAAAACCTGCACGTCTGGATTAGAAAAACCACTAGGATTGTCAAATTTAACACAGTGTCTTTATTCATAACGGTATGTAAGTATAAGTGGAGGAGCTCAAGTATCTCGGGATCTTGCTCTTGACTGACAGCATCTGCAGTGATGTGGTTGTTGTATTGGTCTGTTGTGGTGAAGAAGGAGCTGACCCAAAAGGTGAAGCTCTTGATTTCCCAGTCAATCTAGGTTCCTACCCTCAGCCATGGTCATGAGCTTTGGGTCATGACCGCAAGGACAAGATCCCAGATACAAGTGGTCGAAATGAGTTTCCTCCGTAGGGTGGCTGGGCGCACCCTTAGCAATAGGGAGAGGAGCTCAGTCACCAGGGAGGAGCTCGGAGTAGAGCCGCTGCTCCTCCACTTTCAGAGGGGCCAGCTGAGGTGGCTCAGGCATCTTTTTCAGATGCCTCCTGGACGCCTCCCTGGGGAGGTGTTCTGGGCATGTCCCGGAGACCTCGGGGAAGACCTTGGACACGCTGGAGAGACTATGTCTCTGGGCTGTTCTGGGAACGCCTCGGGATCCCCCCAGAGGAGCTAGAGGAGGTGTTTGGGGAGAGGGAAGTCTGGGCGTCCCTGCTTACTGTTGGCCCAGGATAAGCAGAAGAAAATGGATGGATGGAATAAATGCTCAGAGGAAATTCAAAGGTTTTAACATCAAAAAAGAGAAAACTGAAGAAAAGGGGACTTTTTCAGTAAAATATATCATTAACATGATCATAAACCGTGGGTCCATTCACTGTCATTGATCCAACTCCATGGGTTTTACTGGTGAATCAGTGATGTAGCAGATGACGGTGTTTCCATGGTAACTACAGAGCCTCTGAACGTCCAGATGGGTCATATCTGATGACCAGGAAAAGATGACATACTGTATTTTACACCAATTATTTACATGTATTGATAAGATTAGTGGATCAATAGTTATTAAATATTGTAGATCAGTAGATGCTTTTGGTTGCCAGTGGATGTTTGAGTCTTTATGGTTTAATAAATTATTTGAACACTCAAAATTAGTCGTAGTGGTGAGTGGACGTCTGTCTGTCTGTAGTGAAATAGAGGACCTTGCCTTCTTGATTAAGTGGTTTTGAAAAACGAATCAGTGTCAAATGTGTAAATGTTTTTAACAGTTTGTGAAGTTACAGGCAGCAAGTTATGTGTAAATATAACAATATAATGTAGAGACTACTGCCCCTAAAGTTGGAATAAAATATTTTTACGTCTTCTCGTGAAATGATTGTGACAATGTCATTTATTCTTGACCGATAAAGTGTAAGTGGGACTCAGTATGTAATCACTGCACCAGGTCAAAGGTCATTACTGATGTGTATAAATGGAATAGAAGAGGAATGTGTCTGAAAATAAAATTATTACAACTTTATGGGGAACGGTTCATTAAAAAATGTGGAATTCACTTTAAGTGAAAAAAACTGGTTTACAAATCTGTTTTAGAGGCTTATGTTCTGCCTTTTTCATGCACAAAAAACTTGTTTATTATAAAAATGTTTTTGAAAAATAAAAATGTTGTGTCATGCTGTTTTCACTCAAGACATTCTTTCATGCAAAGGAGCAGAGACTTGTACTGACCTGGATCTCAGGAGGTTAAGCACAGAATCCACTTGTATCATTCTCAAAACTTCTGGCCACGGCTGTATATTAGATTCATAAATCTTATACTAGAAGGAATCTGTAAAGTGAACCTTTTCTAATATGAAGTAGCTCAGAGACAAACCTTAATTCAACAAATTTCACATTGTAACCCAAAACTGTACAGTCAACTAATATTTTCTGAAATTATTTATTTCTTTTATATATTTATAAAATGATATATATGGGAAGACTGGGGCAGCTAAATATTACTATTATTATTTTTTTAAATTAACTTTTACATTGGATGTATTTTGTGTGTTGACCAGTGACTTTTTTCTTTGTTAATCCTCATGACATTAAGATCAACATCTCAGAATGTGTGCATTTTCTCTACCTGTTTACACACTTTCCTCCGTACATATATATTGCACATAGTGAATGTCAGTCACCCGGGTTCACATTTCATTACCACAACATCATTTTTTTCCACTACATGTCAGCCGGTGTCTGGCTCTGTAGGAAACAACATAAGTCATGTAAAACAGCCATCAGCTTCAACGTGCACACGCATGGACATTACTGCACGTGTGTGTGTATGTGTGTGTGTGTGTGTGTGTGGGTGTGTGTTTCTTGTATTTCCAGGTCTCTCGTTGATGGCTGTACAAAGCGGTCTGACACACTGATTCTTCTCCTCCTGAGAAGTACTTTTAACACAGCGCTCCTCCTCCTCCTCCTCCTCATTCGCTCCTCCTCCTCCTCATTCGCTCCTCTTCCTCCTCCTCATTCGCTCCTCTTCCTCCTCCTCACTCGCTCCTCTTCCTCACTTCTCTCTCTCAGAGTTGAAAAGTTGAATCATGGGTCAGCAGTTCTTTGCACAGAGAGAGCCAGACTAGATTTCCAGATGGTGAAGTCACCATCTATCTCTGCTCATCAATTAAACACACCCTGAACCACACACACATGAACACACACACATGCACATAGAACAGCCACATATAGTACAGAGTGGATTAACAGTGGTTTTAATGACATGCAGTTAATGAACAAACAGCAAATGACAACACGCTGCATCCTCTGACGTAAACAGCAGGAGTGTAAAACAAACGGAGACATGCCAGTGCTGTAATCGGTTCCAGGACGAAGAGCATGATGGGAAGAAAAGCGCTGAGTGGGCGCTTCCGTAAAGAGGGGGAAAACCCACTTAAACTGTGATTCTTTAATGTTTTAGACAGTCTCGGTGTGTACAGTTTTGTGAGTGGAACTCTGCCAGCATCTTTTGGTCTGAACATCCATTTATCTTCTTCAATGGGGAGAGCAACCAGCCTCAGGAAAACACAAACTCATCCCAAAATGCAGACATCATGTCCGACTCAAGGAACTCATTAATAATTCTGAAAACGAACCGTGTCTTATAGAGAAAAATCAGTCCCAGTGGATTCACAGACTGTTTCCATCTCAGCCCCGTTTCCTTTGTGTTTCTGTTTCTTATCCAAATGTGTTCTGATTTTTTTTTTTATTGAAATGGTTGTTAAAAAATAGAATCAAAGGCTACTAAGAGGCAAAATGTCGAGTGTATTTGTCACTGTGTGTGTGAGTGTTTGCTTCCATGGACACGAGACAGCTGGCAAAAACAGGAGCGTCAGCCAGAGAAAGATAACCTTAAATAGGCTGACGAGTCTTAGATCAGAGGCAGTGGCAGAACTGAAGGACAGCACACACTGTGCACAACAGGAGACAGAAAAGGACAAAATTCACTGCATGTTACTCTTATTACTTTGTCTTTATACATTCAGATGCAACATTTACTCACTGACAAACTAATGTCAGAAGTAAAAAAAAATGTTTACAGTTGTATGTTCTAGTCACTATCCCAAAGAACTTAATTATATTAGAATGAGACAATTTGACTCTGCATTTATGTCCAGTGCTAAAAAATCTAAACCCTTTGTTTCTTATAATTGTCGTTAAATTCAGGCAGACTGTTCTGGTAGCTATTAAATAAAAATTAATTAAAGGAAACGCACCAGGTCATGAAATCAAAAACTACTCTTGAATCATCCAGTAATGACAGACTTTCTGTATATTATCCCATCTATCACATTACAAGGCATCAATAATTATGTAAAAAATATTTATGTTGATTTAAAAAATAATTTTATCGATCTCTTAAATTTAGTATTCACTTGCCATAAGCTATGTTTCTACTGACTTTTCCTGTCTCTGAATTTTCGATGCTATTTTTGTAACTACATTATTTCCATCTTTTGCTTCTTGTTGCATGTTATAAATCATTTTGTCTTGTTATATCATTTATAAATGACTCTCCTCTGTGTGTCCTGTTGAACTCCAGAGAACATCTTTCTTCAGTTTTAATTGTATATTTTGTAAATATCAAATTTTATCTGTATTCTTTCATTGTATGTTTGATTCAATGTTTCTTTTAACTGGCTTGTAATTTGTGCTTTTACCTGTCTTGGCACAAAAGGGATTTTTAATCTCAGTGAGACTTTTCCTGGTTAAATAAAGGTTAAATAAATCAATAAAATAAGGAAATTAAGTGACCTGTCATGCATATTTTTTTCTCTACCAATGGTAACCCAGTGAAAACAGGTCATTTTGGGTCCCCGAGTTTGAGAAACAGTCAGATTCTGCAGCATAATGGCAGTGCGAAACCCATTTTATTATTGTTACTGACCAACAAAATTGAGTATTGATGCAATAAGTCATTAAATATCCTCCGGGAGTCTGGGTCTGCTCAAGGTTTCTGCCTGTTAAAGGGAAGTTTTTCCTCGTCACTGTCACCAGTCACAAGTGTTTGCTCCTGGAGGATTCTGTTGAGTTTCTGTAAATTGGCTTAGAGTCTGGTTTTGACCAACTCTATATATAAAGTGTCATGAGATAACTTTTTGTTGTGATCTGGTGCTATATAAATAAAAATTTGACTGACTGAGTGATTTGATTGGTTTTCCCCTTTAAGTCGCTTTGGAAAAAAGCATCTGTCAAATGCATAAATGTAAATGTAAATGTAAATAACCTGCAGTTCCTCTAATGTCCACTAGGTGAAAACTCAAGAAAAGTCATAATTGAAATAGAATTAAATTCCAAAAACTGATATAATGTCTTCACATATTTTATTATTTTAGGACATAATAGTTAATATGATGCATGTTTGGTGAAGTGATTGACAGTTTTCTCAGCCAATTACATTTGTTGCTGTCATTGCAGCTGACACTGACTCCTCCTTTGGCCATATATGGATTTCCTCTCGCCTCTTTTTTCTTTTTTTTCCAATTCACGACAAAGATAATAAGAAAGCAGTAAAACCCAGATCCGGCCGGGAGAGCATCCCTAACCTTCACATTAGAAACATCATGTCTGTGTTGTTTTTCAGAGGCTGACTCCTCTGCTGTGTCACAGTAACCTTCATTAAAATAACACGGTCACGGCCATTATGTAATAATGTACAACAACAGGCAAGTTCAGCTTTTTTTTTTTTTTTTTTAATTTAATATCTGGAAATCCCCTTCTCAAAATAAAACTAAGAAATAACACTTTAGATAATACAAAATATAAAGTCAAAGATAACACACATTTCTTAAAATAAATAAATAAATAAATAACTGTCATTCCCACCTTTTCATCCCTCCTTATTTTAGATTTTTTTTTTTTTTTTTTTTCATGTGTGGACACGGTTCATCATGGTTGTCCTCCTCTCTCATATTTCCCACCTCTTTGTCTCACTACTTAGCATTTTGTTAAATTATGGCAGGAGGAATGGTCATAAACAGGTCCTGGATCAGTTTGTGGTGGGTCAGTCAGCCTCGGATCAGAGAAAGAGAGGAGAAAAGAAAAGAGACGGCGGAATGAGAGGAAAGGAAAGACGGGTAAACGGATAAAATGCGAATGATTATTTATTAAGGCTCAATTTTACCATTTACACAAGTTTTCTATAGGCGGTAGGGCCTTTTAATTCTGTTTTTAAAAAGCAAAATGGACATGCTGGAGTCAAAAGACATGATTTTTTTTTTCCCCATTAGAATTTTACAGACATTTTTTGGGTATAATTATAAGTACGTAGTCATAGAAATATTAACTGAAGGTCAAGATCAGCGTGTTTTTTATTAATTAATTTATTTAGCCTGTTAGGGTATTTCCATTTAGCGGTTAATGGTGTTAAAATATGATATTTGCATTAAATGAAGCGGCGGGTCTGACCAAGGGAGAGATAATTAACGGACTTATATCACAAATATATAACGAACAAAAAGGGACAGAAGCAATAATAATAATAATAATAATGATAATAATAATAATAATAGGGCAGGTGTTTTTATTTTTTTTTATTTTTATTTTTTAAATCGGGCTGTTTAATTGGAAAGGTGTCCGTGTCGAATTATTGTTGCTTTTATTTTATTGTATTTTTCAGGCCATAACTCTTTTTTGAGGCAATTTTATAATCAACTACATTTTATTTAATAGGATAAGAACATGTCTAATATTAAAAAATATGTATAAAAATAAATAAAAGAAGAAAGAAAAAGCGATAGGCCTTGAAGCCTGATGATTTATGATCAGGCGGGGTCCTTTCACCCGTAACTGACACTTCATTTACTAATAAGTTAAATTAGCTTAACTGCTATATTTTTTCAATGATAAAAACGGATGACTTTTTTTCGACGGTAAAATAATTACATGAAATAATTCTGAGGAAAATGTCTCAGAAACCTTTTAAAAAACTTTAATACAAGAGGAGCCGCGAGTTATTTCAGTTTATTTAAGTGGGATTCATGGGTGAGGCCGGGACTCATTTCTCATCTTAAAAGTAGGATTTACATGCACTTTATTTTTTTGACACATCTATGTTTTAATTATAAAAAAAAAGAGAGGTCACTTCTTAGAAATGATACACATTTTTTGCATTACCTGCACTATCAAAATCTACAAAATATCATCAATATCAGTTTTTAATGTATAAAGATCCATTTATCTAACCTCATAAAATCGTATCTATTCATTGAATAACATGAATAATTTTTTTTCATTGTGTTGTTATTTTGTTAATTGAGAGGGGGTTTGCTGTGTGTGTTGTGTAGCCTGTGTGTGTACTATGGAGTGTACAGTAAATGAATGGAGTCAGAGGGCTCCTGTCCCTCATCACCTCCTGACTCCACCCCTTATCCCCCTCAGACCCTCACACATACACACAAACGCATGCACACAGACACACACATGTGGGTTGGGAGTATGGAGGGAAAAGAGGGCTACTCCTCCTCACTCCTCCACTCCTCTTTCTCCATTCACAGTGAAAGCTCTGAGCAGAAGCCCTCTCTCCTCCTTCAATGGACTCCATCTCTTTCACAGCCGTGGAGTGGAAACGGTGAAGGATCGCAGCTCATCATTTCTGCACTTCTTCTTCTTCTTGTGTGGTTGTGAAAAGTTGGCTGGTGTGGCTTCATTCAGACTTCAGGAGCTTCCAGAGTAGCTGTGTGGAGTTGTCGTAAACAACCGCATCTGAGGAGACTTGTGGAAGAGAAGAACCAGACTCTGGGCTGTTGAGGATTTGGTGGGTGTCGCTGTTCTGAGTGAGGGTCCTGGAGCCGAACAGGTAAATTGAAGGAGACGTCAGATTTTACAATAGCTTTACTTCCTTCTGAGTGTCACTCCTGGACCATCATGGGTTCAGATGTCCGTGACCTGAACTCCCTGCTGACCCCGGTTCCAGCGGGCCCCAGCCCGAGCTGCCCCAGTCTGCCCGTTAGCACGGCCCCCCAGTGGGCTCCTGTCCTGGACTTCCACACGGCCGCTTCACCTTACTCTTCCTTGGGCGGCCCCCACACCTCCCTGGGGCCGCACTCCTTCATCAAGCAGGAGCCAAGCTGGGGGGCCACCACTGACCCCCATCACCATGAAACAGACCCTCACTGCGGCCTCAGCGCCTTCACCGTCCACTTCTCAGGACAGTTTACAGGGACAGGGGCGACATTCGGGGCCCCCCCACCCCCGGCCCCGAGTCAGCCACCATCTGTAGCAGCTCTGCACCACCACCAGCCCCCCAGCAGGATGTTCAGCAACCCGACGTACCTGACCAACTGCATGGACACGCAGCCAACAACCCGCAACCAGACAGGTACGACTGGAGGAGCATGATGTGTGTGTTTGAGTTTAAGAGTTTATAGCAAAATTCACTGTTTTCTAAAACAAGACAAATACATTAAATGAAATCAGGAAATCCGAACGTATCTACATGTACATTCAGTTCTACACCTTTGAATTTGGAGGAGTTTTCCTACTTTTATACAAATTGTCATTGTAAACACATTAACTCATCATAAAATATAACTTGCATTTTTGTTAACACTGCAGTTCTTCTGTGTTTTACAGAAAAAATACTGTAAACCTTTTCTGAAAAAAACCTATTTAAACTGCCCAGTAATGGAAGAAGACCCTTTACTTAAGTGACAGTTTTCTGAAAATACTACTTCAAACACATAAGTAAAAGTGTTAGTATTAGTATTATCAACAAATTGTAATTAATCTGTCAAAAGTGTGCTCAAGGTTGAGCTCATTTTATGCTACTGTTGTTGGTTTAATCTACAACAATGCATCATATTCTATCTTCATATATTTTTAGTGTCACTGTCCTGTGAGAACCAAGCATTTTCAAATTACCTCCAAAAATACACACCTGTGCAGAAGTTTATTAGTTCAGTTTATTTGTGTTGGGAAGGAAGATCATTTTAAAGCCTGTAAAAAAAACACAAAACACCTCATTCTTAATTTATCGCTAACAATCAATTCAGTATCAACACATTTGGAAATATAAGTACTCCAAGATCTCAGTGAAATGTAGTCAATAAAAAAAGTGTAAATATATGACAGTAAATACAAATTAGGAAATACTAAAAGTTTAAAATCACACAACGATCCAACTCGTGTGCACAGAAATCTGCACATATTCTTTATTAATTTTTTAAAGGAGTTGGGTAAATCCCAGGAACCATCATTACAGAGTAATTTAATGGCATCAATTCTTACCGAACTTGATATGTGATAATCGGCTGGTGGCTGGTCATTCATCGGAACTGTTTCAGTAGTAATAAGTTAACAGTTTACCAAGTTAGCAGGTCCTCCTAGTATAAACATTTACAAGACAGGTGTAAAGCTCTGTCTGACTGAAGATTAACAGCTACGATTGTTGTGGTCAGTGTGTAATATTTGGGGTAATGACAGTGATCTATTAAAGAGCACATTGCACTTGGTGAGAAAAATAATTATTTGAGATAATTTTCAAGTGTTCATCTGTTTTAAGCCTTTTTGTAAATTATTATTTAGATAAAGTTGATGTCATGATCTTTCGCTTATATATTTATATATTCATTATTACTATTTTGATCCTTCCATCTAACATCTCTATGAGGACATTATACAGCATAATACATACTCGACACACACTCTTTTTAATACAGAGGCTTAACAACAAAATGTCTAATATATCTTTTTTTCTATGAATTAGTTCATGCGTTAAATTTACAGAACAAAGACTGTTCCGGCTGATCAAAAAGACTGCTAAATTTCCACAAAAAACAAATCTAATCACTAAACCAAATCTAACCTCAGCTAATATTTCTTTGCTTGTGGAATTATTCAGCTCAGTAATAAGTGAATATAATAACGAATGAGTAGGGAGGATGTACGGCGCGAGAGGCAATGCGTCAGCTCGATCAGACGTTTTTCTTTGCAAATGTAATTAAAAGAAGAAAGTTAAGGATGGTGAGGTGACACTTCTGACCTTTTCAGTTTGATTTTTTTGTTTTCCCAGACCCTTAAGTTTATTTAATCATCGTTGATCGTATTTTTACTGCTTCAATAATACAGTCACAGAAAAAATTATTAGACCGTCAAAAGTCATCAGAAACAATGGTTATGCAATCAAGTACTAACTCCTGTGTGTATCATGTGACTAAAAGACAGAAAAGAAAACATGGAATGCCTAAAAGCACTGTTTTTGTCAGTACAATGCCATAGATATTGATGGAAGAACTGAGGTGATTTTGGTTATTATCAAGAAAACATGGAAAATGGATAGATATCAGCTCTGAAATTGAACTACTATGAGCTAATTTTGTTGTTATCATTATATTTGTCCAAACAAATGTACCTTTAGTTGTACCAGGCATTAAAATGAACAAGAAATTGAAGAAAACAAGGGTGGTCTAATAATTTTTTCTGCGACGGTAGTTTAAAGCCATTTTTTAAATAATTGTAATCAAACCGGTATGGTGGTTAGTTAGTTTTTCAGGACGGATGATTTCATGAATTTCTGCTCTTTTCTAACTTGATTCAGAAGGTAATATAACAGATTTCATATTCTCTAAATTATTTTTAACCGCAAGACACAGTATAAAGTCACTGGCTTTATTTTGTAGTTGTGTGTCTGAGTTATTAGTTACCTCTAAAAAGTTACCTCTAAATTACCTCTTTTTTTCTGTTCTCACCTAATCCCTAATCTTCTCAAAGTAGAAACATCAATCTGTTAGTGCCCGCCCAGCAGATTAATTAGTAATAACATGCTTATCAAGCAGATAATTTAGGAATAACATTACAGTCAAAGAGCTGAGTCGACCCCTAACCTGGATTATCTGCTCCCTGCTGAGGCTGGACGAGCACACACAAACAAACTAACAGCAGGACTCAGGTCACACAGTAGAGCTGATAGTGGGGCAGGGTCACCCAGAGACCAGCCCGTACATCTATTCCACTCAATGAAAAAAGGTTTACATTTTAATCAGTACAGTTTGGCCATTTGTGGAAGCAGATGAGACCCGGAATTCCAGGGTATTTCCCAGATACTTAAGGTTTTCTGGTTCGATACAACTCGACCTCATCGTTTGACACCTCAGTGCTGGACTTCAAGGCAACAAACGTATCAGTCTACACACTCAGAGTCAGACGGGGTGAGCGGAAGATAAATGGAGATGTTTAATGAGTTTTTTTCTCCTGTCCCTCCCCACTGATTCACAGAGGAAAGTCAGTGAAAGTGCTGCGTTTTAATTAATGGAGCATGTATGTGAGAGTTTGTGTGTGTGCCCGTGCGTGAGCGTGATTTATGGGAGTGTGTTGATGACCTGTAGGTCAGTCCGAGTCATGAGTCAGGTCTGGTCTGAATTGTCAGCCCCAGATCTAGACTCCTCTAATAACAGGCTTAAAAGTAAAATAAAGAAATCAGCATCTCACCTGATTAGTTTCAATCCCTAGCGCGTCATCTGTTGTAGCTTTCCTGACGTTCATTCTGAAATATGACAATATAAATGTGCGCACGATAAGGTTAAGATCAGAAATTCAAATGACAAAAAAAATTATAGCTAGATAGATAGATATGTGTCATTTAAAGTAGCCAGCGTGAAAAATATGACTTACATTTTTAAGGTTGTTGGATAAGTTAAGTGGAATTTGTGGGATAAGATAAATAATAGCTAAATAAGATAAAAAGAATAGATAATGTAACTAACTCTGTACCTTTTGAAAACCACAAAACGTTGGCATGACTAATCATTATTTATGGCGTATTGATTTCACTGCAGAACATATTTTAATCCATAAAGACCCAAATATTCATCGGTGCCTAAAATCATTCACTAATATAAAATGTTTAATAACTGTTGATCCACTAATCCTATCAATACATGTCAATAATTGGTGTAAAATGCAGTTTGTCATCTTTACATGGTCATCAGATATGACCCATTTAGATGTTCAGAGGCTCTGTAGTTACCGTGGAAACACCATCATCTTCTACAACATTGATTCACCAGTAAAACCCATGGAGTTGGATCAATGACAGTGGATGGAGACACAGTTAATGATATATTTTGCCATAAAAGTGTATATTTTTCTTCAATTGTCTCTGTTTTGGATATAATATCCCTTAACTGTAATCTGAGGTTTAATGAACATCTACATAATCAGTGAATTAGATATAGGAAATACCGGATTTTCACTGAAAAATGCAAAATACAGAATGTAGAGTAAATGGTGATAAATCATTTAGGAAAGGGTAAAAATAGAGAAAAAAAATCATTTGGGAACTGCTACATAAGCAGCACTGGGTCTTTATGGGTTAATGGCATTGTCAGTTAGTTTTGGCTTAAATTAACTACTCAGTTTTTGATCTTAATAAGCAGAAACCACAGATTAAAGGTTATTGCGGTAATCCTAGAAATACAGATGATGCACTGCTCACAAGTAGAGCTGTGTTATGGCATAATGTAAATGAAAGTTACGATTTAAAATTCTTATTTAGTTGCAGTTGCAAAACAGCTCTGAACATAAAGGTTACATGTAGAGAAACTGCTGATTATTCCCTGGCAAATTACCACGTCCTCAGACAAGAACACCTTTGAGTGCTGAAAACTGAACAGTTATTTTCCTTCTGATATTGGAAAATGGCTTATATGTAAACGTAATGTGTTTGATTAAATTTATCTTTTAAGACTCACCATCATTTTTCCAATGACGTCAAAGTTCCAATATTTCAGCAGCATATCTATTATTCCTATTACATTAAAAAAAAAAAAAAAAACATCTCAACACTGTATTGACAAGATTTTCAAAACCAATGCCATTTTTATCTATCATTAGCCATGAGACCTAATTGAAATATTCTGCTAAAAGTAAACATTTAGGATCAATCTCTTTATTATACGCGGTGTTACAATTTGCGCAATTACGATTGTGTGTCATTTCTGACATTTATCTGTCAGACATAAGATGTTTCTCAATCATTCATTAAAACTTTAAGTTTAGTGTGTCCACATCACACTAGAAAATGTGGCGTACTAGATGATGATTGGCTGCAAGATCATAGATTCTGCACAAAGGTGAAAGTCTTAAAGATTTTCATTCATTTTCATAACACCACAGCAC
Source organism: Sphaeramia orbicularis (assembly GCF_902148855.1). Classification (NCBI taxonomy): domain Eukaryota; kingdom Metazoa; phylum Chordata; class Actinopteri; order Kurtiformes; family Apogonidae; genus Sphaeramia; species Sphaeramia orbicularis. The sequence continues at coordinate 8,867,169 of NC_043962.1, read as the reverse complement.
AGAAAATCAATTATGAACACATTAACAAGTACTCTATGTTTTGTTTTAAATGCAGTACCAGCCACATGACTAAATAATTAAATTCTCATTAGTATAATTTTGAAGAGAAAAAAATATTGATCCTGAACACAATACAGACATTTTTTTCTGTGTAAAGATACCAAAATGATGTACAATCAATGATTTTGGCAGTTTTTACTCTTGAAATAATACAGTTTTCTGTTTATTAAAATGACAGCACTTGGTTAGAGGTAGAGATAAAGCTGCTAGGGCTTGGTTTAATACAGAAAAAAGACAGTGATGATGTGATAAATATGTCTTAGGATGTACTTAAGCTTCTCTGTGTTGGAATGAGTACAGCACTAACTGGTGCAGAGCCCTGAACTTTCTACCCCAAACACCTCTGATCTACCTCACTACAAAATGACACTGCAAATTATTTGGTTCTCATCAAGTGTATTTCTCATTTCTAGTCAAAATATCTCATCACACTTAAAAAAACAAAAACTTAGATTTAGAAGTGTTTGATAATTGATATTGTTTTAAGAACTAATTTCTTATTTTAAGTGTTCATACATCTGTAGACATGCTTATTTCTAGATTTAACAAACTGAATTCAAGAATCTTGTCAGGTGAAATTATCTTGCTACATGGACAGATATTTCACTTGTTTTGAGTACCTTTTTTTGAGTACCTTTTTCCTCAGATTTTGTGTTTTTTTGTAGTGTAAGACATGGAATACACTAAAAGCAAACATCAGTGACCAAAACACTTGCATTTGAGCACACACTGGAAAAAATCAAAATCTTACCAAGTGTATTTTTCTCACTTCTAGTCCAAATATCTAATCAGACTTAAAATAAGACATAATCACCTAAAGAGGAAGTTTTCAGTGAGATCTAAGAACTTATTTTTAGACAATAGATCTTGAAAATCTTATTTCAAGAAATCTTACCAAGATAATTTTCACTTGTTCCATTGGCAGATTTTTTTTGCTTGAATTAAGAAAAAAAAAATCTTGAATTAAGCTAAAAATCTGCCAGTGGAGCAAGTGAAAATTATCTTGGTAAGATTTCTTGAAATAAGATTTTTGAGATCTAATGTCTAAAAATAAGCTCTTATATCTCACTGAAATGTTACTCTTTAGGTGATTATGTCTTATTTTAAGTGTGATGAGATATTATGTTTAGAAATGAGATTAAGATTTAGATTGGTAAGATTTAGATTTTTGCAGTGCAGTTTGACTTTGAGGTTGTTTCAGCGATAACACCAGATTAAATAAAATATCTGTAAAACATGACGACGAGTTAAAAATGTCCCTGACAGACTGTGATGTGCTCTTATTGTGTGTTGAAAGCCGTTGTTTCTATGTTGCAGGTTACAGCACGGTTGCCTTTGATGGAGCCGGCAATTACAGTCACACTCCTACGCACCACAGCTCGCAGTTCTCCAACCATTCCTTCAAACACGAAGACGCTTTAACCCAGCAGAACACGATGAGTGAGTTTTCAGTGTGTCGAAAAATGTGCCATATCATACAGATATACTGTATATTTGTGCTGCCAAAGAACCGTGACTTGTTACTTTGTTTCGCTCGTGACAGTGTGTATTCTACCGGTGCTTTCTCTCCGTCTCGGCGCTTGTTCGTCTCTTTCCAAATTCTCTAAAATAAGCAGAAGTTTGTGTGTATTTAAAGAAATATGAATGCACAGCTGCGTCTGTATGGCAGCTCCATGACCCTCACCTAGGGAGTGTCTTGTCCCTTATTCTGAAGTCTCCACTGTGACCTCGCCTGTCGGAGGCATAAATCAGCCACATCCTGACTCACAAACCCCCTCGACTCCTCCTCTCATCCCCTCTTTCATCCGCCCACCTACCCCTTTAATCCCTCCTCTGCTCATGTTATTGGTAAATATTGAAATACGTGGGTTTTGTCAGAATGAAGTTATCTGCCATGTTTTTTTTTGTGTGTTTTTTTTTTTTGTCTCTCTCTCTGGTAAGCATAACTGAGAGTGGAAACGGAATGGGATACATGTAGGAATGTAAGGAAAGGTAGGGAAATGTCAAGGGAGCCATTCTCTAATCCACACTGCGAGGGAAGCAAAGACTCTTTATTAGTGCAAAAGAATCTAGGAAAATAGCGTTCAGAAGGAGATGAGATATGGTGGAAGCTTAAAAAAACACATCTCTGAGGGATTCGTGGATGGTTTTTGCCTTCATAAATAGACTTCAGACAAAGGGACGTAATGATAATGGTAATGCTAAACTTTAATTCGAACGAAAGGAAAAGAGAAATTACAAATTCAAACAACATTCCAGAATATTGAAGGCAATAACTTGACCATAAAAAAAAGTCACATAATGTATAACCATTTCAGTGTGTCTTTTTAACAACACTTTTTGTCTAAAATAGGGTAGGAAGAAGCCAAGTTTATATTTTCCTATCCCAATTTTATATGACTAATGTATACAGTCCATAAAAAAAGAACACTGAAAAGGAGAACAAGTTATAACATACCATAAAGGACAGAACAGCACAAAGCAATAACACTGACATTACCATCCTGGATTAAAACGCTTTTTTCTCATCCTACATTTATTTAAAAATTGTATTTTACATATTCCTTTAAACTGATTTATAGTTTTACTTTGCTTTGATTTATCTCTTCCATAATTTAACCCCTGTGATTGAAACTCACATCCTTTTACAGTTGTTCTGACACAGTGGTTTTCTAAATTCAGTTTCCCTCTTATTTTTCTCTTTATATTTCATTTTTCACTCGCTTGTGGTTTTGTTTATCTGTCTTTTTCTCTGCAGTTGCTTGCATGTTGCTGCTGTTAACAGTGAAAGTTCCCCACGGTGGGATAAATAAAGTGTTACCTTATCTTATCTTATCTGTTCTAATCTTATTTTATCTTATCTTAGATTAGATCCCCCCTCTCTCACTGCACAGTTTCTGTATTTTATTAAGATTCAAGAATGTTTATTATCATTATGTGCGCATAATGAAATTTGGCTTTCAGGTAGTTCTCGGCTAGCAGAGTACGTACAGTACAGTACAGTTAAACAGTATGCAGTTTCAATGCAGTTTGTGTTCAATGTTATGTGCAAGTGAATAGCAGCCAGTATTAGGAAGTAATGTATGTCTTTCTTTAAATATTAGTTGTGCTGTTTTAAATTGAATCAATTCTGGAATTTTAGAGTTTGTAATCTTTTAAAAAAGTCATTTACATATCCATATCCATACAAGTATTTATAGTGTTCTTGTGTGTGTTGGTGAATTGTAGGTGAGCAGCAGTATCCTGTCCCTCCTCCTGTTTATGGATGCCACACACCTTCAGACAGCTGTACAGGGAGTCAGGCTCTGCTGCTGAGGAACCCTTACAACAGGTAACACACACACACACAAACACACACCTCCTAAAGCTATTTTTATAAACTATTAAACCTGGAAGTGTTTCAGAAGCTATTGTCGATTGTTTGGAGTCAGACGGCTGTAATTCAGTGAAAAGGTCTCAGGATGCAGTTCTGAACAGGATGTTCACCTTCAGGACAGGTCTGTCTGCCACCGCTTCCTTTCTGCTTTTTTGTTGTTCTTCCTCTGGGCACGTTTTGGCTGTTGAAGTGGTTTCTTTACTAACTGAACCATGAGACAAAATGTGATTTGAAAATGTTGTGTTGATCCAGGTTAGTGACCATCCAAAGTCATGGTGACATTAAAACGCTGGGAAATCACCCAACAGTGGCAGGAAGTTGTCTTGAAGGGACATGGGGTGATTTACTGATGTAGTGGAATGCTGAAATATTATTTTAGATCAAGTTTTACAGCTCAGCATTGATGATTGAATTATTTTACTCGTCATAAGCACTGACTCTTCATCGGCACGAAATGTACTAATAAAAGTCAGAACAATAGATTTATTTCACAATTTAGAAGCTTGTGAGTTATATTTATACAGTAGGACAGGGCTATCAAACTCATTTTAGTTCAGGGGCCACATTCAGCCCAACATGATCTGAAGTGGGCCGGAGCAGTAAAATAATACAGAGTAGCTATTACCACAGTACTGTGGGACAAATTTTCTCATTTGTCCATTAACCACAGAGCCAATCAGCGCCCTCGATGTATCATGTGTGGACTGGTAACCTGTCACCCTGCTGCCACAGTTCTGTGGCAATAAGCACATGCCATGTGCCTATTCGGTTACAAGAAAAGGATAGGGTACCAGTTAGCTGGCTACAACAACGCTCGTGGTATTTTTCTTTTTTTTAGATTCTAAAAGTTTTACGTCCATACACGAAGTATCTGCTTCCAGGTGGAAACAGGAAAACTGGGTTAAAACGGTGTAATATGTATGCCACACCTGTATGTGGCGCTGTGCAGAAACACAGACAGAGCCACTGGATACACTCAAATCACAGAAGAATGCAGTGAGCATGTGCATGAGGTTACATCCAGGGTTTTCTTCTTCTGGTCACGTGGTACTATGGCCTAATCGTTTCCAAAAAGTAGTGTTTAGCCTGTACATACGACAACACCAGGGCAGCATTGTGAGATTTTTCTGCTCTGGGACTTGTTCAGAAATACCATTTCAGGGCACCGACAACGCCAGTGTCATGTGGACGGAAGGCTGAAATTATATTAAACTTTTGTGCATTGACATAATTTCATTGTGGTGTGTACAAGGCCTATACACCATATATCACCACAGTACTGTGGCAATAAGAGGCTAATGAGGTCATAGAACAGTGACCATGACAGGGTCTGTGGCAACAAAATGTCATTACTGCTTATTGTCACAGTACAAATGCTAACATTTGATTGGCTCTGTAGCAATAGACAAACCCATATTTCATGCCACAGTACTGTGGCAGTAGCCACTGCCAAAGTAATAACATAATAATATAATTTTAAGCTCCTGACTTTTCTCTATTTTTACAGTGAAAAAAATTAAAATTACCTTATGAAAATGTTTACATCTACAACTTTAAAAAGTGTAAATAACATGAACAACCATGAAGAAACCGACATTTACCAAAAAAAAGGTAAGTGCAGTTTTAGCAATATTATCATTTCCACACGTGCATTACAACTTACAGATCACAGTGGATCTACAAACACAAAAAACAGTAATGGGCAGAGTAGTGTTAAAACTGCACTTCTCTTAAGACATTTCAGGTTGTTTGTGTTTGTTGTTAAAGGATGTTTGTAAATGTAAACATTTTCATGTAATTGTACTTTTTTACACTAAAACAAAGAGAACAATTTGTAGTTGTCATTATTTATAGGTTATTATAATAGTATTTTACTGATCTTAATATCTTCAGTGTAATTTTTGCATTTTGCAAATTCATCTTACGGGTTGGATTGGACCCTTTGGCGGGCTGGTTTTGGCCCACGCATGTTTGACACCCCTGTAGTAGGACCCAAGCATTAGTCTGTAATTGTTTAAGCTCACATCTCAGGAACGTTGCGCTAACATTGTAGAAGTGTTAGATCTGTGAGTTGGTGGAAGAAAATGCTTTTTTTTTTTTTTTTTGCAATGCAGTGATATTTATCCCAATATAAAATTATATAATGACATTAGTCATTATTGTTCTGTTTCCCAGACCCCTGTTAGAAAAGTAACATCTGAATTCAACCTGTCCCAATACGTTTGTCTATATAGTGTATGTGTCATTGTGCAGGTTTATCATACACGTACTATAAGGAGTGAGTGAGCGGTGAGGGCGTGGCCACACCCTGTATGCTTGCGATGTGTGTATGATAAGCTGACACAATAACATATTCTGAAAATGCCATGAAACTGATGTCTCAGTATTGTTTTTCACAATCACCCACCCCACATTATAAGATGACAGTTGACTTACAGTGATTCCTTCCATTTTTTCTGACCCGATAGCGGTCATGGTTTCATTGCTTCTTGCCTCTATGTTTGTTGCTGTTGCGGCTGAATGGAATTCCCATTCCCACAGTGTACTTCGTGACAAGATTTCCAAAAAGGCCCAAGAGTCGTATTGGTTTGGTATGAGTAATCTTCGAAGTTCTTCACCATGAGGGAAGTGATTTAGGAGCGTAAACACGGAAAGACTAATGGATTAGTAATAATTAGGCTATCACTGGGTTTTTACAAATTTGAAGAAAAAATTGTGGTGAAAGTCATGCGCTGCTTTAATAAACATCTACATGAACTGTAAATTAAATATAGAAAAACACAGGATTTACACTGAAAGATGTAAAAATACTGATGATAATGTTATAATAAACGGTGACACTTGATAATGGTTAAATGTCGAGGCTTGTGGGTCTTTATGGGTCAACAGCAAAATATGTAAATGTGACCGTAGTGACCATAGTCCAAACCGTTCTCTTTAAACCCAACATGGAGGACTTCCCACAGTGATCATGTGCAGTTAGTGCTTAATAAGTGTCTTTTAGATTAAAACCCATTTGGAGCAGGTACATCTCCTCTGTACTGTCTCCTAGCTGTTTGTTGTTATGATTGTATGTAATGAAACATTCTTCACATGCCAGTGACACGCTGAGGAACAGAAGGAATCCGCTGTATAAATTCCACAGCAGGGCTTCATACTAAAGATGGTCTGTGTGTGTATGAGTGGAACAGACAGACTTTGGGGGGTAGATGAAGACTATCCTGGACATCTCAGTCTAAAGATGTTCTTTGTCATAAACATAACTGATATCTACTCGGTGGACATGCACACACCCGGCTGGAAAGCCTCATGTGAGTCAAGTCAGTTGTCTAATCTTGCAGCCTGGTACCAACAGGACTGTATTTACTCTGCTGGCAGTCAGCTTGGCCTGCAGGAACAACATGTAATGAAAACACACTGAGGTCTTTTCTGTGAATCCACACACTCAAGTCTTAACGGCTGCGGCGGTGACATAAAGTCAGTATCATTTACATCTCTGACAGATCATTAGCCTCATAGCATAACTGTCTAAATCTTTTTTTTTTTTTTTCTTTTTGGCCAAATTGTGATATCTGTGTTGCTTTAATCTGCTAACACTACTGCATTATTGACTATGTCCTGAAAAAACAGGACTTAGGCAGTTATGCTATGAGGCTAATGAAATGTACTTTTTATCCTGCAGTGGTGTAATTGTAATAGTCTGTTACAATTGAAAAAAAAAAGGGTTGAAAAATGTAGGTATTCTGTTATTTAAGGGTGGCTGGAAGTTCTGTAACGTCATGAGGGTTAGTAGCTTTTTTTCTCCACAATATTTTCATTGGGATATAACAGTCAGACACACAAAAAGAATCATAAGAACCACAAACAGCCAAACAAGTATCACTGGACCTTATGAAAATGTTTACATCTACAAACTATCCTTTAAAAAGTGTGAAGAACATGAACAACCATGAAAAAATGAAATTTATTCAGGAAAATAAGTCCAATTTTAACTATTGTGACTCAGTTTATCATTTACACATGTATATTGTAGCTTACAGATGACAGTGGATCTGCAAATACACAAAACATTTAGTAACAGGCAGAATATTGTTAGAATTGCACTTATTTGTCTTAAGACATTTCAGGTTGTTCATATTTGTTCATGTTATTCCCATTTTTGATGAAAGAGTTTGTAAATGCAAATGTCTACAAACTCCAGGTTTCATACGAACTGGAAGATTTTTTTTTTTTTTTTAAATTTGGTTTATCTATTTTGACACTGAAAAAGAAAAATGCCTTGACATTCAATTTTAATTCTTCTATTTTAAAACAAAAATCAATTAACCACTAGTTTTATCTAGTTTCTGAAAAGAAAATCCAATTTCCAAAAGATACACTGACCTTGTTAATATCTTCAGTGAAATTTTCACATTTCATAAATTGAAACCATAGCCCGGATCAGACCCTCTGGCGGACTGGTTTTGGTCCACGGGCCGCATGTTTTCACCTGTACTTTAGATGAACTGCTCTTTTCAACATGTTTTTTTAACCACACAAACTGTATTTGTGACGTTACTGTACATGTACGATAATCACTGTCTGCTCATCCATCGCACTTATGACTCTTCATGCTAAATGACGGTATTTGCTGCTGCGCATTTCCTGTGAACCAGAGCATTTTTCCCAGGAGAGATGTACTGTACCAGACACTGAATGTCATGGACAGAGTGCGTTTATTAAATGGAAGTAGGCTGAATCAGCGATGGGTTCCATCAGTCAGCAACAGAGAAGGCAAATAGACACTTATTTATTTGAAAACGTCATGAATCATTACTTTAAATCTTATGCTTAGCCTCTTTCCCAACCTTTTTTTTTTCTGCAGAAATACCATTTGTGCTGTGCTGGCTTTGTGCCCCTGCTGTACTGTAAAATAATAGCTGTGTAATGAGCAGGGTACCAGGCACCACATCTACCCCGGCAGACCGCTGTGAGCCTGCAGGTGGTGTGATAGAGGGGCTGAGGGGATGAGAGCTATAAATCCACTGTGTGTATGTATAGATACGTGTGTGTGTGTGTGTGTGTGTGTGTGTGTGTGTGTGTGAGTGCACAAATTTGTGTGTATTTACATGGCAGCTGTGAGTAATGATTGTGGTGTCTGCTGTGTTTAATCAAAGAATTTCTGGTGTCTGCGTGAGGTGCATTCTTTGACCTCAGCTCCATCAGACAGTGTGTGTGTTTGTGTGTGTGTGTGTTGTTTGCGGCTTTATTTGCTTCATCTGTTTTTATATTCTTACTGCTAATAACTACTCCTTTAAAAAGTATATCACTGTAAATACTGTAAACAATACTCTCTTTTAGTTCTATTATTTCTTGTTGTGTGACTTAGTATTTTGTTTTGTTTTGTTTTTACTGTTTTATCTGCTTGATATGCTGCGTCTTGGTCAGGTTATCAAACTGGTTCTCAATTGACCTATCTGGTAAAAGAAAGGTTAAATAAATAGAAATTAAATAATAATCAAAACAGATTCACACTCAGAACCTGAGTCACAAGAAAAATGGCCATTTCTGCAATCCACACATACATATAATCTCAACATTTATGGACAAAAAATACTGTCACTGCACTTTTCAACTGTGTCTCTCAGAAATAATCATGTTTAACTATTTTGCAGGTTTTATGGGTATGTTTAAGCACTGACAGCACTTCGTATGGATGGAGGTGGAAGGTTTAGGCTGTACATTTGTTAAACATCTTTTGTTTTATCTTTGCTCTCTTTTTATGTTTACGCAGTACAAGTGCTTTGTTTTGGGCGATGAAACAGTTAAGATTTGGTTTAAAGGTTCACACATTCTCAGATCTGTCAAATAAGACTCCAACACTGTTTCTAAGCTAAAGATTCAGTGGACTACATTCATGATAACAAGCTGTATACTCTTTTCTACATAGAAGACAAAGGTTTTTGGGGAAAATCTTTATAGTTACTCTTTAGTTTTTCAGTTTCACTCTTCTGCTCCTCTACAATAACTAAAATTAGCTTATAAATGTAGTCAGATCAACCAACAACCAGTTCCCTGTTCAACAGACTCAAGCACAAATGCATTGTACACTCTGAACCTTTAAACCAAACCCAAATCGTTTCCTAACCCTAACCAGAGCTTTTTTTTTTTTTTGCCTGAACCTAAAACCATGCAGGTTCAATAAAGAAAAGGTTACCAAAAGTGCCTCCTGCTCATTGAGGAAAGGCAATGAAGTAGCAGATCCTTCAAAAGCTGACAAATTACTTTGAGATTAGACATATCTGTGGTTTACAGGGACACTCCCTGGCAAAAAACTTTTTTTTGCAACCCTAGTAAATGACAGTCCACTGAGCTCATGAGCTTTTCCTCTACGTTTTGTCTTTCGTTCACAGCGGAGAAAATTTATATCAAATGACCTCTCAGTTGGAGTGTGTGGCATGGAACCCTGTCAATACACTGGCATCCAGCATAAAGAGGTAGGCACTCACCCATTGCTCTCTTTAAAGAGCGGCAGTGCAAATGAACATATTTAACATTCAGCCTCAAGAGCTTTAGTAAAGTTGGTAAATTGATTTTGGTTTAAAATAACACAGAGTGGGCTGTAAAGCTGGTATAAGTATTTTGTTGCCATTATGGACAGAGCCAGATGAGCTGCTTTAGGTGTTTGCTGTCTCTTTGTCAAACATTTATTACGTTTATTTATTATGTTTATCCAAAGTGTAGTTCATAAAATGATGCCCTCTGGTGGTCCAGCGAGTACTGCAATTTGGCACAGAGGTCATTTAGATTACATTACATTACATTACATTAGATTGATCCTACCACGGGAAAATTCAATGGCCAAGGCAGCAACAGAATAAAGTGCATGCATAAAGATAGTGCAAACAAAAACAAGACAAGCAATATAAATATAGTACTAATAATAGTAATAAACTCTAATGACTATGTACATATTTACAACAGAGGAGAATTGAAATTGCAGATGAGCTGCTTGAGGTGTTTTCTGTCTTTTTGTCAAACATGGATGTCTTAACTAGTTCACAATGTGCTGCCCTCTGGTGGACCTGCAAGTACTGCAAGTGGGTTCAGAGGTCATTTAGATTAGATTAGATTAGATTAGATTAGATTAGATTAGATTAGATTAGATTAGATTAGATTTTATTGATCCCACAACAGGGAAATTCCAAGGTCAAGGCAGCAACAGAATAAAGTGCAGGAAAAAAAATGTGCATGCATAAAGATAGTGCAAAAGACAAACACTATAAAAAAAATAGTAGTAATAAACTCTAATGATTATATACATATTCACAATAGAGTAGAATTGCACTATGTCAGACAGAACAGATGAGACACACAGGACAGGGTTACACTGTTGTGTATATACAGTCTGACAGCGGTGAGGATGAAAAACATGCATTTACAATTATGTTTTAAATTTTCAGTTTTACTATTAACTTGAAATTACTATGAAACACTTCTGATTGAATATTTCTATTACAATATTTCTGTTTAATCAGTATTTTCACAATTATTCTTCATTTATCTACCTACTGTTGACCTGAAATGAGTTGAATGTAATTTTTTTTTTTTTTTTCGCCATTTGCACACAATTTCTACACTCAAATACAGTGGTTGAATGAAGTAAAAAAAAAAAAAAATCTATTGGTAGATCCTTAGTCGTAGTTTCATATGTTGATAGATATGTTTATAGGTTTGGGAGTACTGATTGGCTCCAGTGATATTAACTTACACATATGAGGAAGAAATTCATGTTCTTATTAAACTTGCAACAATAAAGTTTTTAATGGCATTCTACAATTTCAGTTTATTTTAAAGCTATTACTAAATGTACCCTGCCATAGATGCACAGGTTTTTTTGTGCATCTTATTTTTAGTAGAAGATATAAGTAATTTCCCTAAGCATTATTGCTTTATTAACCTGCTAACACCCACTGTCCACATTTGTGGACAAGAGTTTCACAACTTAAAAAAAAAAAACAGAAACAAAAGAAAACCGTCCACCACAAAGGACATTCCATAAAAATTTTAAAAACTGCATCTGAAAAAACTGTTGCATCATGATGTTTCCAATATAGGCACTTATTTAATAAAAATCAAAAAAGCTTGTACTTTGACATGTCGTAGGTCTTAGGAGGTTAAGCATAGACAGAAGAAGAAAGACTTTCCAACACATGCTAATGTTCCCATATAATGACTCTGTGAACTAACATGTGATGTGCCACTGCATTGGGGAAGACTAAACTAGTATGTATGAGGTCGCTGAATAATGAGAAGTCATTTCATTTCAATAATGAAATAAAGTTCAGTTTTATTGACATCTCTATTGTCAAATCAATGTCAAACTAGAAGCACTCGGAGAGCACAGACCTCCGCCAAGGCAGATCAGTGCCCCCCCCCCGTGTGTGTCTGTCTGTCTCTCTGTCTGTCTGTGTGCAAGATAACTCAAAAAGTTATGGACGGATTTGGATGAAAATTTCAGGAAATGTTGATACTGGTACAAGAAACAAATGATTAAATTTTGGTGGTGATTGGGGGGATGGGGGGGGCACTGATCTGCCTTGGCGGAGGTCTGTGCTCTCTTTTCTAGAAAAGCATTCATAGAGCGGGTTTTACTGCTGAATCAATGCTGTAGAAGATGACGGTGTTTCCATGGTAACTACGGAGCCTCTGAACATCCAAATGGCTCATATCTGATGACCATGAAAAGACGACAAACTGTATTTTATCTGAATTATTTCAAAGTATTGATAGGTTTAATGATTCAGGAGTTATTAAACATTGTAGATGCTTTTGGTTGCTAGTGGCGGTTTGGGTCTTGATGGTTTAAAGTGTTTAATGGTCTGAAATGTAAAAAGGATGGAAAAGGTTATGTAGTGTCTTAATTGTAGAATACTGACATGTTCCCTTTTTAACCCTCAAATAAACACACAATTTTAGAACCATTTAGAAACACTATGATTGTGAGACTATCCTGCATTAAGGCATTGTTGAAACCCAGAGCAGTGTGTACTGTGCTTTACTGTATGTCATCGTGACCTGCGTAGCCGTTCACTGATCAGCGTTTGTGTCGGCTCACAAATACCTTCCTGCTCCGAGCCAAAAGGCATTCATCATAGTTAATGGACGAATGTGTGTGTTTGTGTGTGTTCGATAGAGGCATACTGTATCATACTGGGCCAGTACAGACACAAGGAATGTCTTTGTTTTTTGGGGTTTTGCTGCTCAGTTGCATGTAGAGAATGAACATGGCCTCTTATCATGGGTGGGGGACACCAGGGGAAGGAAGGGGAGGTGTGATGGAGTAGTAAGGAGGAGGAGGAGGAGGAGGAGAGAAGTAAAGCAACAGCGGGGGTGTTTAGATGCAGGAGGGAGTCAGTGTAGAGATAAAGAGGAATGAGGATGAAGAGAGGAAGTGGAGGAGAGTTGAAAGACGATAGGTCTGGGTCAAGATTTCACAGTAAATATGAAAACAGAACTATGCATTACCTGTCTATGAACTATGATGAGCTCTGTGAAAAGGATTACCTGGAAAAGCAGTTTATTCAATTCAGTTATTCAATTCATTATCCATAAACGTATGACAATGAGGGCTGTTTGTTTATGGATAATGTTGTATAATGATAAATATGCTGTAATTATTGAAGAAAATTGTTGAACTGTTGATGTCTGTTTGTATGACTGCACTACTATGATCATTTTGTTGTGCATAATTCAGTTACTGCATTATGTGTTAGTTGTGGGTTGAATGCTAAAATTAGGAAAAATGTATTGTTTGATTCATGTATTCAGTTAGTGACAAAGGTGTAAAAGCAAAAGGTAGGATTAAATAAGTTTATACTTCCTCCTACTCATTTTCAACCGTGCAAAATTCAGACTTGCACATACCTGAAGACACATTCTGTGCATTTAAATGTTATTTTGCTTTTGTCTTATTTTGCTTTGTTTTGTTTCTTTGCTTGTTCGAAATAAATAAATAAATAGATAAATATTTAAACTATTTCATTTATAGAGCCCAATATCACAACAAAGTCACCTTGCAGGGCTTTACAGAAATTGTTGAATTGATTAAAAAAAAAAAACACACACAGTGAAAATAAGCAAACAGTTAAGTAATCAGTTAGTAAACAATACTATAACAACAATAATAGGGTGATTGAGATAAAATTTGGTTCATGTTGATCGTCTTACAAATGTCCTTTTTCTCTGTCTACCATCCAGAGTTCATATGGTGTCATTTTCATTCACTAGGTGGAGTTTTGTGGGGAAAAATTGGTTCTCTGACCATTATTCTGCCACTATCAGGTCCATGTAGCTCAAACTGAGTTCATATCGATTGTCTAACAATGATCATGGATAGATTTATAATTGGGGGGATTTCGGGGATATACCCTGACTGTCATCCCCAGCAGCATAAGCCTCATTGTTTTTTCTATCATATTTCTACACATAGGTTTGATATAAACTAACAAAGTGATTTATAGTTGTCAGTCAAACATAAACACAATAAGTAAGAACCTGAGTTTACTCATGATAAGAACATAAAGTGATTCTGTATTTACCTATAAAAAGACATGGAGTTTATTAGTAGTATCTTATTCTTGCTTTGAGATGAAACTGTATCATCTAAAAAGAAGACATTTATATATATATATATATATATATATATATATATATATATATATATGTATATGTGTGTGTATATATATATATATATATATATATATATATATATATATATATATATATATATGTATGTATATGTATATATATATATATATATATATATATATACACACACACACACACACACATATATATATATATATATATATATATATATATATATATATATATATATATATATATATTTACAGGGTGTCCCATAAGTCTCCATTCATAGGAAAAATAAACGTTTCTTGACATAAACCATTTTTATTTATATAATATGCTCTATATGACTGCCATTTTGTCGGGAACACATTTCAATGCGTGTCCTCCACTGCTGAAGAACTATAAAGAAGAAATATAAAGAAATACATGTTAGAACCATATATGTATGGAATGTATTATGTCTCCTATCTATGGAGACTTATGGGACACCCTGTATATATATATATATATATATATATATATATATATATATATATATATATATATAGTCATTTTATTGTCATTTTAAGCCTGAATGTTGTTTGATTATGTGATGTTTGGCTGTTCTTCTCAGTCAGTGTCGTAGTAAATGTAATATTTTGGGCTTTTTGGTTGCTGGTTGAACCAAATAAAAAAACATTGTATTCTAAAAAAAATGGCAACAAAGTTAATCTAGTTAGGTTTTTCAGAATATACAATATTCTAGACATACTACAGTAGATGTTCTTGGTCCATACTTTGCAGATTACACGTGGATTCAATCGATACACTAGAGTTTGAAGTGTTTCAATAGAGGGAGATGCACAACTTAAACATTACCTGAATAATATGAACAGTTTATACTAAAAACGAGTGAATGAGTAAAGAACTGACGTGAGCAAAAGAGCATATGAATACAGAAAAACCTGTGGAGTGTAGATTTATCGCTGACATGGTCTGGGTGTCCTTGGGAGCACAAAGAGCACCTTATGATTGCCGGGCCGTTTACTGTACATTCCCATAACAGCAGCACAGGATCCAAACTCCCATCCTCCTCATTTGCGTCGGCACATGGAAACGTTAAACATTTCATAGACAAGAGCTTTCTGTTATCGTAAGAAGATATGAGAGGAAACACCAGCAGCTGTGTCGCACAGAGCAGGTTTTGTTGTACTTTAGAACAGGGATCTGAATACTAAAAACTACTTGTATTATGTACCAAAAATGTGTGGATGGGTCAAAGTGATGACAGGATTAGAGGATTAACCGACTGGATTAAACGCAGCTCGTTTTTAATCATGTAAGCAACAGATATCTGCAATTTTATGTCTTTCTGTGTTATTTATAACTATCGTTGCACACCTTTTTTTTCAGACATTAAATGGATAGATGTTTGCTAGGTTTTTTTTTGTTTGTTATTAACCTACTTCCATCACTATGACATTCATTTTTGTTTCCTGTTTAATGAGCTCTAGAGCAGGGGTGTCAAACATATGGCCCACCAAAGGTTCCACTTCGGCCCATGGGATGAATACAGAGCAGTTGATCTCCAGTTAAATAATAGCATAATAATCTATAAACAATGACTCAAAATTTTCTTCTTGATTTAATGTGGAAAAAATATTACATTATGTCAATAAACAATGACAACTCAAAATTTTTCTGTGTTTAGTGCAGAAAAAACCCCAAAACATTAAATTATGAAAATATTTACATTATAAAACTATCCTTTGGCAATAAAATGTGAATAACCTGAACAAATATGAACAACCTGAAATTTCTAAAGAAAATGAAGTGCAATTTTACCAATATTCTGCCTCTTACTAAGTGTTTTATGCCTTTGTAGATCCGATTCATAATGCACATGTATAAATGATAAGTTGAGGCATAATATTGTTAAAATTGCACCTATTTGTCTTAAGAAATTTTCATTTTTTTTAATGTTATTCACATCGTTTTTCTCAATGTGGCCCCTGAACTAAAAGGAGTTTGACACCCCTGTTCTAGAGAGTTCACTTATTTAAAGAAATACAACTTTTAGAACTTAGCAGCTTTTTATTTTGATAGAAACAAGAGACAAATTGAAACTGAAACAGAAAACAACATACAACATAACTTTCCATTCCACTTATTAACCTGGACATTGTACTTTTTATCCCAGGGCACCTTTGATCACTTAGTACAAAGATTAACAATAATTTGACTCATTAATAAATGCAATTAAGCCATTTCTGGGGGTGTTTATGAGTACAGTTTCCTTCTTTGACATATCAAAATGTAAAAAAGTTCACATTGTGCATGACCAAGAATTCTGCAATACAACATGTTTTTACTCCTGTTACCTGTTTGCCGCACTGAACCAATAAATAACTGCAGTTAATACAACATGATGGTTTCACAGTGTCCACACCAGGCATGGAACTGGCACATACACATAAAAATACATAAAAATAGATCTGTCCCCTACTTATATTTCTTACATGAGGTGCGCAGAATCATGTAACATAGAATTAGGTCATAAAAAGTCAGTTTTTTGAACTCAAACTCGTGATATACAGGTGATATCCTAGTTACTGTTTCCTCTCACATGTGTCCTGACAACATAGTTTGAAACTGCAGACTGAATGAAAGGGAAACTATAAAAGCAGTCAAAAAAAAGAAAAAGTATTGTGATTACAGCCAGTTTGATCTCCTTCTGTCCTATTCCTCATGACTCAGCTGTCTGTTAACCATGTTACTCAAACTCAGAGAAAAATGTGAGTTTCTCAGTGCTGCGGGGGGTCTAAAAGCTGAAGTAGGTGCAGTCACCAAAAAGACACATTCAGCAGCACATCAACGTGAACAGGGCCGAGTCATATCCAAAACAAGACTGGTACTTCAGCTTTTAAACCCAACACAGCACTGAAAAACTCTGAGTTTAAGTAACAAGCAGCTGCATATTTAGGAGTTGGAGAAGAGGAGTTCAAATTGACTGTAATCACAATACATGAACAGTATATGTACAGGGTGGGGAAGCAAAATTTACAATATTTTTGAGGCAGGGATTGAAAGACAGTGTATGACCAATTAGTTTATTGAAAGTCATGACAATTTATTTGCCACAAGAAAATTTACATAATAGAAAATGTTTTTATTCTACGTGTCCTCCTTCTTTCTCAATAACTGCCTTCACACGCTTCCTGAAACTTGTGCAAGTGTTCCTCAAATATTCGGGTGACAACTTCTCCCATTCTTCTTTAATAGTATCTTCCAGACTTTCTCGTAATAGTTTTGCTCATAGTCATTCTCTTCTTTCCATTATAAACAGTCTTTATGAACACTCCCAACTATTTTTGAAATCTCCTTTGGTGTGACAAGTGCATTCAGCAAATCACACACTCTTTGACGTTTGCTTTCCTGATTACTCATATGGGCAAAAGTTTCTGAAAAGGTATGGATAATAGTGTTAGGTATGATTATGACATCAATATATGTTTGGTTTCAAAACAATAGACGTAGTGCCTGCTGAGAAAAAACAACTAAATGTTCATTGTAAATTGTGCTTCCCCACCCTGTACATATGCATATTTTACTGCATGTGTTCACTGTAGCCAAAGCCATGCTGTGGGGAAATTGTATTATTTTTATAGCATGTCTTTATATGTTATTTGCATAATAATCTACTTGAATCGAAGCAAATTAGACAAGTTACCTATTATATATTACTATTTACTTAAAGTTGATTTGGTCATTTAATTATGGCTTCCTGTTCATCATCGGCTGAGTATGACCAGGATTTAGATTCCAGTAGATTTGCATTTAGGTTTTGTTTTTCCATTTGTTTTAAATGAAAGTTCACTTCTTTGGTGTTTCATCAAATCAAACCTCCTGATACGAAGAACCAACGTTTCTGGTCTACAGTTCATAAAGACTTAATTTTTTTTTTTCCTTTGCAACAGAGGTTGTTGGCATCGTTGAGATATAAAATAAGCATACATACACGAAAACTTTACTTTGATTTATTGTAGTTCATTATTTCCATCCCTGGCTTTATAGATTATGGACATGTTTTCCTGCTGGTTTGTTATTTTATTATTTGACCAAAAACATGCACACGTATGCATCTGAGTGTGTACAGTTAAGTTGGATATATGACCTACTTAAGTCATTACCTGTTCATCCACAGAACAGAGTCTGGTTTAGGTCAGCTGAAATGCTAACTGTTTTGTTTTTAAAGTGCTTTATAAATAAAGTTGAGTTGAGTAACAAGTTTTATATATAATGTACAGATTGGATGGCACCGTTAATTTCCTTGTACTTGTTACAGTCACAATGAAGATATTCTATTCTATTCTATTCTATTCTATTCTATTCTATTCTATTCTATTCTATTCTATTCAGTTGACTAGTCTGTTGTTTGCATTATGGGATGTATGTGGCAAAGTGAATAATGCCTGCTAATGTCTGTTGTACTACAGGAAACATTCTGACTTCTGTAAAAAGTGTGTTTCAGTCTATAATAAAAGCACATGTTGACTGTTTCTCTCTGTTTGTTTTATGATTTTTCTGAAGTAATGTAAATGTGATTTCTCTATCTTCAGTGTGGTTGATCTGTGTCCACTCTGTGTTGACAGTCATGCACCGGGCTACGACAGTGACCCCAGTACCCCCATGGTGTACAGCTGCAGCACACAGTATCGCATACACACGCATGGAGTCTTCAGGGGCATCCAGGTAGGAGTCACAATACCACTACTGGACAGAAACACCTGTAAAGGTTAACTCAATTTATTATCCCAGTCTCTGCATTTTACCCATCTGAATATACACAGCATGTAGCGTTAGCATTAGCATGTAGCTCATTAGGAGCAATGAGCTGCTATTGAAGGCACTCAGGGACCAATTCCGGACAGGAGAATTAACCCATATTTGCCTGATTTTATTGGCTGGGGCAAAGTAACAACAACGACAACACAGACTAACCACTGTGCCACTGCGTCGCCTTAATTATTATATCATCACCTATTATCTAAATGTATTATAATCTATTATTGTAATGAGTAATGAGGGTTATGTATAATCATATAATCAAGGTAAACATTGTATACATGTTAAATATGAGGAAAAATAATAATTTGAGAATAAAATGCATTTAAGCAAAAAAATTGAGGAGGTTTTAGCAGGCTACTAATTATTAAAGGACTAATAAGTAAAGTTTTTACTTGGTTACAGCAATGTAAACAGTGCTCAGCCCTGGTTGTTGTTAGTTTTTAACTAAATGTTCAATAATATCAAAGCCCTTTATTTCAGAAGGAAGATACTGTTTGATATCCAGCATTTGATCAAAAGTTAAGAAGTTACACAAAGTCAAGCAAGAGTAGAAAGACAAAATGAGTGCTGAAAGACTGAGGAAACAGTGATAAAAGACCAACAATTTGCACAATTATTTGTACAGTATTATACAAATCATTTTATTTGCATCTTATGTTTTGTTACTTTAATTCTTACTGAAATGTATTTCGTCTTTGATAATTAACTCTTAAAAATGTATAAGAATTTTGATGATGAATTCCAAAAGATTTTTTCTCTACATCTAACCTTTCCTAAGTGATATCTCACTATTTTATTTGATCCTCTACAATATATTTTTCAGGGAAAATCAGATAATTTCCTACATGTATCTCACTGATCATGTAGATGTTCCTAAAATCTCAGAATAAATTCAAAGGATATTACACTTTCTGGACAAAAAACAAGTCAAGCATGCAGTATTTCACTGCACCACCTTTGGTTTTGATTAGAGGAGACATTCACTGTGGCATCTTTTTTGCCACATAATGCTTACATAGCGTCACAATAAGGTTCATAATATTTTTTCCATCTGTAGTTGCATTCATTTTTGATTATTGATGATGGAGAATTAGACCACTGCATCAAGTCTTCATCACATCCCAAATTAGGGTCTGGACTTTATGGAGGCTAATCCATGTGTGAAAATGATGTCTCATTCTCCCTGAACCATTCTGTCACAAGCCTGATGATCCGGATCAATTCAGGTACTGTCCATTTGTTTATATTAAAGATGTGAGAAACTACTTACTTCATCAATTAGAGTTAAATAACCTGTTACAGCTGAAACATTATTAACTGCTGCAGTATGTAGCGATGGAGGGATTCGAACTATTTGCTTAGTTAAATCCAGTGAATGTCTTCTGTAATCAAAACCAAAGGTGGTGCAGTGAAATATTGCATGTGTGACTTTTTTTTGGGCCGGGCAGTGTATATCAGACTGAAAAAGAAAAAGTGACTGAAACTGAGGAAAACTTGACAATTTCAACAAAATATATCATTAAGTGACATGTAACAAACACCTTGAACCACTGTCATTTGTAAAAACTCCATGGGTTTTATTAGTGAATCAATGTTGTAGAAGATGACAGTGTTTCCACGGTAACTACAGAGCCTCTGAACGTCCAAATGGGTCATATCTGATTCCACTGAAAATATGAAAAATTGTATTTTACCAGAATTATTTACATTTATTGATAGGATTAGTGGTTTTAAAGTTATTACACATTTTTGATCAATAGATGCTCTGGTGATCAGAGGCTGTTTAGGTCTTCATGTGTTCAAACACCTTCTGTCTGCAGACGCACATCACAGAAAACACACAACTGTATAATAGTATAGTGAAGGAGCTGAGAAAGAGGAATGAAGAGCCTGATGCAATGAACAGGCGATGTGAAGAGGAAATACTGATATGCAGCAGAGATTTACAAACACACAGATCTTTAAAAGGCCATGAGGAAACTTTTCCACAAACCCATTAAGCATCGGAGAAACACACACAGACACACACATAGTGTTACGCTGGGTAAAGATACAGTTTCCATTCAAGGATCAGCATGTTAATAAATCATTATATTTTAATTATTGTCTGTCAGCAGCTCTAAAGGACAGAGAGCAGAGATTCTCCAGACCTGCTCTTAGTCCACAGCACAACACTGTAAGATCTGTTTTTCTGTTTTTTTCAGGGTCTATTTCATCATTCACCTTTCTCCTCTTACGTTTTTTTCCCCCATCTTTGCACAACTGAATTGCACAAAATACACATAAAGAGCTCTGGCTCAGTGCAGATGAATAAACAAACTCACTCCTATGCCTTTTAAAGGATAATTTAATAGCTGCTAAAATGTAAAATAACAAATTGAACAGCAAACTGGTGTTTTGTTTCCTATTTTTTTAACCAAACGATTACACTAATTCTCAGGCACTGCCAAAGGAAATACAGCTGACAGACCTGAAACTACATTCATCATTAATATCAATTTATGACTAACAAAAACAATCACACAGCCTGTTGAAAACTGAACTTTATGATCAGAAAAGATGAGACTGAATCACACTTCTCTGACAGTGATGCTGATCTGTAATGAAGATATTATCTGTACTTAATCTAAAACATTTAAAAAATCTCATTAAGTGTCTGATTTGTAATATAATATCTAACAAGTGGGACAAACAAATGTTTTGCCAGTGATCGGTGTGTTTTGTGCATGAAAATGTATGCCCAGATACAGTGGTTTTTGTATTGTAGTAATAATAATAATAATAATAATGATAATAATAATAATAATAATAATAATAATAAATAATAATGGCTCCACTTACAACAGATTCATGTAAAATCATCCAAATTTTCCACATCTAATGATTTACATGTTCTAAGATCCTTGTTTCTTGTTTGTATCTTGATTTAACCTTTACAAATTTGTGTCACAGATCTGATCATAATAATGGCTGAAAATGTTATTTAATCATATACCTTTGTTGTGCCACATATGAACCTAAATATTATAACAAATTTAGGGTAGATATTAGAACCCAGACTCCTAAGGCAACTGAGGCACTGTGGAAAACCCTCAACACCACAGAGAATATAGTTCAATAACAGGAGAAAATGTATTCTGTTTTACTTCAGTAAACATTAACACAGATGCAATGATAACTATATGTAATGATAGCCTCAAAGTATTATGTAATGTTGTTCCCTGCATTTTGTAATAAGTTATTACATATTGCTTTGTTTGTTTGTTTGTTTGTTTGTTTGTTTACAAAGTACTGGAGGTTGTGTTTTTTTGCAGTTTTGCACCAAAACCATTCTGAATGAGTTGAATGTTTCTGATGGTGTTTTTGTGGAAATCTGTCTAAAAATCATGGCAATGGTTGATTCTGTCAGAAGGAGAAAGAGTTAATGATCTTATCCCTCATTTTACGTGGTTGTTTATCTTCAGTAAAGGTTGTCGAATAGAAGAATTTACATAATGGTTCAAAGAAAAATATTTGTAGATGTGAACACATCTGTTTTGGTTGGTTTAGAGTATTAGTCCATTTTCATCAGTGAAAAGTGCAACACAGTGAAACTGGGTTTTTTCATGATTTTTTTTATTACATAATGTATTCTTACAAGCTCTTTATAAAGGGTTCATAAACATAACTAACAGCTTTAATAGTAGGATAATCTACCATTTTATATTATTTATAAAGCGTAAAGTAACATTATTATCATCTTTATCTGTATTAGGACGTACACATTCTAACAGGAAAAAAGCAGCTAGCGTGACATAATTGGAATCAAGGGATTTATTTGGCAATATGAATGTTATTCTACTTATTCCACAGAAATTTCCTCAAGAAATCAATCATTTGACCAAAAATATTTACATGAAAATAATTTGATTTGAAAATGGTGTTGTTGCTTCTGTTAAGTAAAATAGTTCCTCAGCGTATGCAGTTGGAAATCTGAGTAGCATAACAATAGTCTGTTACAGCAGAACCAGTCAGAATAAATGGATCAGTACATACGCTTTATAAAGGACTCACAAGATGTAATGATTATAAAAGCTAATTTGCTAATCTTTTAGAGCATAGGGACTAGTTTTGAATTGAGAAAAACATCCCTTTCACTTATAAACTATTTAATAGTGGTTCTTAATCAGGACGTGATATTTTAACAGTAATATGACATATGGTGATATATGCATAATATAATGATAAATAATAATAATATAATTATGAATATAATGATACGTACATACTATATTATTATGTACATAATTGGACTTGGTTTTGGATTGTCAGTAGCTCTTATTGCTCTTACTCCAGGTCAGAATCTACACAACAATAGCTGTAAACAGAGCCATTACAACAGAGCTGACCTTTGAAAGTAATTTTACTGAACACTGACAAAATAAAGAGCAGATGGTCACAGGGAGAGGAGGAGGAGGAGGAGGTGAGAAGAGAAAAAAGTACAAAAATGACAAAAGTTTTGAGCATAAAAGTAGAAACAGTGACTGATGTATCCTGAGCTGTAGTCATGACCTGTTTGAGACTCACAAATAGTAACAGGGAGCAAATATGAGGTATGAAAGGGTAAAGTTAAGAAAAAAAAACAACTATATATGTTCTGCAAGACTGAAATATTGTATGAACCTTCTGTTACTTCCTGTTATTCTTCTTCTGGTGCGTCTGCACCGAGCGGCGGGGCTGTGATGGGGGGGTGGGGGTCTGTCTAACAGGCGTGACTAACAGCTCCCTTTGGGCTGCAGTCAGTCTGGAGTCATTTTACTGCTAATTCCATCTAATGAATATATGAGCCTTTTATTATAATGACCCTCTCCCGGCCTCACAGGTCGTGTTTAATTGTGTGTTGTCTTAATTACATTTTACTGGTTGAGTCATTGTTATCTAGGGACGGTTTGGAGGTTGTTCAGCGCTGATTGTTTAGGTTGTGAATCTGTGTATGTGTGTGTTTGTGTTTGTGTGTGTGTACAGGATGTGCGCCGGGTGCCCGGTATTGCTCCAGCGATCGTGCGGTCAGAGAGCAGCGAGAAGCGCCCGTTCATGTGCGCCTACCCAGGATGCAACAAACGCTACTTCAAGTTGTCTCATCTGCAGATGCACGGTCGCAAACACACAGGTGACACAGCAGGCAAAACACAACCTGAGCTGTGGTGATGATGATGAAGATGATGATGATGACGACTGTATACACCAATCAACCATAACATTCTGACACTAGTCACTTTTCCATTGACCCTCAAATTGCGTGAATATAACTTACGCATAAAAATGTACCTAATGGAAAATGACAATTTCGCCAAAACTCTCGTTTTTCGATTAAAAGTTTTTACGCTGGTAAAAGGTGGTTTTTCAGGTGTAGCACGATTGGTATATGACGCAAAACTGCAATGGAAAGACCTTTTTCCACAACTAGAGTCACGTGAATTAAAAAAAAAAAAAAAAAAGGATGTTGACAGACGTTACAAGTGAAGAAGAAGAGTTTTAAAATAAGCATGGCGCAGTATGTGTAGACACACCAGGAAACCGAATCATTTTGTAATTTAGTACAGGATAGAGGTGTAACATATAATAATAATGAATATATCTGTAAATCAACACCATATTTATGTTCATTGCCATGTTTATGGAATGATTTCTTGTGTCATCTCGTGGTAATAAATAAACAAATCATCAAATTTGTGATTTAATGGAAAAACTGACACAAAATGTTCCGGTGTTAAAACTTAAATTATGTTTTACAGACATTACAGTTTAAGATCCTGTTCAAATGTTCATATTCTATTAGTTCATAACTACCATCATAACATTATTTTTTTGCAGTTCCATCAAAGGAACTAACATTATTTAATGAGTGTTAAATAATAATAAATAAAATATAAACAAAAAAAAAAAAAAAAGAACCTCCACCATGTCTGCATTTGGATTAATACCTAAAAATATCAATACAGTACTTTTTAATATCGATATGGTATTGTGAAATGAAATATTGCAATATATAAGTTACATGTGCTTAAGCAGGTTTAAGCAGGTAGTGTTTTTGAAGTTACTGAGAAAAGAAGAAGATCCACTTTGTCCAGTGTCCTTCTGCATCCTTTTGTAGCCTCAGATTATAAATGATCTGCTCCATAGGATGTAACTGATCCACAATATTTATGAAGGTGTCCACTGAAGGGCCGTGTTTTTGAAGCCAGCATCTCGTGATAGCTCTCTTGCTGGGTGCCATAAAAATCTTTAGTAAATAAGAATCATTGTTGTTTAAATCCCCTGGGGGAAGTCCAAGGTACAAGTGTGGGAAAAGACATATTAACCTCAAAGCCTAGTGCTTCAGAGATTATTTTGGACACTTCCTCCCAAAACAATCTGATAAAGGGACAAGACCAAAGTATATGAGCATGGTCCACCCCTCTTCTGTGTTTGATGTAATTGTGGAGATGGTTTCAACTTCAGCTCTATTTCCTCGGTCTTCAGGGGAGAAGCCCTATCTGTGCGACTTCACTGACTGCGGCCGGGGGTTTTCTCGCTCCGATCAGCTGAAGCGACACCAA
Source organism: Sphaeramia orbicularis (assembly GCF_902148855.1). Classification (NCBI taxonomy): domain Eukaryota; kingdom Metazoa; phylum Chordata; class Actinopteri; order Kurtiformes; family Apogonidae; genus Sphaeramia; species Sphaeramia orbicularis. Next base: position 8,841,696 of record NC_043962.1, on the reverse strand, counting down.
AGGAGGCACACAGGTTTGATCTTTGTCCCCTCACTCTGTCACTCTGCCTTTACCTGTTTCCTTTCACTTTTCCCAGCTCTCTGCCCTCACCCTCCTCTGCTGTTCTGCATGACAGACATTTATTTTATCTGTACAAAGCGATCTGTTGACGCGCACTGTTTTTATTTTGTGTACACTCATGCTGTAAACCAGGGAAGTTCAACTCATTTTAGTTCAGGGGCCACATTCAGCCCAATTTGATCTCAAAATAGAATAATAACATAATAGCATATAAATAATGATAACTACAAGCTGTTCTCTTTGTTTTAGTGCATAAAAATAATGTTAAATTACGAAAATATTTACATTTACAAACTATCAAAAAAAAAGAGTTACCGGGAAAAAAGTGAAATTTCGTAAGAAAATAAGTGCCATTTTAACAATATTATGCATTAAGTTAAAATATTGATTTTTATTTATTTTTTATTTTTTTATTTATATTTTTTAAATTATTAATTATGCATAATGATTGGATCTACAAGGCACAGAACATTTAGTAACAGGCAGAATATTGTTTAAATTGCTCTTAATTCTCTTCAGACATTTCCGTTGTTCATATTTGTTTAGGTTATTAAAATTTTATTGTTAAAGGATAGTTGTTAACGTAAATTTTTTCATAATTTAATGTTATTTTTTGCACTAAAACAGAGAAAAATTCTGAGTTGACATTATTTATAAGCATAATGTAATATAATTTTTTTTCACATCAAATCAAGAAGAAAATTTGGTGTCATTATTTATAAATTATGATGTTGTTATTTTACCTGAAATCACATTTGTCTGTATGTGGAACCTGAACTAAAACGAGTTCAACGCCCTTGATTGTTAATATCTTCAGTGTAATTTGTGCACTTTGCAAATTCATCCAGCGGGTTCGGATTAGAACCTTTGGGGGGCCGGTTTTGGCCCTCGGACCGCATGTTTGACACCCCTGCTCTAAACTGAACTCTCCTCATGTGAATTTGCTCAAGGCTGGCCAGACTTTGGCATGGCTTCCCTGCAAGCCTCTGCTCTACTGTATTTTTCTGTCTCCCTGTGTGTGTGTGCGTGTGTGTGTGTGTGTGTGTGATTATGTTTTCTGTACGTGTGTGTGAACTTATATGTGTACTGTATGTGTGAATGTGTGTGTGTCTGTGTGTGTGCATGCATACTGTACATGTGTTTAGGAGTTAAACCGTTCCAATGCCAGACGTGTCAGAGAAAGTTCTCTCGGTCTGACCACCTTAAGACACACACCCGGACTCATACAGGTAAAACAAGTGCGTAAACTTTTATTTTTCCATTTCTTTCTTGAATATCAACATGTATTCGCGCTAATATTTATATCACTGGTTAAATACAGTCTGTTGAATCTCCCCATTCAGCCTGTGACAGTGATGATATTGTAATGCTTGGTCCTTCCTGTCGTCACCTCTCTGTGTCTCAGGTGAGAAGCCGTTTCACTGCCGATGGCCCAACTGTCAGAAGAAGTTTGCGCGGAGCGACGAGCTGGTGCGTCACCATAACATGCACCAGAGGAACCTCACCAAGCTGCAGCTGGCCATCTGACTGTGTACATAACACAGCTTTACACGTAAACATCTGGATTACATCTGTTTATGTCCTCCACTCTGGTTCGTCTTTACTTGGTCTGCAGCCACAAGTCCAGTGGAGTCCTAATGGGTTAACAGTGGTTGTATATTATCATAATTTAGAAAAAAAAAACAACAACACAAAAACGAGATGCCACAGTGTGCTCTCTTGAGCCAAAATGCAAAATGTGTCTAAGAATGACAAATTCTGTGAACCATCTCCACTGTGATGCTGTGGAATCTGAAGAATTTCTCGCCCTGAGTTATTGTCACACCTGATTTCTTCCAGGTTGTCCTGTAAGACCGAAAAACGCTTTTTTAACCCATAAAGACCCAAACGGCCACCGGTGACACAAACCATCTACTGATTTAAACTGTTTAACACCTGTTCATCCACTAATCCCATCAATACATGTAAATAATTGGTGTAAAATACCGTTTGGCATCTTTTCATGGTTGTTCAGAGGCTCCGTCGTTACCATGGAAACACCGTTATCTTCTTCAACACTGATTCACCAGTAAAACCCATGGAGTTGGATCAGTGACAGTGGATGGAGACACTGGTTTTATGTACAGTTAATATCTTTGCTGAAAAAGTCACTTTTTCTTCATTTTTCTGTTTTGATATAGTTAACTTTGAATTTACTCTGAGTTTTTATGAACATCTACATGATCTGTGAATTAATTACAGGAAAATACATGATTTACACCAAAAAAAGGCTAAATACAGAGGATAATATTGTTAAAAAAAAAGTTGGTGATAAATCAGTTAAGAAAGGTAGAAATAGTGGAAAAATTCATTTGGGAACTGCCACAAAAGTAGTGCTGGGTCTTTATGGGTTAACTGTCTTTTTCTAATGCTGAACTGATCCAGCATGAATGTTGATAATCTGTGCATGTCAAAAGACAGTCCTGAAAAACATTTAATGAGAAAATACACTGGTTTCTACAGTCGGCAAAAGGGTCAGGATTATGGAGCTCATTTACTGCCAAAATTTAACCTGAAATTCACTAACAAACGCAGTCAGTACGTTTACACGCACAGCTTAGTCGACCTATGAACACGCCTCGACTGAACCGATTAAGTGGACTGTTGTCTTTGTCTACATGCACAGGAGTGTAATGGATTTGTTGTTGAAATCACGTCACCTTATACACACTCTTTCAGCAGGAGAACTTACGCCATCACAGAAACAATAGTCACTAGTGAGTTAAAAAGTCATCAACCTAGAGGTAAACTGCCATGACAGAAGACAACATTATAGAGTTTACAGATATGTGTCATGTTCAACTTCCAGATCAGGATATGGGTCAGAACACTTGGTCCCATTCCAGTTGGACTGGTCTGTTTACATGCAGAAGTAAATCCACTTTCATTATCTGTTATCTGAGTGTGTTTGTCCGACTATTAGAACTTTGATTTCAGTCGAGCTAATACGTTTACATCTATTACAGTCCAGTTTTAGTCGGACTAACGCAATAATTTGTTTTTCTAAGTGTCATGTAAACCCACTGAGTGGAGTTTGAAAGTACAAAACATTACTTACCAAACCAATGAACAATGAAGACAGGAGTTTACAGTGAGTTCTACAGTGGTTCAAAAGCACAAAAAGGTAGATAAACTAATGGTGTTTAATGAATGTTGAAAAGGACAGAGCAGGATCCAATGAAGACAAAAGTCCAGGACACGTTCACTGTAAAAATGTAAGTAATGTCCTTGTAGCTCGCGTTTATGTTCCACCACAAATCAATAAGTTGAACTTGTGAGGTTGTCAGGTTCTGTTCTAGTCGTGTAGTCTGGATGCAGATCAGTCTCCCAGTAGAAGAGGGTGGTACTTTCACTGGAGGAGAACTCAACTAATTCAAAGTCCATATATGATTTCTATCAGTGATCAATAGGAATTATATTGATATCTGTAACCATTTACATGTTATAAACCCTCAAAATATGGACCATTAGAAGGAAAGGTGAATTTTTGATATTTAAAAAATTTGTTAAAATTTTGAAAAAAAAAAAAAAAAAAATTACAAAAGATTAATGAATTTTTTATGAAATATTGGTATCAAAAATAGGACCAAAATCGGGACAGGAAAAGCTACCTAGGTGTCAGTGCATATTATCTTGAAAACATGGCAGTAAATGGTCTTATGTAGACTATAAATAAAGACACTGTGTTAAATTTGAGGATCCTAGTGGTTTTTCTAATCCAGACATGCAGGTTTTTCATGAATCTCAGTCTCATTCCAGGTTTCATGTCTAACCCATCGTGTCCACTCGTGTTACATGCAGAACCTGCCCATTTAAACACAAATAAATCACAAATGATTTTGCAACAGCGGTCATTTTTGTCAAACACTCTGCCTTGGATAATTCGTTCAATTCCCAAAATGTACCTGTGAGAGAATAAAAACATATTTTTAAAAATGTAGCACAACATTTTTGGGTCATTTCTACCGTGTTACATGTGGATTTTTGTATAAAAATAATACAAAAATGTGTTGTATCTGAAAAATAGTTTGGTGCTTCCAAACTTGCTTCGTAACATTAGTCTACATCTGGTTTGGATTTTTAGTCCCACATCCTGTTTTTAGGAGCAGTTTCATAGACGCACCCATATATGCATCTGTTCATTAGTGATGTTTTGTATTTTCAAAGTCCACTGTTTGTTAGTGGATCATTTGGTTAAATGAGTGGGATGTTGGTTGGGTTTTGGTGGGACATGAGCTCCATTCAGGATCTGCTGCGTACAGCGACAAACCGAAGCCGTCCAGCTGTTGTAAATATCTCATCAGTCAAACTGCTTTAATCAGGCTTATTTATTATGTTTGAATGGACAGATTTGCTTTCACTGGAATGATACGAGGTGTGTTGTCGCTGCTGCAGTGACACGTTGCCTTTTTATACTTTGTGTAGTGTTGCCATAAAAAATTGCTTTGACTTTAAAAAAGATCTAGTAAAGTCAACCATTTGCATCAGAAACCGTTGGCAGTGTTTGCAATGTAAGAGTTTGGTGTTTTGTCCTGTCACAATAAAATGTTCACCGCAAACACAAATCTGCCTTTAGGGCTGATTTAAAACAACCTGATGCAGATGTTTTTTTGTTGTGTGTGCAGAGCTCATAGCTCTTAGAGCCGAAGTGTGTGAGTCTCTTGTCTCTGTGGTGTGTAAATATTACTGGACTTTGGCAGGGTTTTAGACTCTGCACACTCTAAAATATGTCTGCTGGGTCACACTGGCTCTGTGGCCGGGACATTATGGTCAAGATGTAAATAATACTTCTTCACTATGGGAACTGAACTCTTTCCATGGGGAAAACATGTAACTTAACAGATATATTTCAGACTTTCTTTGGATAGATCCCGGAACTGTTTATACTTTGTTTTTTTTCTGTCTTTGATTTGAGTCAAAAAGCAGCACATGTGCATTTTGTACTCCAAAGTGTGAAATAACTGAACATGATTGTTTCTCCATGTGTAAATGTATTGTGTCTCTTTTTTATACAATAACACTTTGTCTCTGTCGTCTTTATTCATTCATTTCTGACAACAAGTCTTCCTTTATTTAAGTACAGCACAACCATAATAACTGAAATATCAGTTTATGTTATGATGTAAGATTTAATTTAATGTAGGAAAAACATTTTAATTATTTTTGAATGTGGTATGGGAAATATCTGAGATGTTACTGATAATTTGTTGTGATTTGATCATAAAGTTAAAACTACAAACACTGGGTTTCTTCCACTTTAGAAATAACACATCAAGACATTTTCATGATCATGAGGAGATTTTAACAATTTAATTCAAGCCCCAAAAGGGTCATATTCTGTTGTGACAAAAAAAGGAAAAAAATTTACACAGTATTTCTTTGGATGGCCTCTGACTTTAAAAACAGAATTCATTCACTGTGGCGTCACTTGTTAATGCTTATGCAACATCACAGTAAATGACACAATATTTCCGTCCATAGTTGCATTAATTTTTTGGCCAAGATGATTTTGTCTGGTAAAGATTGTTGTTCAGGTTTGGACTCTATGGTGTCTGATCCATGTGTGAAAATGATGTTTCATGATCTCTGAATCACTGTGTCACAATCTGATCCTGATGGATCCTGTTGTTGTCGTGTTGGAATATGAAGGCATCATCAGCGTAGAAGGAAATCCACTGATGCTAATACTGCTCATTCAGTTCAGTTTATTCAGGTTCAGCTGAATTCATTTAATGGACACATGACGTTGTTGAACCTAGACCTGATTAACGGAACCAACCCCAGATCATAACACTGACCCCACTGGCTTGTACTGTAGACACTAGGCATGATGGGTAATTATTTCAATACTTTGGAACAGGGTCAATCTGGACTCATCAGACCACGTGACCTTTTTCCATTGAAACATAGTCTACTTTACAAACTGATGGTTTAAGAAATGAGAAGCTCCTCACTGCATCAGTTAAAGGGTTAAAAAAAACTTATTTCCAGCTGAAACATTAATATCGTCACTGTCGGGCGGAAACCTCTTATGTCCAAAATGGTTATTTTTCAGAAAAGTGGAAAAATTATGTATATTTTAAATAAATGAACAGCGTTAAGAGATGTAGTTATATATTTATTTCTATAACCGTTAGACCAATGTGAAGACTGACTGATAGAATCATTTTATGACCAAAAAAAAGACCTGAGGTTTCCGCCCAACAGCGACGATATAGTACTTATAAATCTATTAATCTGTTCCCTATTTGATTAGCTCCAATGTATTTGCTCCTATATCTATAGTAGTATGATATTATAAACACACACATCTGTATATGGGGATATAAATAGAACAAAAAATATATTCTGTATGGGCCAGGTATACCAGAAGAATAGGTCAATTTATATATATATATATATATATATATATATATATATATATATATATATATATATATATATATATATATTTAAAACAACGCAAAATGCTGAACAAAGTTGTAGATGCAAATACAAGATATGCTAAAACTCATAAAATAAGAATAAATAAAAGCTATAGTAAAACAGATAAAAACAGATACACAGTAATAGGATAAATAGCATCTAAATGTATTAAGTATTTGTATTAAAAAAAAAAAAAAAGAATATGAAACTATTCTAATTATTAGTAGGACTGATGCATAGTTTGCACATTATGTATGTTTTCACTTCATGTGTACATATCTTACATTTGCATGAGAAACAGTTCATACATGTTTTTCCACTAACACTAGATTAAAATATCACCTCTGTTCAAGTAATAACAGTGAAATACTATTAGCTTCACTATTTTTAATTCTTTTGTAATGAAGCTACACTAATATGCAACTGAAGCTGAAGTCCTACACTGTTAAAAACGCACATAAAAGTCTTGAAATGAAATGTGTGCACATTCGAAGCCTATACAGCAACAGATTAACGGCTGACCTTGACCAGCGTTCCCTCCCATAACACACAACACAAGGTTCTCTTTGTCGGTATCATATGTCCCACATCAGCGCTCAACTCCACAAGTCAGTTAAAGTGTTGTTAAAGCGCAGGTAAAACTAAAGGACGTTCGGTGGATCCAGTTATGTGGATGAAAAACTGTTGCACAATCATCACACACACACAGTCCAGTACCATCCACTTTCCTCTCTTTATCTCTCACCAGATTCCTCATCACATTCCTTGGCTCTGGACTCAGTGAAAAAAGGAGCAGTGAAGCCAGATAAAAACCAATGTGTTTTCTTTCAGCCTTTCTCAGCGCTCGTTCACTCTTTTTTCACTCCCTCTTCTTTACAATCCACTATGAATGTTTTTTTTTGTTATGTTTTGTTACTCATGTCTCACAGTAACTTAAACAGTGTTGTATAAAGTCACACTTGAATAGAAGTACAGGTACAGTACCAAAAAATGAGTCACCGACTGAAATAATACTCAAGTTAAAGTCTTTAACCCTTTATTGGACACTCATTGAAATACTCTGAAATCCCAAATTTCAACCTTAGTGTGTTATTGGACATCATCATCGACAGCCTCATCGGTTGCTGTGACAACAGTCTCCCTCATCTTGCCATAAAACATTCGAGCAGCACTTACTAAAAAGTAAAGACATGCAATAAAACAACTGTTAAAAAGTCATAAAGTGACAAAAATCATTCATATTCACTATTTCCAGCATAAAAATGTCTATAAAATCTGTCTGAATCATTGTATAGTTTTATAAAAAAAAACCAACAGGCCTCTGAACCTCACTGAGACACGGGATTGGCCCCATGTTTAATGTTTGTGGAAATGACCAAAAATAGTCACTTGTCTGATAAAGGGTTAAGTATTGAGTATTTACTGTATTTAACCCTATAATGGCAAATGTATCATATTTGATACGTTGTCACTTTTATTTTTTTTTTCTTGAAAAACCTGATGTATACAATAAGATACATACAATACACAGATAATCCACCGGGGGAGGTGTTTGTTCACCAGAGGCCTTTCCAGTGACACTACAAGACTGTCATTAATGAGGAAGGAGGCAGAACTTTGGCAATTTTGAAAAGGAATTACCAATTTGTTAGACATGTTTATGTTATATTATGTTTTTGTTTGTTCAAAAATAATAATATTTGAGCACTGACACCCGATGGATCAAATATGATACAAAATTGAAACTCATACATGGAAATTGATATTTGAAAAAAAAAAAAATTGGTTGTTCAGAAGGACCAATTAAGGCTCCAGTTTCAAAGAACTGGAATTTTCTGTCAGTGATTTAATTCTTAAGGCTTTACAGGGTTAAGTATATCAAATAATCTACAGTTAAATGTACTCAAGTAATGAAAGCAAAAGTACAAGTAAATGTTAATAACCAAAGGCAGTCAGAATTTGGAATATTATAAAGTTTACCTAGAATTTTTAAACATGGTAAAGTAAAAGACAAGCAGTCCAAATATGAAAAATGATGCCGACATCACACACTTACAAAAGAATGTTTTGAAACCTAAACAGGAGTAGGACACTGCTGGTTTTAGAAATGTCAGAATTTTAAAAACAAATGAAAACTATGAAACTTATGTGGTATTTCAAAACATGGAGCCTACATTACTCTTTGTAAACGAGGAATCCAAAGTGTAACCCCCTGACATAATACCAGTCTGTTTTTCTCATACCTTCATTCATCTCTCCCTCACATCCACAGATCACCCACAGGTTGAGTGTGAACCATCGTTTGTATCGGTTCATTACACGATCAGGCCCAATGACAAACCAGCTTCTTGACCTAATCTCAGCTGTGAAAACACCAAATTTTCTTTAACCCTTTATCAGACAAGTGACTATTTTTGGTCATTTTCACAAACATTAAATATGGGGCCAGCCCCGTGCCTCAGGAGGTCCAGAAGCATGTGGGGTTTTATAACTGTACAGTGATTCAGAAAGATTTTATGTAATGTATAATAAAATAATAATAATGTAAAGCGCTTTGGGTGTCTAGAAAGGCGCTATATAAATCCAATCCATTATTATTATTATTATTATTATTATTATTATTATTATTATTATTATTATTATTATTATTTTATAGACATTTTGAAGCTGTAAAAAGTGAATACTAGTGTGTTCTAGATGTGGTAGTTTTTATGCTGTTGTGTATTTGTGCATGCTGTACCACATTTGTCCAGCAGTCACCACCAAAGCGTTGTGGTCATAGCAACATGGTTATAAGGCTATTGTATTCCAAAATCACAAATATCTCCCAAAATATTGGTCCTATCAATTTGCCGCTTTCACTAGTCTGTTCCTTGACCAAAAATACATAAGTATGATAAACGGCAGCAGTCAGCTGTTTCTGGAATTTGTGTGATTCCCAAGACACACACACCTACACTCAGAGGCCACTTGGCTTTTATAATATAAATGAGTGATTTTTGTTAGTTTATGACTTTATAACATTTGTTTTATTGCATTCTTTACTTTTTAGCAAGTGCTGTTCGGATGTTTTATGAAAAGAGGAGGGAGATGACAATATTCAATAACCTACAAAGGAGTCTTTCAATGAGTGTAAACGGATTTTTTTTAACAAGTAACAGTACTGTGCATTAAAAATGTATGGAAGTAGAAGTATGTAAGTGAGTAAAAGTGAAAGTAAACAGAATAAAAAATACTCAGTAAAGTGCAAACTCCCCAAAAACATACTTGATTACAGTAGTGAAGTATTTGTACTCAGTTACTATATGACACTGGGCTTAAATATACTTTATTTGAGCCTGAGAACAAACACATGGATGAAAACAACTCACAGCTTTAAAATGTTTTGTTTTTTTTCTTTTTACCAGCAGCCGCTGTGGTTTTTATGGACAGAGAAAGAGGAGGGAGAAGAGGACGACGACAGAGACGGATAGAGGCACAGATGGATAAAGACAGATACGGCAATGTTTCTTTTGTGAACTTTTATCATAAGTTTAGCCAAAGTGTTAGTGTAAATCAGACAATGTGTCCGATTCCCTCAGTGGAAATCCCCTGAAACTCCCCAGGGCTCTGGTGCTATATCTCAGCTGTCCGATGAGGCCTATATCTCTCATCTCAGCCTGAGCTCCGTGTGTGTGTGTGTGTGTGTGTGTGTGTGTGTGTGGTGTTTCTTTTCTGCTCAGGCCCTTTGAAGTCAGATCACTGGTCAATGTAACTGTGGTTTTGTCCACTTTGGGTAGTCACATTAGAGGTTGGATCTAAATGTTCTACTTAGTGAAGACACAGAGAACATGGTTTGGGTTCTCAGCAAAGTACGGAGGTATATCATGACGTCAGCAAGTGTTGTTGAACGACAAAATGTGTATAAATAATCACAGAAACCACTGAACTGTGCAGTATTAATAATTACCAAATGAAGCGGGTACTGCATTTATATTTAATGTGACTTATAAAAATAGGCCGGTGAGCTATTGTGGCATCATCGTCGTCTTTATCTTCATTTTCTTCTTCATTTTCATGAGCCATTTCTTCAAACATCTTCTCTGATAAAACTACTGGTTGGATTCATTTAAAATTTGATATGTATCTTCCTTGGGACAATGTCTACAAAGACTGCTCGCAGTTTTGAGAAATTTCGATTTTTGCATTTTTGACGAATTTTTGTAATATTAAAAATTTGCCTTTACTTATAGTGGGCCATATTTTAATGGCTTATAGCATGGAAATGGCTAAAGATATCAGTGTAGTTACTATTAATCACTGATAGGAAGTCATGTATGGACTTTCATTTGAGTCCATGACCTTTGACCTTGAGTGACCTTGAAGGGTCAAACTTGAGGTCACCGATGTCTAGATTTCAACAGTCTTCTTCTTCGAAACTATTGGTCGGATTAATTGTAAATTTATTGTGTATCTTCTTCGGTACAATGTCTACAAAGTTTGTTCACAATTTTGAGAAATTTAGATTCTTGCATTTTTGATGAATTTTTGAAATATTAAAAATTTGCCTTTACTTGTAATGGTCCATATTTTAATGGCTTATAACATGGACATAGTTAGAGATATCAGTGTAGGTCCTATTGATCACTGACAGAAGTCATATGTGGACTTTGATTGAATTAATTGAGTTCTCCTCCAGTTAAAGTACCGCCCACTTCTGCTGGGAGTTTGATCTGCATCAAGACTACAGGACTTGTCATATGTCAGTGTTATGGCTGATCTGCTTTAATTTGGAATCATTTACGGAGTCCAACTATAAGTGCCCGCCAAACCTGCAGGTTGTAATGTTTATAAATACATGGATTTTCAAAACCAGTTAGTCCTTGTCAGGGTTGCAGGGAACCTTCCAGTTGGTATCCCCATAGAACCTTAACATGGAACTTATAATAACGTATTTGCTATTATATGTAATTAACAAAGGAAAATCTTAAAGATGGACCAGCGGATCATTTATTAGAAGGTCCAGATGAAATGGATGAGTCAAGGGAAAAAAAATATTAACTTATAGGTATTTTTAGAGAGAGGCTCAACGTACGTTCATGGGAGCCAGAGCGCTTTGGAGCCAATCCCAGTAACCGTCAGCTGTACTTTTAACATACTTCCACTGGTTTCATTTTGGAGCTGAGGTCCTTGTCTTTTGGGAATGACTCTTTTTTTTTTAAGGCAGCCTCAAGTGGTCATTTGAGGAACTGCATTTATATATATATATATATATATATATATATATATATATATGTATATATATGTATATATATATATATATATATATATATATATATATATATATATATATATATATATATATATATACACACACACACACACACACACACACACACACACACACACATACAACAGAGAAACCAGAAGCAGCAGAAAACAGAAACTGTAGATATTTGGGTCCTGGTACAGCTCAGCACAACTCATTTGGCTGACATACACAGTCCTGGAAGTGCTCCGTGCCGTCTTTTTCTCAAGAGGCCGCATTCCTTCACTTAATGTCAAAGACTCAAGTTGCTTTAAGAGGATAAAAAATTTTGACATGAGTACAGCAAATCCACAGAGAGGCAGATTAATATTATTGAAGTGTAGAATAAGTGCTCAGAGAACAGGAAACAAAGCAAGTAAATATGAACATCCATCACTGAACTGGTATTCAGTGGTGAGTATGCGAGTCACTTATTTAACCATCAGTTGTTACAGGACGATTGGCAGGCGCTAACAGACACTACTCTGGATTTTACATCTTATTTGGACAGGAATCTGTTTTATTGCTCTATGGCACCAAACAGGAAGAAGGCGATATTCCTCTGGCCAAGACTGAGTTTAAGTTTTGACAGTTTCTGGCCGTGGTAGATGTAAGGAGTCAAAGGCTGATGGAGCAATCACTTCCAATGTGGTTATCCTCTTCAGCAAAGCCAGAAGAACAACAAAGCCCATGCCAAACAAAGAGGCAGCAACATCCTTTTTGTGACAGTTTGAAATGGAAAGTGTGAGCGATGGACTCTTATTATTAAAAGTTGTCTGCGTTCTGAGATAAATGTTTGAAAGATCTTAATGAATCTCACGGTTCTTCTTCCGAAATGATGCTGCCAAGCTACAAATGTCAAGGCTGCATTACGGCTAATCTTATATTTCCTGTGAGGTGGTAGAATAATTCTTGTTGTTGCACTTTAAGTGAAGCACTGATTCATGTTTCTGATATGATGGTCTGTGATGATCCACAGCACACATGCCCCAGTGGTCTACGTACGCTTATTATTACAGATGACTACAGATCTGTTACTCTAATCATGCTCAGTATGTAAGCTTTAGGATTTGGTTGACTAAATTTACTGTTACGCAAAGTTTGGTTTTCCTGTCTTTCCTCTCCTTCCTCCTCCCTTTGGAGTAAACCGAAGCGAATCGTCAGCAGCCATGCTTTAACATCGTTGTGAACCGGCTAAATCATGGGTGTCAAACATATGGTCCACCAAAAGGTCCAATCCAGCTCATGGGGGGGAATTTGTGACATGCAAAAATGACACTGAAGATATTAACGATCAATGGTGTCAAAGTCATTTTAGTTCAGGGACCACATGCAGCACATTTACTCACTAGATCTCACTGGGTCAGACAGTAAAATACAATCATATTCAAATCAATCAAATTGTATTTCTATAGCACCATATCATAACAAAAGTTATCTCATGACACTTTACATATAGCACCGGTTGAAACCAGACTCTCAAGCCAATTTACAGAAACCCAACAGAATCCTCCAGGAGTACACACTTATATATGCATATGAGCCTATAACTGATGACAACTCCAAATTTTAGTCTTGGTTTTAGTGTTAAAAAAAAGGGAAATTATATAAAAATGTTTAATTTACAAGCTATTCTTTCATTAAGAAATGTGAATAACCTGAACAAGGTTCTCAGGCCATTTCATATCTTTATTTCAAGGGTCATCAGTGCCCTCTAGTGGCTGGAGTGTAAGGCCACGATTATGGTGACATCTCTGAATTTGGAGAAGAAGAAAAAAGAGCTCTAGATAATTACTAAGTGCTTCATGACATGTTTCATGTAGTTTAAAACCTTAATTTGAGTATTCATCAATGCTGTGGCTGAGTAGTGTGATCATTTTGGATAAATCTCCAAATTTGCAAAAAAACAAAAACGTGTTCCAGATGATTGGAAAGACCTAATCAAATGATTAATGTGGGTTTATTTTGTTTTATACCTATATTTTATACCTATATTCCTATAGTCATCAGCGCCCTCCTGTGGCTGAGTATGTGCTCCAAAAATGGTCATTTTGGGCAGGTCTTCAAATTTGTAAAAAAATAAATAAATAAATAAAAAAAAAGAAGAAGAAGAAAAGAAAAAAGAAAAAAAAAAAAGTTTTTTAGATAATTGAAAAGACCTAATTAAGGGTTAGGCATATCAAGGTAGTACAGTAGTTAGCACTGTTGGGGGGGGGGGGGGGTTAAGGTCAAGGTTTCATCTCTCTAATATCTTCCGTTGGACTTCAAAATCAGAATGTGTGATCCTTACATGTGCGATCATGGTTATTATCCCTGTTCCTAAAACTAAACCCCGAACCCTAACCCTCTAAACCCGCAGGACCTTCATATCAGAGGAAGAAGTGTGAGAGTCATCAATTACCCTAATATTTTTTTTTATATATTTTAATCATTGCAAAGTGAACAAATAGTTTCATTAATCCATAAAAATAAAAACATATTTATAGAATAAATGAAGATTTATAAAAATTATAACTTATGTCCTCAATTTCCCAGAATGCTTGGTGTTTCTTAACTGATTTTCACAGAACATTCCACCAACTGACAAATGGATGACAGGTGCATACTCTATATCCTCTCTATGATCCTTTCATATATTATTTAATATTATGAGAATATTCACATTTATTTGTAATATTGTATAACTTATAACCGACCTTAATTTATTGGACATTATTTTTGTTATTTTTTTGTATTTTAATAAACTATTTCACACAATGAACATCATTAGAAATCTTCGGCCCTGATTAGCCTAATCGAAGAAACCTAATGGTGATAATTTTCAGTAGAATTTGTAACTGTTTTTAATTCTTAACCTTAACTAATATATAAGTCATTCTAGTCAAACCATGTCAAATATCTTATAAGTAATTAAGTGATTGTTTTTGTTTGTCCATAATAGATCTGTCAAACTTTCTTTAGATTGAAATATATAACCCACATTTAATTCATTGGTTTATTCGAAAGAGGTAAGAATACATCAATTCAGAATTATAAGTAGGTAACAAAAAGTATTTTATTACATTAACAAGCACACACACACATCAATTTTCAGAGCAACAAAAGCTTAATAACAATAATAATTAAATTAAATTAAATTAAAAGAACACAATTGATTACCAGACACATTCTGGGGCTTGATCACCCTCAGCAGGGCCTTCCTTGGAGGAGGGTGTTTAGTGAAAATGGCTGAAATACCTGATGGTTCCAGGGTCCACTACTGACAATGTGTCCTAAAAAGATTAAAAACAAATAATTACACAACTGTATACATATATTCACCACATAGGATACACTAGATAAACCCTAACCTATTCTCTGTTCAAATATCACAACTATTTATCATTTAAATAATCAGTTTTGGTTGGTGGAATGATACAACCGCACCTCTCATTCCAAAGTCTAGTTTATTTGAGAGTTTATTAAAATGCTGCTTAGTTTGAGATCACAGTGAGTGTACACATTTAAAAAACCACTTACTAGGGATGATGGCTGAGGTGCCTCATGGCTCCAGGGTCTACAGCTTAAAATGGGTCCAGTAAAGATTTAAAACAAATATATTACACAACAATATACACATATCCACTACGTATTACACAAAAAACCCTAACATATTCTCTATTTAAATATCATATGACAATTCACCATTAAATTAATACATTTTGAATGTTAGATTGATACAACTGCATCTCCCATACCAAAATCCTGAGAATTTAACACATAGGAATCTTTTGAATTCAGAAATACTCACACACAAAGTCAACATTTTCATACCATTTTTAAAACAAAAAATGTGAATAAATAGCCCTAAAATTCACTTTAGGGTGTTTATACCTTAATACATCAACAAAATATATATTACACCTAATAATAAATATAATAAGTAGAGTAATAATAAGAATGTTTATTATTTTCTTATTATTACTGTAAAAATAATAAAAATAATCAAGAAAAGGTAAGACAAAGAAATAAAAACAAAAACATTTAAATCTTTCTATGCTTTAGTACAACCCTTTTATGCCCCCTGGTGGTTAATTGATGCAAATGCATCTCCCACCTCAAAGGTCTGATTATTACTTAACTTGCAATTTGGCTGGAGATGAGATGATAGTGTATGTACAGAAGGATTACTTTAATATAATTATTTTCAAATACATGAAGATATAATTAAGAGGAATAATAAACACATTTATTTATGCCTGAACTTTAATTTCTAACCTTAATTCCTAATCATTGAATTCAATTATGTTTACCATCAGGTTTAGTGTGTAGAATCTTATATTTACTTAGACAGTTTTATGAATTCAGAACAGTTCCATTAGGACTCTTTAAGGTCAAACAGAGGCGATGGCATCTCCCACCTCTAAAATATTTAATAGTTAACATAAATATAATCCTATGAAAATTGAAAATAAGATTTGCAATAGTAAACATAATTGAAATAATTACATTATTAATTAAGATTCTAATTACAAACCCTAATCTTAACCCGTGTCACTTGTTTCTGTGATGTTTTTCCTCCCTTTCGCCATCTTTACATCCTCGGGATGTCATACATAGTGTTATGAATGTGGGATGGGTTTCATGGAGCCAGATGTAGTCACATCTCCTACTTCCAAATCCTGCTTATTAAATACATAAAGAATCTTATTTGGACTGAGGTTTGTACACTAATAAATAACAGAACATCATATTTGGCAAAAGCATCTCTCATTCTACACAGAACAAAAAGTAACCCAGCCCAGCCATACCCTGTGTGACAGTCATTGGCCCGTGCATCGCCTTTGACTCTCCATCCCAAACCATTTAATCTGCTGGCTTCTGTTGGGGAGAGTCATCCAGATAGATTTCCCCAAACCTAACCCTAACCCTCTAACCCTAATCCTAACCCTAATCCTCAACCATCCTTCTGTGACCTTCCTATCTCAAAATGTTTTCAAACCCCCCACCCTGAGGTGGTTTTTATCTCCTATTCCTAACCTTAAACTGTACATAGCTAATGAAAGAAAAGAGACAGAAAACATATTCTGTAAACAGGTGTCAAATGAAATAGGACATAGTTAATCAAAACACATCTAAATATATATTTTTTTAATTTACATTTGCGTCTTTACATTACTTTTATTTATTGGATTCATATCGTATTGGTTTATTTTCATTATAGGTATAGGAAGGTTTTACTTTATAATTGTATTATTATTTTTAATTCTTTTTTGTGTAACTTTATATCCTTTGTATTTCATATATATATTTTATATATTTTGTTATGCGCTGTTAGTATTTTAGTATTTATATTATTTGTATTATTTTATTTGATTCATTTTTCTGAATTAACGCCTTGTGGTGACGTCACCTCGCAGCCGCGTTCCCTGGTAAGGGGCGTGGCTTGCCGACGCATTGCGGCTCCCTCCCCGTGCGGTGCACAGCCAGAGGGAGAGGGCGTGCGTGTGAACATATGTGAATGTGCGTGCGCTCGGTGCCGCGCCTCACCTATGCGCGCGGCAGTTTGCGCCAGGGCTCGAGCCGGAGCGGTAGCATCCGGGCCGAAGTGCACACCGATGTCCCGGGTTAAACCCACTGTTTAGTTCAGTGTTCGGGTTGAGATGACGGCACCGGGGCCGAGCTGAGCCGAGCCGAGCCGAGCCGAGCCGAGCCGGAGCCCCGTCTTCTGCGCACTCCTCTCACGCAGCTCCGCCGACACCGATAAATCCGCTTTTCTCTCATTTTTCATCCGTTTGTGCGGAAGGAGCCATGACGACGGGTCAGGACGAGAGCACGGTCCGCGTGGCGCTCAGGTGAGTCCGAACCTGTGCCTACATTCGCGGCTGCGGTCATGGTTCACCCCGGTACCGGTAACCACCCGGTGCCACCTGTCAGCCAGGGCGGAGGGCCGGGGGAACAGCTGGAGCATCGTCAACTGTTGTTTAGAGACTGGGGGTGGGGGGGCGGGGGTTAGGGTCTAGGCCCTCCGGTCATTCCGTGTTTTTTATACCCGACCCGGGCCTGCAGGTCTGCACAACCTGATCCACATCCAGCCGCACAGGTGCATCCGCAGCATGTGGATGTGTCTGCGCACTGAGGCAGGAGGAGGAAGAGGAGGATGATGGTGAGGATGAGGATGAGGTCATCTACTGTGAGACAGGTTCCTCCAGACAGACAGACAGATAATCAATGAGAAGAGCTTCACTGGTTTTACAGTACAAGACCATGGGGCGTTCACTGTCAGTCTGCCCTGGCAGGTCCAGAATGGGCCGTGGGGCGTTCACTGTCAGTCTACACACTTCCGTTAGGTCTTTGTCATCAGCTGGTCCTTATTTTCAGCCTCATGGGTAAAAAATGCCTCGTCATTGTTTGACCAGCTCCTTCCGCCAGTTTGGGTGATGAAGATAGTTTACAGATATTTTATGGGTTTATTATCACGGATATCATGATTCAAACAGAACTGTTACATGTTTTCACTAATGTTTCGGTTAAAAATCCAAATATGTTCAGGTTTCAGCTTCTCAGATGTGGAAAGTTTTGCTTTTTCTTTGTTGTATCTAACAAAGGGGCAGCACAGACACAGAGACTAACAATATTAAATGGATGAGTGGTAAAATTTAACATAAAGTGATGTTTGATGGGGTAGTTTTTTGGATTATTATCAACTCGTCTCCTTTTTTCTGCTCTTGTTTGATGTTTGCAGCTGCAGGGTCGAATCTGTTTCAGTGAGTTGTGTTAAAGGTTGTGGAGATTTTTAGGTCATAATCTACTAGTCTCCTCTTCTCCTGCATGTTTCATTTGAAATCCAAATCGATGACAGAATATTATTGAACAGATGTGTTTTCCTTCAGATGTTCCTCATATTCAGCCTCCTCATTGTGTGTGAGCAGCTCTTTACATTTCCATTTTTTTCTTGTTTTTTTTCAGGAAAAACCTCAAGTTTCAGTTCCTTTTAAATGTGAGGATGAGATATTTGTGAGGTGATGAGGGACGTTTTCTGCTGATTTTTGTCATGTTTCGATACATGAAAACCATTGGTTAATGGTAAAAACTATAGCAGGTTTTTAAAGGTTTATGTTCAGTGACATTTTGTGGCCTCATTGACTGTCTTTTTTCTAAGTTATTGACCTCTTCATCTAGCTTGAGTTGCTCAACATTTTCTCTTGCCTTGACTAAATCATGTTCTATTTGACGGGCTACTCTTGTAGATTAGTTGGAAAATGAAATGTCAGTTCTTCTTTTTTTAATCCAGCAGTAACAAAGTTGCAGCGTGTCAGTTTTTTGTGGTTATATCCTTCACCTGACGTTGCTTGTTTTGCAGTGTGCTGTGATTCTGCTGAAACTACATTTTGTAGTTTGAGCGTTGTGCAGCTGTGGACCAAACTGAAAATCAGTCGAGACCAGAGTAAGAAAATGTGGAGAAGGACGGAACTGAGCGTCCTATGGCGTTTGATTCATGTGAAACTGCAGAATTAGACGAGACAGTCACATCCTGACGCACTGATACGTATGTGGACGATGAAAGTGCCCTGTTAAGAACAGGACTTTAATTAGACGGTTCTGTTTATGTCACTGCACCACAAACTACAACCTACAACAGACTCCAGTCATCTCACCCTAACCCTAACCATATCCCTCTTCCTAACCCTAACCATATCTCTGTTCCTAACACTAACCATATCCTTGTTCCTAACCATAACCATATCCCTGGTCCTGACGCTAACCATATCCCTGTTCCTAACCATAACCATATCCCTGGTCTTAACCATATCCCTGTTCCTAACCATAACCATATCCCTGTTCCTAACCATATCCCTCTTCCTAACCCTAACCATATCTCTGTTCCTAACCCTAACCATATCTCTGTTCCTAACACTAACCATATCCTTGTTCCTAACCATAACCATATCCCTGGTCCTGACGCTAACCATATCCCTGTTCCTAACCATAACCATATCCCTGGTCTTAACCATATCCCTGTTCCTAACCGTAACCATATCCCTGTTCCTAACCCTAACCATATCCCTCTTCCTAACCCTAACCATATCTCTGTTCCTAACCCTAACCATATCTCTGTTCCTAACCATAACCATATCCCTGGTCTTAACCATATCCCTGTTCCTAACCGTAACCATATCCCTGTTCCTAACCCTAACCATATCCCTGTTCCTAACCCTAACCATATCTCTGTTCCTAACCATAACCATATCCCTGGTCTTAACCATATCCCTGTTCCTAACCTTAACCATATCCCTCTTCTAACCCTAACCATATCTCTGTTCCTAACCCTAACCATATCTCTGTTCCTAACACTAACCATATCCTTGTTCCTAACCATAACCATATCCCTGTTCCTAACCCTAACCATATCCCTGGTCTTAACCATATTCCTGTTCCTAACCGTAACCATATCCCTGTTCCTAACCCTAACCATATCCCTGTTCCTGACGCTAACCATATCCCTGGTCCTGACATTAACCATATTGCTGTTCCTAACCCTAATCGTAACCCTGACCTGTAAACGCATTTTTAGGATTAGGGGTTCCAATTTTCCTGCACAAAATAATTGGAAAATTCTTGTTTTTTTATCATTCATAGACAAAATGAAACTGCTAGAATTATAAAAGAAATAGAAAAAAGTGTGCACATTGTAGGAAAATTGTAGAAAAAAGTTCTTAAGTCACTAAGAACACAGTGATACCTCAACATGAAATCCATTTGTTGCTCTGGAGGTGGAGTAAATCTATTCTTTCTGCTCATGTTTGGAGGAAATGTTAGGGAACATGTTTCCAGTAAACACACAGGTAGAAAAACTGCTCAGGGTTAGGATTTATTGTTGTAAAATGTATAAAACTCTTGTGTGTTTGCTTTAAACTACCACTGTTTAAGGAGGATCTCTGTGATTGTGTGAATTCCTGTATTTACGCCTGGGCCTCACTGAGCTGTGTCCAGGCTTAGGCTTAACCCTCTCGGTCATTAAGTAATAGTAGATTTGTGCTGTAATTGCTTAGCTCATTTTAACCAGCTTGTCCTCCTACAGTTAACACTGCTCGTACAGCGGCAGGGTTAGGGTTAGGGTTAGATCCGGGGCTTAGACATTTAGCCACTTATACCAGTCGCTGCATGCCTCTGCGTCATTACATTAAAGTATGGCTGAAACCAAATCCTTAAGAGGGTTAGGGACCCATTTGAATTTCATTATTATTATGCCCTTCAGCTGAGAGTCAAAAGCAAGTCCACACAGAGGAGCAGGAGAAGAGGGCATACCCACAATCCTCTGCTTCATTGGAAATGTTTGATTGTGTGAATGATAAGTTAATGAGATTGGCAGAAGCAGAATCAGAAGCTCAGATAAAATAGTTCCAGAAGAAGTAAATAGAAGCCAAGCCACTCCCTCTGCTTTGATCCACACTCTGTCTGTCAGCACATTGAACATGACTGAAAGCTGATTTACAGCTAATGCATTAATTGTCTCTTGCAGCAGGTTCTGCAGGTCCTCAGCCCTTCCCTCAGAGTAAAGACCTGCAGCGCTGTGCAAATACACAGACTAAAGTACAGTTTGTGTTCAGTCTACGGCCTTCAGGAAGGTTGGGGTTACTATAGGTAACAAGGACTAAAAGTCACCCATAAATGGAAAAAGAACATTTTTAACTCAAGTGGAAATTAAAGGGCAGGTGTTATGGTTGATGAGCATTAAATTAATTATGAACTAATACTAATACTATCAGTCCACATCAGTAACTATACTATCCAACTAATCCAACTATACAGTAACTACTAGTGGAATAATGGAATATTCTGGTGACATCCAAGACAAGCAGAGGTTTTAAAAGTGAAGTAAACATCCACCTCAGACCTCTACCACAGCGTCACTGACAGACCTGCTGCCGAGCTGAGGATAGGGTCTAATAAAAAAAATAAATTAATTAATAATAATAATAATAATAATAATAATAATAATAATAATAATAATACTGCACACACTGATTTAACATCTGACATAAAAACTTCAAAATAACATTTAACATTTAAAACCAGATGACTGTTGAACTAAGCCATATCTCACTAAATGCATCCAGATCTCACCACTAAACTAACAATAATTTATCAATAGATCTCAAATTTAAGTTACATTTTTGGGATCTCAGTAATTCGAGTTTAGAAGCCGAATATTATCCATCGACATGTTTTTACCAGTATTTTGTAAAATGTCCAGATTAATCGTTCTGTCACTAATGAATATCAACATGGCCCAAAGCACCACACTGACCCTTACCCCAACCAACACTGAATGTAATAAAACTATCATCAAACAGAAAAACATCCTTTCAGGGTTCGTTGTTTTGTCCTCCTCCACCTCAGCCAGACATCGGATAAACCACTGGTACATGTACAAGTACACAAGTACCTTCCACAGCCCGAAAGTGAACACACACTATAGATGAAAGTTCATGTTGAATATCATGTTTTTGTGTTCCTTTTGTGGAGTGCCTCTGAAATAAGCTCCCCTCTTAAACCGATTAACCCCACCCCACCCCCCAACCCCCCGGCCCTTAAAGGAGCCCTGTTTCAGACACTGTGGCTTTAACTGTACCCTGGAACGTCTGCTCACGGAGATAAACTCACAACTTTTTCCATTCCATTTCCACGTGGGGCTGTTTGTTTTCTGAGTTCCCATTGTGACGTAAACTTGCATGTCAAGAGCTCACAGAATTAACGGTCACACCCTATGAGGTCTGCGGCTGCACATGCACGGCGAGACTTGTCAACAGTCTCCACAAACTATTTAGTCAGTTGCTAGTATTAAAAACATGGAACTGTGTACAGTGTAGGTGTACGATTGTGGTATTGGTGTTGGCTTATGTTTGCTGTGTTGGCGTACGGTGGCAGTGTTGACATTTGTGTACGATAGCGGTATTGGTGTTTGTGTACACTAGCGGTGTTGGTGTTGGCATACGGTAGCAACGTTGGCTTATGGTTGCAGTGTTGGGGTATAGTAGTGGTGTTTTGCTGTATTAATGAGTTGTTACTGTATGTAACAGTGCTAACAAGCTAGCATGTTAACATTCTGACACATGCTCACAGATGCTGTTTATATATGAGCACTTACATTACATATAGGCCCAATCCTAATTCACCCCTTGGCCCTCCCCTTTACCCCTACCCCTTGGCCCTTGCACTTGGCACTACCCCTTGAAACAGAGTTGCAAGCGTTAGGGGTTGGAACGTTCCCCTATGAAATGGGACAACCCTTCCAGACCTGTTACATCATCAGCAGTCATCGATGCCGCTATAAACAAATGCGACAACTTTGTTTCTGACAGAATTCCCCATGCCTTCAGCAGCTGTAACTGTCTCTGTTGCTTTGGGCATCTTTTTACAGCTATTAACCACAAACCACAGAAATGTGGTCTGTAACACATTAAAACAACATTAAATGGACGATCAAATGATTAAGTTGGTTATGAAGAAACTACTTTCATCACACTGCTGCACTTTTTTGCTGTATTTACCTCCATCTTGCCTATGATTTGAACAGATTTGTAGGAGATTTCTCATACCCCTCTGTTTGTAGTGTGGTCCTGAAAAATCTCAGTTTCGAGGCCCAAACAGCCCTCCCCCTTAGCCCTACTCCTCCAACTCATTGAGAATCGGGACACCCCTACCCTTTCACATGAACATGCAAAATGGAGGGGTAGGGGTTAGAGTTGCACAATATATCATTTGTGCATCATCATCATGATGTACATGTACGTAATAGTCACATCGCAGGTCCTGCAATGTAGGAGGCAAATGAACTCAACGTGTTTTCATCTAATTTCAGGGGTACCTGACACACACTGCACGCAGCGATCCACCAATCGCAATCGTTCATAATCAGTTTGGAGTGAGTCGCTGGTAACGATATTGAAAAATGATCTACAAACAAGAGAAAATCACAGTAAATGAAGACTTGCGGCCAAAAAGAAAAGCAACGTCAGTTATCTGGAATTATGTCACCTACAAGACGGATGATACTGAAACACATGTTCAGTGTCGACAGTGCCTTGCACCTGTTGCCACAACAGGAAACACAACTAATTAGTTTGACTATTTACGTTGGCACCACACAGCTTTTATATACTCTGGAGTATTTTTTCATATCGCAGTACATATCATAGGGTTAAAAAACTTGCATTGTCAGTTTTTTTCCAATACTGTGCAGCCCTAGTAGGGGTAGGTGGGAGGGCCAAGGGGTGAATTGGGATTCAGCCCTAGAGTTTAAAATTAATCTATTAAATATCTTTTTAAGCCAAGTCCAACATTTTTTTTGTTGTAGCTTACATATGAGGATTTCATGAAATTCTTGGTTTTGGACTGAAGTTTGCAGAAGTGCATGTAGTGTAATCATCATTTTCATCAGGTAAAACAAACAGCAAAAGGTCACAATAACCAGTGGAATAAAGACACTAGAAACTTCCACAGCCGGCCCAACTCAACCACCTTGATTCAGCCGTTTCATATGTTCAGGATGGCCTGTTTTCTTCTGGTTGAAGTCATCAGGGCTGAGGAGTCC
The DNA here is from genome assembly GCF_902148855.1 of Sphaeramia orbicularis. Lineage (NCBI taxonomy): Eukaryota > Metazoa > Chordata > Actinopteri > Kurtiformes > Apogonidae > Sphaeramia > Sphaeramia orbicularis. Next base: position 8,817,307 of record NC_043962.1, on the reverse strand, counting down.
AAGTGTTAGCCACGGTGTTAAAGTGCGAGTCAAAGTATCCAGACAGAAGCTATGAATAACACCTTGTTTCCCTGCGGCGTTGCTTCGTTGGAGTGTGTGTTCGAGCTTTGAATAGACTCTGGTCTTTACAGAGAAACTGACTGGACATCACGTTGTTTTTATGGCTTGTTGAGTTGAACTGGTTTTACAGACTGAAGTCAGAGCTTCATGACTATAGGCTAACACTGATTAATGATGTTTGCTTTCATTAGATTTGTCATTTTGTAAGCAGGCGTAAGTGGAGGGCTGGAAAATGTCTTCTTATTATTGTTCCATTTCTGGCAGAATGGGCACAGACGTGTGTGCAAGACTGAAGTTGGACTCATTGAAACATTAGTTAAGGGTTAAACTGACAAGGAAAACAAAATGAGGCCTGAAGAAGTGAAATAAAACCGTGTTATTCCAGTTTTTAGGAGCATCCTGCACATTTAGAACAGGTCTCAGGTTGGGCTTTTATGTTGACATGTAATGCTCCGCCTCCTGTTCATGGTCTGTTAAAGATTGTGCCACAGGGTTTCAACAGCTTTTTGAATATGAGTAAATATAGAATATGTGAATGATAAAGTAGAAGCTGAACACCAGCCACTAGCTCAAAACTGACGGTGCATTCAGTGCAATTTTCAATTCCATTAGCCACTTAAATGGATAATTAGGATCACTGTTTTTAACACAATAACAAACTAAATACCTAATGCATGTTAGTGTAACCTGTTTTACTTGGAGATCTGAGTGATAAAATGACAATTATTATCAAAAGAATTTTCATTGTTGCTGTAATCATGATATTGATAATTATTAGTGTTAAGGGTTTCACTTTATTTACACTTTGAGTTAAATTACTTGGTACATATTTTAATGTGTCGTTTTACATCAGTATTACCACGTGGAGCAAATATTTTATAATTATAATAGGTTTTATTGTTGTACCTCTAGAATTTTGTGAGGTGTTTGTAATGTTCTGACCATATAGATAAATAAAACCCGAAATAATAACTTTTTATATCGTTTTCATGAATGAATAAGAGCTGAGTGCTTTCAAATTACCCAAAATAAAGAGAATAAGAATTTTATTACAGAATCAGATAATACGTGTGTTTCTTGATATATTTTGTGTCTTTTAATGTTGTTTTTGTCTTGTTTTATCATTTTTGTTTTGCTTAATCTTTTCTAATTTCAAACCACAACAAGTGGTGCCAGGCACAACAAACCCCGCCCCTCACACATATTGCACCCATTATAAGTAAATGGGAAGATTTTTAAAAATCATAAAAAATTTGAACTTTGACCTACCTTTCCCAAAATGTAAAGACATCTATTCTGGGTCACTGACAATCTATAAACCCTATTTAGTATGAATTGAACCAATAGTTTTGCTAAAATGTTAACACACAAACAAAGAAACAGTCTGAACCAAAAACAATACCCCTTGCCTCCCCTTTCAGGGGCGGGGTCAATAATTTTAACATGGAGCCAAAAATCAGCCTCAAACTGTAAGAAATAATAATGTGATAGTCTACATGAGGTTCCAGAGCAGGTGCACATGCACCTCTAGCATATATTTGCATCAGTTATCAGCTATTTAGGTTATCCTGTTGTCATGGTGATGAACTGTCCAGAACCACTGAACCTCTGATCTGTTTCCAGAGTTTCTCCTCTTCTTTTCATCTTTCTTTCTAAAGGCCTTTCCATTCCTCGGCAACGCTAAGCATAGCCTACACTTAAACTGAACCTGATCCAGAAATAGTGTCCCGACCGACCTCAGTTATCTATATCACAGCTCCGAGGAGTCAGCACATTTCTACAACCCCCCACGTCCTCCTCCTCCTCCTCATCTTCTCTTCCTGTTATGTTCACCAACAGGCCGCTCATGTAAAATAAATTGGATGTAATTATAGTGTAGCTTGTATATTCACCACACCCATGCAAATATGTTGTTGGCTCTGCCTCGGCTTTGTCTTCTCCAGTTTTCACTTCACTCTCATCTGTCCACTTCAGGTTTAGGCTAAAAGCGTCTGAGCTTTAACCCTAACCCTCCTCCTCAAATAGGATGTGGACGTAACTTAACATCCAACATCACATTAATAGGACTCTGATGGTCACAAATAGTCGTGTTTGCATAGAGAGTTGGCACCTTGTTATTTATGTCGGAGGCTGCACTTAACAGTCTGTCTGCTGTCTTAAACGTGATATCTGAGTTTATTTCTGGACCACACATCTAAAAATGTCCTCTATATGTCCAAAAGTATGTGTCCTCCCTGTTTTTCTCTTTGACACGCAGCTGCTTTCTTGTGGTTTGGCCGTGTCCGTCTGACTATAATGACAACACAGTGTTTCCAGTTCAGTTCCAACAGTTTGAACCCGTCGTCCTGTTTCAGCTTCAGTTATCAACCTGCTTCCACCATCCCCCACCCTAACCCCACAGAACCCACAGGACCCACAGAACCCTGAGCTCAGCCCTGTCCGGGACCTGGTGGCCCAGTTGGAATGTGACTGATCTCCTACGTTCTGTGTCTGAATGGGAATGATGATCCCAAAGCTTTTACTGATTCTCTTCCTGCTTCGTGGAACAAAGCCATGGTATTCCTGGAATTTCAGTCCGTGTTGCATAGAAAAATATTTCCGCATATTGTTTCCAGGAAACTCTGATGAAATGTGATCACTGTTTCTCACAGATCATGGTTTTGGTTGATGATTGGTTGTATGAATCGAAAGAGACAATGTCAGCTTTATCATTTAACTCTGTCAAGATACTTTATTGATCCTGGAGTTAAATGCATAACTCATTGGATTCTATAAATACTACCTATGGAGATTGTGGGTGCAGTAGATAGATGAGTTTATTTGAGATAAATATACCATGTATAGTAGTGAATATTTTCCCTCCAGCATCAGATCACAGTAGAGTTATGGTTCCACCCTGCTCATTCTGGATTTTTTGCTCACTGCAGGAGATTAAATAGTATTAAATGAGAAGCTTTGCAGCAGAACGACTGGGGATTTAAGCAGATGTTTGAATCACGTGTTGAAGGTATCCCACTGCCATGGAAATGCAGTCGCAGCATAAGGACAGTTTCACTCATCACCAAATGAAGACTGGGTTAAAAACGATGTGACTGAATTTATTACCTCAGTCTAGATCTATCCTCTCTTAATGCTTAAATGCTTGTTCCTGAAGATCCTAAAAGGTCTTCAAATGTGTTGAATTTATTGATCTTGAGCTGGTTGGTATTAGAATATCTTAAAAACAATTTCTCAAAGATGCTCAGACATGGGAAGTTGGATATTATGACAGTTTTAAGGGACAATGTTGCAATAAAATGCACTAGAAATAGAATGAGAAATAGACCAGAATGGTATTAAACACCAAAAAGATAAAATAATATAATCTACAACTCACAAATATAACATAAAATAAGCACAAATATAATATAGTGACTTGTACCAAAGCAGTTTATGTTATTATAAACATGGCTCAATCCCCCTGTCGCCTCGATTCCCCCCCCCGTCCCCTTGATCCACCCGTCTCCTCAATCCGCCTGTCCCCTTGATCACCCCATTGTTAGGACCCCCCCCCCGTCCCCTTGATCCTCCTGTCCCCTCGATTCCCCACCATCCCCCCGATCCCCCCGTCCCCTCGATCTTCCCGTCGCCTCGATCTTCCTGTCCCCTCGATCCCCCCATCCCCTCGATCCTCCCTGCCTCCTTGATCCCCCCTGTCCCCTCGATCCACCTGTTGCAAAGATCCCCTGTCCCCTCGATTCTCCCATTGCCTTGATCCTCACATCCCCTTGATCCACCTGTCACATCACAGTCATCATAATAATAGAACTTATACTGCAACAACTGTTATGATCAAAGTCTGGTAGAGTTTCATACTGTCTTCCACATACAATTATTGGAGATAATTAATTTATCAAGACAGGGGTAGTGGTTTGAGGAAGGCTACAGGAAGTAACTGAAACTAGTAAAGCAGGTAAACGAACAATTACCCCTGTCTTGATAAATGAATTATCTACAATAACTGTTATGATCAAATCCATATTTGTAGCTACACAAAGGTTTTATTGACACAAATGTGTGTTTGGTGCTGGTTTATGCTGCTTTCTTATTGGTCAGTGGACAGATGTTTGTCTTGGCAGCCATTGCACTATGAGACATTTATCCTTAATTTCTTTGGTCACGATAACAGGCGTTTTGTCTCAGTTCAGTGTAGGACCTACAATTCTGAACCACAACTGAAAATACTGCTTCATTTTGTCATTTTTAAATCTGGGACTTTCCAGAGAAAGCCTTTGGTTACAGACTTGACCTGAGACTCTTCAGTCCTCTGGTGTTTAGTCGGCATCAGCTGCTGATTTTAGGGTTTGCAGACTTTACATTTGTTATATGAATACATCAGCAGACTTATATTAGAGAGTTTGTTGTATCAGGTGACTCGTATTTAGTGTTTCCACAAAAGGAGCAGTGCTGAGTGTCCACAAATACACATCTCGAACCAGGTTAGAAAAAGAAAGATGCTGAAAGAGGAGAGTAACATGATAATTAGAAGTCTGGTCTGTTTTTGTGTGTTACAGGTTTAGACATGTTAAATCATGTTCAGCGTCATTATTTTAGTTCAGTGTGAAAAGAAATGGCAGAGATTTAGTTTCAACACTACATTTATACGCTCGATTATAAACAAGGATAGGGATGATGTAAAAACTGATGTGTCAGAAAAGGCTTTGGGGGTAGGATGCACTGATGCTGGTTTTATTCTGGACTTAAAATGTGGAACTACTGTTCACTTTACCAAGGAGATTCATTCCATGATTTTTCTAGATATTTTATATAATGAAAACTACTATTGAATGTTGAACATAAACTGTTAATTAAAAGTGGGCGTGGTCTCTTTAACGTTGGGTGTTGGTCTTCATCGTCATGTTTTTTTGGGGAAGACATCAAACTTGATTTTATTCAGTAAATAAAGCGCTGAAAGGCCGAGCTGTCAATCACACCTGCTGGGCCTTTGTGGCCCAACTCACTGGTGTCTCTAGTGGACATGAGAGGAACTGCAGACTCTGGTTTGACATTGAAGTTCTGTTTTTGGTAAATCTTGTCTTCAGCTGCTTCATCCCTTGAATAATAATGTGAACATTATGATTATGAGGTTAGGGTTAGTTTCTGTTCCTTCATATCATTACCTCCACCAAGGAGGTTATGTTTTTGTCAGCGTTGGTTTGTCTGTCTGTCTGTCTGTCTGTCTGTATGCAAAATAACTAAAAAAGTTATGAACGGATTTGGATGAAAATTTCAGGAAATGTTGATACTGGCACAAGGAACAAATGATTAAATTTTGGTGGTGATTGGGGGTGGGGGGGGCTACTGATCTGCTTTGGCGGAGGTCTGCGCTCTCTGAGTGCTTCTAGTTCATGTCTCGTTTAATGTCCCGGTGCAGAGGAGGTAATTCTTCATGGATCCTCGGCCACTGATTCAACACAGCTGCCACAGATGACAACCACCCCCCCCCCCCCCCCCCCCCCCTTACCCTGATAATGATGGGGTGGTGTGCTCCCTGACCTTTGACCTACAGGAAGCATTGTGCCACGGGGTTTGCTTTGGAACAGCAGTGGGATTAGAGGGATCTCCATACGCTTCCATAGGTTTATTGGGGGAGGGGGGGCTGCAGTAGCAAGAGGCAATGAAGCCATTTATGTGTTTGTTGCTACTGCAACCATAATGCGGCAGCGAGGAGCTCCACCTCACACAATGCACGTCGCAAATTTCCAAAAATGCCCAATTGACCTACTGGCTCTGTTTGTAAACAAATGGATTTTTTATGGTGGAGTACACTTCAAAATTGTTCACTGTGAGGGATAAGATTCAGGTGAGTAATGACAGAAGGACTTACGGATTCATAGTCTCTGACTTGGGTTTTACAGATTTAATGAAAAATTGGTGACAAAAGTCATACACAGCTTTAATGATAAATAATAACTTAATAAATGGATGGTACTTAATAATAAATAACAACTTAAATAGATGGAACTTAATAATCAATAATAACTGCTGTATTTCACCACCTCCTCCATCGTCTCCACATCCCTCCATCCACTGGGACTCATATGCTGCCAGGATCAGATTATCACTTTAATTCTTTGCTTCCTCTGCGGTTACCGTGGCAACCCCATCCCGGATGTCACAAGGATAGAGGATGAGGAAACAGCAGAGATGGATGAGTCTGGTCTTTGTCTGAATGAATGTACATGAAAATGCTTCTTTTAGTGGCTGTTGATGCTAAAAACATACCTTTTCTTTCTTTAATAAGGCTGCTTTTAAAACTACTGAACTTAAATGTGAACATTTTTTTTCTTTATTAATAAAATTCAGAACTGAACAAAGGATTCAGTGGCTGAGGAAGGAAAATGAATCAGATTTTTGCTTTTTTAATGATATAGGCCTATTTTGAAATTGAGATGGCATATCATCTGTTTATTCTCAAAATAGCTGGTTTGTGTGTTGTAATATTTTGACATATTTCTCTGGTCATTGTTTAATAGCATTCCTTTACATTTTTATTTTTTGGCAAATATTGAATGTCCCTGCAAACAGACTTGGACAATAAAATAATAAGGTGATTTTTAAAAAAATACTGTGATACTTACCACAGTAAGATAAGATAAGATATGCCTTTATTAGTCCTACAGGGGGAAATTTCAGGTTTACAGCAGCAATGTACAAGCACACAAGAGCAAAGAAGTGCAAAATCAAGATAAACACAATCATGAAAGTTATATGCACTATTTACATCTGTGCACATGATTATGCCACAGGTTTATTGCATTGTTTATTGTATGGTTATTGCACAGAATTTTTGAAGCAGTTGTTATTGTGGAGCCTGACAGCTGCAGGACGGAAAGGCCTTCGATACCTCTCCTTCACACACTTGGGGTGTCTCATCCTGTCACTGATGGAGCTCCTTAGTGCAGTGAGTGTGTGTTGGAGGGGGTGGGAGTCTTCGTCAATAATGGAGGAGAATTTGGCTGTCAACCTCCTCTTCCCCACCTCCTCCACCTGTTCCAGAGGAGATCCCAGGACAGAGCTGGCCTTCTTTATCAGTTTGTCCAGTCTCTTCCTGTCAGCTGCTGTGATGCTGCTCCCCCAACAGACCACACCGTAAAAAATGGCAGAGGCCACAACAGAGTCATAGAAGGTCTTCAGGAGTGCCCCAGTACCCTAAAGGACCTCAGCCTCCTGAGTAGATAGAGTCTGCTCTGACCTTTTTTGTATTGTATGGTTTTTTTTGGTTTTGTTTTTGTTTTTTTTCCCATTATCCTCGCTTTATCTGGGGCCGGGTCGCGGAGGTAACAGTCTAAGCAGAGATGCCCAGACTTCCCTCTCCCCAGACATGGGGGGAGAGACACGGGGGGACCCCGAGGCGTTCCCAGGCCAAATGAGAGACATAGTCTCTCCAGCGTGTCCTAGGTCTTCCCCGAGGTCTCCTCCCGGCGGGACATGCCCGGAACACCTCCCCAGGGAGGCGTCCAGAAGGCATCCGAAACAGATGCCTGAGCCACCTCAGCTGGCCCCTCTCAATGTAGTGTATTGCATTAGTGGTATTTCTTATTCACATTCTTACTTAAAACCCTTAAAAATATTTTAGTGTTTTATTTGATTTCACTCATGTATATGCTGACTAATAGTTTTGAAGGTTCTACCTGTAGATTTAATAGAATGTTCTGACAATGAAATAGAGTTTAACCCCACAGATAACCATGTTTTACATAAAAATATTCAAATCGGTATCAAATAAATTGAACAAAATAAGCATTATTTTAAGAAATTAAAGACTTTTGTGTGTTGGACTTACACAAATATTTTAAAGACATAAATCAGGGTTTTCTCTACGTCATTATCTAATGGGCATAGGTGATCCACAGTGTAAGAATTTATGTAACATGGAAGAACTCAATCAAAAAAGAAAATAGACATAACACATAGAAAACAACAAATGGTCTATTCAAATAAGAATCTTTAAAATGTTGTGTTTTTAAGTTTTTTGGATGTTTGCATTAATTTTTATGCACAAACGTGCTAATATTATTTGTCCAAAACTATCTGGATCTTTGTTTCCAAAGTCTAATGAAGGAAAAAAGTTAGTAGTAGGTGGTTGACTGGTCAAAAAAGAAGAAAAAACAGGAAAAGCACAGAAGACTGTCATAAATAATTGATCATCGCTGTTTGAAAAATAAGCAACACAAAAATAAAATAAAAATAGTGCAAACAACCTTAACCTGTCGAAACCATCCATCATGTGATGAAATAAGGACGACCTAAAACTAAACTGAAAACCTGGAAAAACAACAAATAACAGGCCGGTTTCTTCAACTTTCAGTCAGAACCAAAACTCAAACCTGAAAGAAATAATGATTTGACATATACTCTTTAATTATCAATATCAATTTTTCTATCCATTTTTTAACATTTAATCCACCCTGTACAGTTTTTTTTATGATTTTACTTGTTATTCCACAAATGCAGCGTGTAGTTTTTATAGAACTATGTGGAAACATGTGGTTAAAACAAATTTAATGTAAATCATTCACTGAAACAAGTTGGGATTTAATTAACTTAACCAGATCTATTCTATTCTTAAATAACTGAGGGTCTTTTAGTTCATGTGTTTGGGTTTTCTTTGTGGATGTGTAAAAGTTTGACCTTTAACATGTTCTCAACAGAATGATCTCTAAACAAACAAAGCCATGATGATTATCTGACAAATAACTCTGATTAATACATTTTTTGAGTTAATTTCTAACAGGATGAATACTCAGTAATTGGACGTGATTGATTCTCTGACTAGGATCAGTTTTATTGTCTTTGGAGGATGCGCATGTAGAAAACTGTGCAAGTGATGGAACAGATGTATGAGACGTTCTTTACACCAGAGTGGTTCTGATTGGTTTGGATTATGGAATGTTTACATCATACTGTGACTTTGTTCTTCAAAATGGTCTTTAAGCTTCAAACTAGATGCTTCTTTCTTTCTACATCCTGTTCCTGTGGTCATCAAGAATAAACAGAGACGTGACCACCTTGGTGTCCGGATTATGGTAACCCTAACCCTAACCCTGACCCTGACCCTGACCCTAACTGATCCAACTCGACTCACATTAATGCTCATTTTATTTAACATAAAGCATTAGTGGCATATTTTATAATCACATATGAAGCATTAATCTGATGTTTGACACTAGGATATGTCCTGTTTAAGGCAGCACACATAAAGAGTACCATCTCATGTTTACTGTGGTTATACAGAGGGGGCGGGGCTTATATTCTAACCAGCCACTAGGAGGCAATACACTTGTTTTATGTTTTATCTGATTTTATAAACTGTCATTCAACTTCATCTTTAAATCACAATTTTTATGGCTCCACTCCTCTCCCAAACCCCCCCCCCCCCGATTGGTTCACTTTTCAACTATATGTAAGCCCCACCCCATTCTACTGCAGGTGGAATTTTCCCTATTTCACCTCTAACATTGTTTTCAACCCTAACATTATTTGTGCACTTTAAATGCACACATTAACAGATTCTAATGTGCCCATCTTAAACATTAATGTTCTCATATTTTAACCTCTGAGTTGTTTCCGGGTTAGGGTTAACCCTGGTTCCGCCCCCCTCGCCTCTGTCCGGTTAGGGTTAACTCTGGCTCCGCCCCCCTCACCTCTGTCTGATTAGGGTTTTCCCTGGCTCTGCCCCCCCCTCATCTCCGTCCGGTTGGGGTTAACCCTGGCTCCGCCCCCCCTCGCCGCCATTCCGGTTAGGGTTAACCCTGGCTCCGCCCCCTTCGCCTCCGGCCGGTGGCTGTAATCCCGTCGGTGTTGGCGCAGGGATCCAGAGCTGATCAGACACAATGGAAGCTCTGTGCTCCGTCCTCTGCATTGTTTTCCTGAACCCAGAGGAACAATGACACCCTTATCCACTGTGGACAGAGGCTCAGTCTGTTCATGAAGGCCAGGGTGAGAGAACCGAAGCACAAGAACCAGGGAATGATGAGACGTTCTGTCCACCTGTTCATTAGGGCTAGAGTTACAGAACCGAAGCACAAGAACCACAGAATGGTCAGACGTTCTGTCCACCTGTTCCTGAGGGTTAGAGTTAGAGAACCAAAGCACAAGAACCACAGAACAATCAGACGTTCTGTCCACCTGTTCCTGAGGGTTAGAGTTAGAGAACCAAAGCACAAGAACCACAGAACAATCAGACGTTCTGTCCACCTGTTCATGAGGGTTAGAGTTAGAGAACCAAAGCACAAGAACCACAGAACAATCAAAAGTTCTGTCAATGCAGAACATTAGCAGCAGCTTCTAACCTACAGCATTAGTTTATTCATACAAAGATGTACAGTGGAATAAATGCCAACGTTTATGGAATCACAATATTATGGAGTCAGTTTTATGAGTGAATTAGTTGATAAATTTTAATTTTTAAAGACAGCCTGAACCCTAACCCTGCTACCCTAACCCTAACCAGTAAATGTTCATTATTTGTTTGTGTCCTGGCGTAGGATCCGACCTCAGCTGGCCCGGGAGAAGATCGAAGGATGTCACATCTGTACGTATGTGATGCCCGGGGAGCCCCAGGTGATTCTGGGAAAAGACAAGGCCTTCACCTACGATTACCTGTTCGACATGGACTCCGAGCAGGACTCCATCTACACCACCTGCACCGAGAAGCTCATCGACGGCTGCTTTGAGGGCTACAACGCCACCATCTTCGCCTATGGGCAGGTCAGTGTCCACGAACATGCCCGACCTTCTTTATTTGACTAAAAGTATTTTTATTACATTGTTTTTGTCCTGTAGAGGATTTAACTCAGGAGTGATGTTGGGTTGGACTAGAGACGAAAAGGTGTCACCATTGTCTTTAGTTTGACATTATGATTATTTATTATATTAATCCTTGATGTTCAATATGAATATGAACCAGATGGAGGAGGTTAGACAGGAGGAGGAGCAGAGAGGAGGACAGACAGGAGGAGGGGCAGAGAGGAGGTTAGACAGGAGGAGGAGCAGAGAGGAGGTTAGACAGGAGGAGAAGCAGAGAGGAGGAGGAGCAGAGAGGAGGTCAGACAGGAGGAGGAGCAGAGAGGAGGTCAGACAGGAGGAGGAGTAGAAAGGAGGTCAGACAGGAGGAGGAGCACAGAGGAGGTCAGACAGGAGGAGGAGCAGAGAGGAGGTTAGACAGGAGGAAGAGCAGAGAGGAGGAGGAGCAGAGAGGAGGTCAGACAGGAGGAGGAGCACAGAGGAGGACAGACAGGTGGAGGACTAGAGAGGAGGTCAAGCAGGAGGAAGAGCAGAGAAGAGTTCAGACTACATGGAACACCTTTAACTGTTGTCAGTGAATCTTTACATCCTGATCAAAACTTAATGAACTAGTTTTGCTCCTTGTTTTCTGAAAGGGCTTTAATTATTATATATTTTAAAGCATAAAAGAATATATGCTGTTTTCTCTTTTTATCGTCTTTTCTGTGTATTTACAGACACTAACCTTAACCCACTCCAGAATTTGACTGAAACCAGAACAACTGCACAGTAAAACCAACCTTCACATACTCTGGAAAACATTAAGACCCCTCTGCTTTTTTTACTTTATTGGTATGAGCTTTCTCTGAAATTCCAGTTAAAAAAATATTGTCATTTTGGATTGTTTTCAACAGATGAACAGATTCAATTTTTTTTTTTTTTTTAACTAATATGAACTTGTTTATTATTGAAACCTTTTAAAAGGATCCATACATTTGGAGTTTGGCTTCATCAATCACAGTATTTTACAATCTGTGTCAAACCCGTTTTAAAACTGTTGGCACGCTGTCAAAATGTTTTTACATAAAGTCTGTAAAATCTGTGAAAGAACCCTTAAAACAGATAGAACATGTTAAACCCAGTGTAATCATTTATATCAGGTACTTTAATCCACCTCTTCATTCACATACAACTCTAACCTGCCAGAGATCAGACCTTGTCTTTACTGACAAGAACTAAAGTTGAGAAAACCTTAATTTTTTGGTTGTAATGTTGTGTTTTTTATTAACCAGACCCTGTGTCGGTGCTTTTCATGTCCAAAGAACCAGTTTACTTTCTGATCCTGAAGTCCATGAGCTGCGACTGAAAATGGACTTTTCTAAATCTAGATCAGAGCGATTAAAGGAGGGGAGGGACGAGTTTTCAGAAGTAGGTCAGTGACACAGAGGAGACCACACGCCTGTTCATACGGACACGCATTAAACATTCAGATCTGAGTGTGTTACCGTGGAGCCGAGGCTGAGTTACCACAGCAACCTGAGTACTAAAGGGGGAGGGGTTACATTTGAAGAAGGAAGAAAAAAATAGAGGAAGAAGAAGAAATGGAGCTGAATATACACATAAACTGGGATAAAACTCGCACAAATAGAACAACAGAAACACACACAGGACACGTTACAATAAATCCACCCTTTCATTCCCCGGGGTCATAAGTGGAGATCAATAAATCAATCAATTTTTATTTATATAGTGCTGCATCATATCAAAAGTTATCTTGTGACACTTCACATTTAGAGCTGGAATAAACCAGACCCTTAAGTCATAGAGATGCACATGTTTGGTTTGGTTCTTAGAGGAGCAACTGAAGAACTCATCCACTGTTTACATGGACATGGACAACGGTCATCTCCACCCCTGTCCAGCATGAATGATGAAGATGATGATGATGGTGGTGATGATGATGATAGTAATGATGATGATGGTAATGGTGGTGATTATGGTGGTGGTGGTGGTTATGGTGGTGATGATGGTGGTGATGATGGTGGTTATGGTGAACATGGTGGTGATGATAATGGTGATGTTGATGATGGTAGTCATGGTGATGGCGATAATGGTCATGATTATGGTGATGGTGGTGGTTGTGGAGATGGTGGTGATGATGATGATGGTGGTGGTTATGGTGGTGGTGATGATAGCGGTTGGGGTGAACATGGCAGTGATGATAATGGTGATGATGATGGTGGTTATGGTGATGATAATGGTAATGATAATAATGGTGGTGGTTATGGTGATGGCTGAAGTCTTCCTCCCTGGTTGAGCCTAAAAGTCCACGGCTATTCTTGGTCTTGACGTGTTCTTAATCCACTTCTGAAAACTCATTGAGATATGGTTCAGGTCACTGTCATCATTTGTAGATGTGGATTTTAAAGGCAGGTCATAGAGTCATAAAATATTCATACCATTACACTTTATAAAAAAACCACCAGAAAAACATTACAGTGTTTGATGCTGGTTTTGATCCTTTCTCTGTTTTCTACAGTTCTATAATGTTCATGTCCTCTTCAGTCTTATCTAAACCTGGACCACTGTTTCTGTTAAACAGATTCACCAACATAACTGACCAGACATTGTTATCAGACAATATGTGTCGTCATATCACATGTCAGATGTTTATCTGTTCAAAGACAATGGGATGGACTGATGAAGGCTTTAGTATAATATCTATGTTATATTGATGATGAAGTGGCTGAAGGTAACATTGGTATCTGCATCCACCCAGAGTTTTGCAGTTGGTTCATCCTTACTATAAAGAAGCTCTGATTTTATCTATAAATTTTGGATTTTCATGTCATGTTTTGCACCATACATCTATGTAATCTTCATATGTTCATAACCATTTTTTCCACAAATATTTCACATTTTCAGCGGATCGTCTTTGAAGCTTTAATAGAAATTAAAACCTTAAGTTAAATGTTTGATGAAAATAAAAAATCCTGTTTCCTTTAGTACGTTGTTATGTAAAAACTGCTGCTGTCTTTTTTTCGTGTTTCCTTTTCCAGACGGGTTCAGGGAAGACGTACACGATGGGAACCGGCTTCGACGTCAACATCCCAGATGAGGAGCTCGGCATCATTCCCCGTGCTGTCCATCATCTTTTCCAAGGCATTGAGGAGCGGCGGCGGGCGGCTCAGGAGCAGGGACGACCCGTTCCCGAGTTTAAGATCAACGCCCAGTTCCTGGAGGTACGAAGCCCTTCCTCCGATCCCAGCCCTGTGACAGAGGAATGCACATGGACAGAGATGTCATGGCTAAGGTTTATATTGTTGACACTAGTCATTTAATGGCGCTCCATCACTTTGAAACGCCCACAGTGACAATCCAGCAGCTGTCAGCGACACTGCCAGGCGTTGGAACAGTTGCTCTGGTTCGTCTCTTAGTGACAATTTCCAGATTTCTGAATCCAAAGGACTGGGATTTGTGTTTTATAACACATCAGATTCTATACCATGACTTTATCCCAAAAAAGATTCATAACATCTGTTAAAATCAGCTTTAAATGGCCCAGACACACAAAAACCATCTTAGATACTCAGTTTAGGGTTAAGATTCGGTTAATGTCAGCCCTATCAGAGGGTTTAGGGTCCCATAGGGTTTACAGTCTGATAGGGTGAAGGGTCCCATAGGGTTTAGGGTCTGACAGGGTTTGGAGTCCTATAGGGTTAAGGGTCCCGTAGGGTTTTGGGTCTGATGGGGTTCAAGATCCAATAGAGCGCAGGGTCTGACGTGGTTTTGGGTTGGATAGGGTTTAGGGTTTGATGGGGTTCAGGGTCCCTTAGGGTTTAGTGTTTGACAGGGTTCAGGGTCATATAGTTTGCGGAGTCTGACATGGTTTTGGGTCGGATAGTGTTTAGGGTCCCATAGGGTTTGACAGGGTTCAGGGTTCCATAGGGTGCAGGGTCTGACAGGGCTAAGGGTCCCATAGGGTTTAGGGTTTGACAGGGTTCAGGGTCTGACATGGTTTTGGGTCTAATAGGGGTTAGTGTTTGACAGGGTTCAGGGTCCCATGGGTTTTAGGGTTAAATGAACTTAAGTTCCAAACTTTGCATTTGAATGTTTTTGTCATTAAACACCAACCAAACCCTGATCACATTTTGTGCTTTTATGGACTGAGATCATCAGTTTACTTTGACCTATAACTGTGGAAAAATAAACTGTTGGTCTGATTTTGAGTAAAATGAATATTATTGTTGATTGTATAGACGATGGAAGATCATTTTTCAGTTTGTATTAATTAATGAACTTGTAGGTTTAGTGAGTAGTTTAAAATAATTATTCTAATATTTCTGTTAGAGGTTTCAGTTTTATTCCATTTTAACAGATTTAAGATATAAATCTGTTCAAATGGTCACTGTTTTTCCCTGACGTTCCAAAATGGCAGTGTTCATCTTTCCTTCAGTCTAAATGGAAACGTCGGAAGGTGTAAAATATGTGTGATATGACTGGATGAATTTTCTTCTTCTGCAGCTTTATAATGAGGAGGTTTTGGATCTGTTCGACTCAACGAGAGACATGAAGCAGAAGTCTCACATTAAGATCCACGAGGACGCTAGCGGAGGAATCTACACTGTGGGCGTGACCACGAGGACGGTGTCCTCTGAGGCTGAGGTGAGTCGACAGAAAGGAGTGATGGAAACACCCTGTGAAATATATAATAATAATAATACAAATATATGTTCACGTAGAATCTGGCTTAACATGTAAACTTGGCAATTGAAATGGTGACAAAAAGTTTTCAAAGAGTTGACAGAAACTTGAGAAACTGGAAACATCTGGACTCTAATTTCAATAAATCTGATAAAATTATATGAGAATAACGTGATCATGTCGTACTTCTTCGACGTATTAACATACCATTAAAGCTAGTTTAGGGTCTGTAGGATATAACAGCACTGATATTTATAGAGTAATATCCATAAATGGTAGTTTTATTGGATTTCATTTGTTCCACTGTAGTGTGTTAGTTGTGATGTTTGTGTCCATATTACTTTTGTTTCTGTTCAGATGATGCAGTGTCTTAAACTGGGAGCGTTGTCTCGGACCACGGCGAGCACTCAGATGAACGTCCAGAGCTCTCGGTCCCACGCCATCTTCACCATCCACTTGTGCCAAGTCCGAGTCTGTGCCAAAGACAATGTCAGTTCACATACATGTCACTGAACCCTAACCCCTAAACCCTAACAGTGAACCCTAACCCTAAACCTGACCCCTCATGTACATTTGTTTGCTTTTACTCAGCAGGAAAATGAGACTGACAACAGCGTCTCCAACGGGAACTCGGACATGGACGAGTACGAGACGCTGACCGCCAAATTTCACTTTGTGGACCTGGCCGGATCCGAGAGGCTGAAACGGACCGGGGCAACAGGGGATCGAGCCAAAGAGGGAATTTCCATCAACTGTGGACTGGTGAGATGTGCATCCACAGCAGAAGCTGGACTATAGTGGTGTTTGGCTGCCGTCTAGTGGCAGTGTGTCATAATGTGGTAGAAGGAATGTTTTAAATCGTCAATTTTTTTAGTGTTACAGACATTTGGAAAAAATAAGTTGCGCTTATTATTTTATTACATTGTTGAGCATAAACTGTAAAATTGATCGAACATTTAACTGAATAATTAACTGCATAATTGCAGATATAGTTAGTAGATTAATTTACAACGAAATGATGTCAGTAAAACCTCTGAGCAGGAGCTTAGATCGCACAAACTCACACACATAACATGGACATATTAACTGTATTATAACATATTAATTGTGATGTACTGTATGAGATGATTTATCATCCAACAATCCAAAACTCACTTCGGGTTCTGAGAAAAGAAGCTGCAAATGCACAAATGTATTTTTTTATGCAAACCGTTGCCTCATCTCATGACAAAACATTCCAAGGACAAATTTGAAATGTATTGATTATTGAAGTGATTATGTGACTGTTTTTCAGGTAGTAGATCAGATAAATGACTGAACCCTTGGCTGTTAATAGGATGATGTAAGGCCTGATTTGGTTCAGTAGGTGTCATGTCCAGATATTTGTGTTTTTCAGCTGGATCTGGGGATAGACCGGAGTAAGAGGGCATCCCATGTGCCCTAGGGTTAGGAATAGGGGTAGGGTTAAGGTTTTGGCTTGGAACAGGGTTAGGATTCAGTAAGTGTCCCACCCAGACATTTGTTTGTGTTTTTGTGTGTTTTTCAGCTGGCTCTGGGGAATGTGATCAGTGCTCTGGGAGACCGGAGTAAGAGGGCTTCCCATGTGCCTTATCGAGACTCCAAACTCACCCGACTGCTGCAGGACTCTTTAGGAGGAAACAGGTTTGAAATCTGAAATGTGTCATCCAATGTCAAGTCCATTTATTAAAGCCTGTTATAAAACAGCAGAGATATACCAAGTAATAAACACATCTCGTTATTGTTATTGCACTTTTACATATGATTTACCTGTTGTAGTCTATACAAACCTGAAAGTCAGCTGAGATTAAAGAAAACTCCAGCATCTCAAAAAGATTCAACAAACCCAAATGACTCAACACAACAGTACCCAACCCTAACCCTGTTCCTAACCCTAACCCTGACCCTGTTCCTAACCCCAATCCAAGCACCATTAAACCCTCACACTGAGAAAAAAACATAGAAAACTCAATCCCAACCGTGTTCTGTCATCATGTCAGCCAAACAGTGATGATCGCATGCATCAGTCCGTCCGACCGTGACTTCATGGAGACGCTGAACACGCTGAAGTACGCCAACCGAGCCCGCAACATCAAGAACAAGGTGGTGGTGAACCAGGACAAGGCCAGCCAGCAGATTAGCGCTCTAAGGACTGAGATCGCAAGGTTGCAAATAGAGCTGATGGAGTACAAGACGGTGAGCACGACCTTTGACCCCTGTGGGTTAGTGAGCACTGACGTTTGACCCTGTAGGTTAAACCACCTCTCTGTAGGAACATAAACCCTCTGCAGACAGGATTAGACCAATCAGTCATCTCCAAAACTCTGAAGCAGTGTTTAATATTTAATTTTTATTTCTTTCAGTTTCTTGTCTTATTCTCCTGATGACAAATAAACCGATACTTTATCCTTTCCAAATTTTAAGATATAAGACACCCTCTAATGATAATGGGTTCATTTATTTTCTTTTCCTTCTCAGCATTTTGACAACTGTAGGAGGAACCTTTATTAAAATTGAATTGGAATCAGGTTCTTACACAAGCAGTAAAGAACCAGATACTTGTGTTCATGTTCTAAACCCTGGTCCTGTGACAGTAAATGTACCTTTTGTTTCATTATGATGACAGGATGAATTAACCTGTTTTCGTCAGATAATGAGCTTTGTGTCACAGCAGCGTCATTAAAATCCTTCAGTCATGTGTCCCAAAGCATGGACCGGTAAAGTTCTGAGTCCTGGCTACTTTGAACTGACTCCTCCTCCTTGTCTTTCTTGCCATCAGGGTAAGCGTATGGTGGGCGAGGATGGCGTGGAGAGTTTTAGTGACATGTTCCACGAGAACACGATGCTGCAGACGGAGAACAGTAACCTGAGGGTGAGGGTCAAAGCCATGCAGGAGACCATGGACGCTCAGAGGGCCAGGCTCACCCAGCTGCTCAGCGACCAGGCCAATCAGGCACTGGCCAAGGCCGGTATGTATACCTGACCCCGCCCCTGGCCCCGCCCCAGGACAGCCCCCGGCCTAATCTTCGTCCGCTGTCTCTGTTTCAGGTGAAGGAGGTTCAGAGGAAATCGGCAACATGATACAGAGTTACATCAAGGAGATCGAGGATCTCAGGTAAAAAGTAATAATAACTTGACAATCAATTAGTTCATTGATAAGTCTTTATCAAATGTGATAATGTGACACTTTATCTTTATTATTTTTATCTTCATTTTAACCCATAAAACCATTTGTACATACCAAATAAGTGAAAATGATTGATCTAACAAACCAAAAAAATCATATTAATTCATATTTTACAGAGAAATACACAATAAAATTAAACATTTGTATTGATGAAAACTAGATTGGATTAGTGTCAATTCACGGCAAAATACTTCTGATCTTTACACATCATATGTAGTTTAATTATCTCTACATTTATGCCGCAGCTAAGTTTCACTAATCAATAACTTTTGCTGCTTTTCCACCAACAAAGAACATGAATATAAAATTTTAAAAAAAACCACTGATTATTTATTTCAGTAAAATGTTAGTGTTTTCAGTTCCAGCTCAGGGATCTTTGAGACGATGTTTGGTTGTTGCATCTTTTATAAACAATCCACATGTTGACACATTAGAGACTGAAATTGGCTTCTTATCGACGTTAGTGCCTTAAAACTGTGAGAAATGTTTCAGCCTAAAGTGAAAGGAAACAATGTATAGAAGGTTGTGTTTTGTGCATTTAGACATGGTTTATCTTGAGGGTTTTTTGATGTTCTAATCTCCTCTCTGTGGTTTCCTTGTTCCTCAGAGCCAAACTCTTGGAAAGTGAAGCTGTGAATGAAAACCTGAGGAAGAATCTGTGTCGAGCCTCGAGCCGTCAGTCGTTTTACGGAGGTCCGGGTTCCTTCTCATCCACGCTCCTGGTCCCTGAGAAGGAGACATCTGACATCATCGAACTGGCCAAGAAAGACCTGGAGAAACTGAAGAAACGAGAGAAGAAGAAAAAGAAAAGGTAGGCAGGTCAACATGAACCAGTTAGGGTTAAACAGATTAAGGGTTAACCAGGTTAACTGGGTTAGGGAGGGAGGTCATTATGGGCCGGTGTTCTTCACTGGACAGGGTTAGGGTTAACCTTTATCCTTTGTTCTTTCATCCTTCGTTCTTCTGTCCTGTGTTCTTCCATGTTATGTTCTTCTGTCTTGTGTTCTCAGTCCTAGGTTCTCCATCATGTGTTCTCCATCCTGTATTCTCAGTCCTGTGTTCTCCATTCTGTGTTCTCCATCCTTTGTTCTTCCATCTTATGTTCTCTCTCCTGTGTTACCTTCTTGTTCTCCATCCTGTGTTCTTCCGCCCTTTGTTCTTCCGTTCTGTGTTTTCTGTCCTATGTTCTCAGACCTTTGTTCTCCATCCTGTGTTCTTTGTCCTATGTTCTCTGTCCTGTGTTCTCCTTTCGGTTCTTCCGTCCTGTGTTCTCTGTCCTATGTTCTCCGTGGCTGAGATGACAGTATTGTAGATGTACAGATGTTAAAATGAATAAAACCTTCTCCTGTTTTTCGTATCACAGTAAAGTCTGGGTTGTTGTAGATGTTCTCATCTGTTCCGTCTGGTTCTGCTCCGGTTTGTGCAGGTCTTTGTAGAACAGACAAATACTGGTCTCACTGTTACCATTGTACTCAATAAAACAGTAAATCTGACCTTTGAACTGAAAATCAGTGTTTTGACCATAGAAGTAGCTGATGTGTTGAATCTGTTTCCTCTAACTCTGGAACCTGTAGAACCTCTAGAACCTCATGCTGCAGGTTATAGCAAATCATTGAGAGTCTTCATTAGTCTCTTCTGACCATTCTTTCCTCCATTCTTCCTTCTTTCCTTCATTCACTTCTGTCTCTTCCTCTGTGGTTTGACCTTTGACCCCTCCTGAAGACTCCAGCAGCTGTTGGAGGACAGAGACAGGGAGGAGGAGGTGGAGGAGGAGGTGGTGGAAGAGGTGGAGGATGCCAGGTTTGTCACAGCTTCCACTCCTCAGTTGCCACTCCCCCTCCACTCCCATGATCCTTTGCTTCCTCTCAAGTCGCATTTTCTTTGGTTTAACATTAGTTTTGTGGAGTTTTTTTTTTTTCCTCCTGCAGTGAAACAGCAGCTCTGAACCTCCATTAAACACCTTTTTTTAAGATCTTCTGTTCTTCTCTTCTGTCGTTCTTTTCTGTTGTTCATTTGCTCTGCTGTTCTTCTTTTCTTTTGGTCTGCTGTTGTTCTGTTCTGATGTTCTTCTGTTCCGTTTCTGTTCTGCTGTTCTGCAGTTCTTCTGTTGGTTTGTTCTGCTGTTCTTCTGTTCTGTTCTTCTTCTGTTGGTTTGTTTTGTTTTTCTGTTGTTCTGTTCTGCCGTTTTTCTGTTGGTTTGTTCTGTTTTGTTTTGTTCTTCTGTTCTGTAGTTCTGTTCTTTTCTTTTCTTCTTTTGTTTTGTTTTGTTGTTCCTCTGTTCTGTTCTTCTGTTTTGTAGTTGGTCTGTTTTTGCTGTTCTGCCATTCCTCTGCTGGTTTGTTCTGCTGTTCTTCTGTTCTATTGTTCTGCCGTTCTTCCTTTGGTTTGTTCTGTTTTGTTCTGCTGTTCTCCCGTTGTTCTGCTCATCTTCTGACCCGTGCTTCATCCCTGCCTCCTGTTTCATCTTTTGGGTTTTTATTTCTTATTTGACCTGTGACAGAGGAACATGTGGAACCTGCTGAGCCATGTCTTATTTATTCTCAAATACGATGTCTGTTTTTGGACCTAAACATGTTAAACATGACGATAAATACATGTTTCATGTTCTGTCTTTGAACCTTTTTGTCATTCAAGTCACTGTTTACAGATGGTTCTTATTTTGGTCAACAGGATCCACCAGATCCTGGAGCCTTTTGCTGCATTTTCCTCTCATGCCTTTTACTTTTGTTCTCAGACTCTGAAAGAAAATACACTGTTCTTTTTCACAAACCAGAAGCAGCAACGTCAGCACAAACTGGCTCATTTGCAAAAAGACAGTGTATAAAAACCAAATGTCAGATATTTTACATTAACTTTACCTGTGAAGATGCTTGTACTGTGTTCATGTTTCTAAAGTGTCTCTGTATCGTCTTTCAGCGTCAACAAAGATGAAGTTCCTGACAACGAGCAAGAAAAGTCACCTGAGAAGGAAATGACGGAGCGAGTCAACGAAGACAGAGAAATTGTATGAGTTTTTTTCATTGATTTAAAACTGCTGACGTTAAATGTTGCATAAGCAGGTGGTTTATAATGGTTTGTACTGGTGCAGGAGATACAGGAAGGCAGTGACCATGAGGAGGAAGAGGAGGAGGAGGACGAAGAGGAGATGGACGTGGAGGAGAGCTCAGATGACTCAGACTCTGAATCAGATGAAAAAGGTACTAGATAAACTATGGCCAACCCCAACTCTAACCATAACCATATCCATATCCATAGCCCCAACCATTACCCCAACGAAAACGATAACCATAACCATAACCCCTACCATAACCATAGCCCCAACCGTAACAATAGCCTCAACCTTAACTCTAACACCAACCATAACCCTAACCCCAACGAAAACAATAACCATAACCATAGCCCCAACCGTAACTCTAACACCAACCATAACCCCAACGAAAACGAAAACGATAGCCATAGCCTCAACCATAACTCTAACACCAACCATAACCCCAACAAAAACGATAACCATAACCATAGCCCCAGCCATAACAATAGCCTCAACCTTAACTCTAACACCAACCATAACCCCAACCCCAACGAAAACAATAACCATAACCATAGCCCCAACCGTAACTCTAACACCAACCATAACCCCAACAAAAACGATAACCATAACCATAGCCCCAACCATAACAATAGCCTCAACCTTAACTCTAACACCAACCATAACCCCAACGAAAACGATAACCATAACCATAGCCTCAACCTTAACTCTAACACGAACGAAACCACAAACGAAAACGATAGCCATAACCATAGCCCCAACCATAACTCTAACTCTTAACCTTAACTGTAAACCTAACACCAACAGACGACCTCAGACTCTGAATCAGCCAAAAAAGGTACCAGATAAACTACATCCATTCCACACTAGACCAGTGGAACTGGATCAGAACAGACGCAGGAAACAGTATAATTACAATTAAACCCAATAACTGACCTAAGTTTATAGTTCAGACAGAATGAGATCTAATTAAACCTAGACTCATCCCTCTGTACATGTTAAACGTCCAAACCGAGATCATATCCATATCCATATATATCATATCATTTCCTCGCCACTGTCACCAGTCACAAGTGTTTGCTCCTGGAGGATTTTGTTGGGTTTCTGTAGAATTGACTTAGAGTCTGGTTTTGACCAACTCTATATATAAAATGTCAAGAGATAACTTTTTTGTGATCTGGCGCTATATAAATAAAATTTCATTGATTGAGTGATTTAATTGGTTTTCCCCTGTAAGTCGCTTTGGAAAAAAGCGTCTGCCAAATGCGTAAACATAAACATAAACATATCGTCCTGGTTCACCCCATTTCCTCTGTGTTTCTCTGTATAAAACCTGACCGCTGACAAATGTTTTCCTGTGTCTGACAGAGAACTACCAGGCTGATCTGGCCAACATCACCTGTGAAATCGCCATCAAGCAGAAGCTGATCGACGAGCTGGAGAACAGCCAGCGGCGTCTGCACACGCTCAAACAGCAGTACGAACAGAAGCTGATGATGCTGCAGTGCAAGATCCGGGACACGCAACTGGAGCGGGACCGTGTGCTCCAGAACATGAGTAAGACAGCCATGGATCACCTTGAACCCTCGTAGACCAACTATAGGCTCTGCTGACCACAGTAGACCACCATGGACCCCGTAGACCACTGTAAATGGACCATAGTTTCCGTAGACCACTGTAGACTACTGCAGACAACTTTAGACAACCAGACCCCCATAGACCACTGTAGACCAACTATAGGTTTTCTAGACCACCCAGATCCTGTAGACCAACCATAGACCTCTAGAGACCACTGTAGATAAACTATAGACTCTGCTGACCACAGTAGACCACCATGGACCCTGTAGACCACTGTAAACTGACTGTAGACTCCTCTAGACCATCTTTGACACTTCAAGAAATCATGATTTGACATTTATTTTATATTATACCTGATACTGATAGAATCATTTATCAGACTGTGTCTCAGTGTCATAACTTCATTCAATTGGTTTAAACGGACTCATTGTCTGTATGTAACTCCATGTTTGGCTCCTCTTTCTTCTTCTTCGGTGGTGTTTCCAGACTCTGTGGAGAGTGGCTCCGAGGACAAGGCTCGTAAAATCAAGGCTGAGTACGAGAAGAAGTTGAGCGTCATGAACAAAGAGTTGCACAAGCTGCAGTCGGCTCAGAAGGAACACGCCCGCCTGCTGAAGAACCAATCACAGTATGAGAAGCAGCTGAAGAAGCTCCAGATGGACGTGGCTGAAATGAAGAAGACCAAGGTAGTGTTGATTTCTAATACTTGAACATATGCTGAACATAATACACAGGATCCTGAAACAAACCAGTCAATACCACATTACAACTAGAGAACATGAAGTATGAAAAGTGTATTTCATACATCACACTCTTTAATGTGTCTATATATTTATTTCTGTATATCTGTTGCTGTAGTGAATATGAAGGCAGTTGAATTTAACTCAGTGGTGAATCACAGAAGAACTTATGATGGAAAGACGCGATAAATATGTATTAGCGCTGTGCGGAAAAGAAAAAAAAACATTTGGCTTCAACAAAGTGAAAACTAGACAAAATATTAGATCTTCATAATTCTAGAGGTTAATTCAGGAACAAATAGTTAATTTTTTATTAACTTCACCCTTTAAGCCCTGAGACATTATTTCAGGTTAACATGCTGCTGTGAGTATGTGCTTGTGTTCCTTTTCTTCAGTGGTTTTGCTTTACTGTGTGTTTTAGGTCAAAACAGGGTCGAATAACAGAAAAAGACAAAGAGAGGAATTGAAGTTTGACAGGTTTTTACTAAATAAGGCACTCAGAATGTACATCAAGAAGAGATTTAGGATGTTGAACATGAACTGTGAACTGGAACACACTGAACAACAACAAGGATTTGAATTTGGGCCCAGTAGTTTTTGTTTTGGGCTCTTTTTTTTCTAAATCGGTCCAACTGCTTTTTGATACTTGGTTGAACTCCATAAAGCAGTTACACACTCAAAACTCAGTAAAAACACAGTAAAAAAAAATCACCATAACACTGTAAACAACAGTAAAAAAACAAAAAACCACAAGGACAGCAGTGTAAAAAAAAAAAAAAAAAAAAAAAAAAAAGCCTAAACTGTCTATTTTTAGCGTGAGGTGAGTCGGTCTCACTCACTGCTCTGTGTTCTTTTTTTTTTTGGGGGGGGGGGGGGGGGTTGAGCATGCTCAGATGTCTATGGAAAGAACCAGAGCTATTCTATCAGCACGATTAGAAGTCTTTCCAGTTGAGCAAACAATTTAATTTTTATGAATATTTAAAATAAATCATACATTCAGAATGATCACCACAGACACGTCAGGGGTTAAAGGGTTAATTTCACCAGTAACGATCTTCATAAATACTTATCACACACATGGTTTTTCTTGTTCAGATTTCAGCCTTAGAGACACAAATGATGACGTTTAGCTCGTTTAGAAGGAATAACTGACAGACAGACACCTAAATGTTTATGACTGTAAACAGGAAGGAAATGAAAAGGACACAGATGGAATGAGGTTTAATTCTCCATCAGTAGATTTTTTCTGATTCTTTTGGTTTTTATGAGATGACAGTGATGCTGCTGCCGCCATTAGGATTGTGTGACTTGATGTTAAACTGTCTGGTCCAGGTTCGTCTGATGAAGCAGATGAAGGAGCAACAGGAGAAGAACAGGATGAACGAATCTCGCAGAAACCGGGAGATCGCAACATTGAAGAAAGACCAGCGGAAGCAGGAGGTCAGTCACTCCTCCTTTATCCTCAGTAGAACGTTCAGTCTGTAAACAGGTCAGTGACCCCTTTTTTATCATCAGTAGAACATTCAGTCTTTAAGCAGGAGGTCAGTGACTCCTCCTTTATCATCAAGAGAACCTCCAGTCTTTAAGCAGGAGGTCAGTGACTCCTCCTTTATCCTCAGTAGAACATTCAGTCTTTAAGCAGGAGGTCAGTGACTCCTCCTTTATCCTCAGTAGAACATTCAGTCTTTAAGCAGGAGGTCAGTGACTCTTCCTTTATCCTCAGTAGAACATTCAGTCTTTAAGCAGGAGGTCAGTGACTCCTCCTTTATCCTCAGTAGAACGTTCAGTCTTTAAGCAGGTCAGTGACTCCTCCTTTATCCTCAGTAGAACGTTCAGTCTTTAAGCAGGAGGTCAGTGACTCCTCCTTTATCCTCAGTAGAACGTTCAGTCTTTAAGCAGGTCAGTGACTCCTCCTTTATCCTCAGTAGAACGTTCAGTCTTTAAGCAGGAGGTCAGTGACTCCTCCTTTATCCTCAGTAGAACGTTCAGTCTTTAAGCAGGAGGTCAGTGACTCCTCCTTTATCCTCAGTAGAACATTCAGAACCTGACTCAAACGTTGTGGTTTGCTTTGTTCCTCAGCACCAGCTGAAGCTCCTGGAGGCTCAGAAAAGGCAACAGGAGCTGATTCTGAGGAGGAAAACCGAGGAGGTGGGTGGAGGCTTCATGGACTTCAGCCAATGAGTGTTTGACGTGAACATAAGACGTGATTGGACTTGATGAGACGACTGTTTGTGTTTGTTGTGTTGGTCAGGTGACGGCTCTGAGGAGGCAGGTCAGACCTACATCTGGTAAAGTCATCAGGAAAGTACCCCTCCCTGAGCCGGCCCAGGACTCATCTCACCGCCCCCCCTCCGGGAGAATGTACTCCTCGGGGAACACCGTCCCTAATGGCACCCGGTGAGTCCAGTTGTGGTGTTTAATAAGACCAAAACCTTCACAGACCAGACTTTAGGAATGACTGCATCATGATATTTACAACAGGCTGTTTGTTATATAAAGCAGATGCACCTCTGGGAAAGTTAGAAACATAGAGCAGCTAAGGTTACATCCAGATGACAATGCTCAAGGTATTTTTCTTTTGCAGATTCTGAAAGTTTCGCATCCATACACTTATTGTTTCAAGAAATATCTGCATCCAGGTGGAAACAGGAAAACTGGGTTAAAGCGGTGTAATACGTATGCCACACCCACATGTGGCGCTGTACACAAACACAGACAGAGCCACAGGATACACTAAAATCACAGAAGAATGTAGTGAGCATGTGCATGAGGTTACGTTGGGGTTTTTTTTCTTCTGGTCACATGGTGCTATGGCATCATTGTTTCCAAAAAGTGGTGTTTTGCTTATCCATATGGCAACGCAAGGGCAGCATTGTGAGATTTTTCCACTCTGGGACCCGTTGTCCAAAAATACCATTTCAGGACACCAACAACGCTGGTGTCATGTGGACGAAAAGCCGAAACGATATTAAGCTTTTACAGATTGACATCATTTTGTTGTCGTATTTACAGGGTGTAAATTTATGCTAGTTTAGGATTTGTTTTTCATGATTGAAACAGTTTTACATTTCTCTTGTAATTAATATGAAGCTGCTGTTTGGAACATTTGGAAATGGCCTGACCATGGGGAAAACTATGAAAGTAGTGTGTGATCTACAAATCAGAGGATGTTGGGAAATTTCATATAAATTTTTATATCAATCATCATAGATTCACACTATGCATGACTGTATTAAATCCATCTGCAGGTTGACGTACAGACGCACGGCAGGCATTTACTCCACCAGAATCGCCCGTGGTAAATGGCAGTCTCTGGAGCGACGCATCTCCGACGTCATCATGCAGAGGATGACCATCTCCAACATGGAGGCCGACATGAACCGGCTACTAAAGGTGACATCCTGCTGCAGTGTTTACATCCAACACAGCCCAGGAAATAATTTTAATAAACACTGGTACATGAAAATCTGAGCAGAAAGATTTTCCATTAACTCTGGGAATTCATCCAAATAAAGAAACCACAGCTGTGTGAATTAACGTTCGTAACGTACAACGTATATTTACAGCTCTGTAAATACAACACATACAGTTAAACCTTATTCTATTTGTTACCATAGCAACGAGAGGAGCTGACAAAGCGTAAGGAGAAGGTGATCAGGAAGAGGGACCGACTGGCCAAGGAGGATCCGGACTCAGAAAAGGCGGTTCCCCCTCTGCATGAGGAGGTGGACGC
Organism: Sphaeramia orbicularis; assembly: GCF_902148855.1. Lineage (NCBI taxonomy): Eukaryota > Metazoa > Chordata > Actinopteri > Kurtiformes > Apogonidae > Sphaeramia > Sphaeramia orbicularis. The sequence continues at coordinate 8,789,474 of NC_043962.1, read as the reverse complement.
TCTGACGGCGAACATCGACTACATCAACGACAGCATCGCCGACTGTCAGGCCAACATCATGCAGATGGAGGAGACCAAGGTGAGGACGGGACGGCAGAGACGTGGACTCAGCATCTGTCCAACAGATCACACTCACATCTCACCTTGTTTTTGTTTTTCAGGAGGAAGGAGACACGGTGGACGTCTCTGCTGTGATTGGGTCCTGTACGCTGGCAGAGGCTCGGTTCCTGCTCGACCACTTCATGTCCATGGCCATCAACAAGGTAACGGGGCAGGGAACCAGGGAGGGAACCCAGTAGGGAAGGAGGAAGGAAACGGGTAAGGGAATGAGGAAGGGAACACCAGAGAAAATGCTGGTGGGAACAGGAGAGGTTATAGGAGGGAACACAAGAGGGAACGAGGGAAGGAACAGGGGAGAGAATGAGCGAATGAGGGAGGGAAGGGGGGGTGTGGGAGGTAAACTGGACTGAGGATCAAACCTTAATCTGAGAACATGACACTACAATAGTTAAATAAATCTGGTATGTAGATACTGTGGAACTCAAAAACACCAACTGTTCTGAGTTTATAGTTCAATAACTGACAGTAAAAACACATCTGATCATGATGTCATTTCACTCTGAATAAAGAAAGTACCAGGTAACATTTTCTGATAATTCTCATTTTGCTTCATTTCTGTATTTATTATTTCTGTGTGTTATTATGGGATGTTCAGACCAACAGCAGCAGGGATTTCATAGTCAATTGTCTTTACGGTCTGAGGATTCTATTCCTTTAGTTTCTACCCAGGACAACGAGTAATAACAAAATAAAATAATATAGCTGCACTTCAGTCCAGTGAAACTACTGAAAACTGAAGTAAAACTGTTTTCAACAAATATAAATTGAATTAAAGTTTAAAACCTGTGTCTGTGTACAATACTTTGGCCAACTATGTTGTTTTTAAAGTGCTTTATGAATAAAGTTGAGTTGAACTGTTACTTGAGTCTGTGATAGTGAAATAAAGATGTAAATGTGAAACGTGCCGTTGTTGCTGTGGTGCATTCAGGGTCTGCAGGCGGCTCAGAGGGAGTCTCAGGTGAAGGTCATGGAGGGTCGTCTGAAGCAGACAGAGATCACCAGCGCCACCCAGAACCAGCTGCTGTTCCACATGCTGAAGGAGAAGGCGGAGTTTAACCCGGAGCTGGACGCATTACTGGGAAATGCTCTGCAAGGTAACCATGGCAACCACCGCCGCCCCAACGCACGCCGGAGCCTGGGTCCGACTCAGCCCTCCTCCTGCCGTGGGGCATTGGTCTGTCAGGACGGGGGTGGGGTCAACAGGTGTTTGCATGTTGGGCCTATGGAGATGCTGATGCCTGTCACCTTCTGCTGAGTTAGAGTTAGACCACCTGTTAAAGACCTGATCCAGGATCAGATGTTAAAGACCTGACCCAGGATCAGATGTTTCAGACCTGACCCAGGGTCAGATGTTTCAGACCTGACCCAGGGTCAGGTTTTGTTTCTCTACTCAGCAGACGTTCTGTGTTGAGCTGTGTCTTTTTATTTGTGTCTTTTTGTTAATTTGTTTGTTACGTTTGTTCTGTTCCCCACATTTTCTTTTCTTTTCTTTTGTTTGTGTTTGTTGTTGCAGAGTTAGGTAACCTCCCTCCTGGTAAGTGACTCCTCCTCCTCTTGTTTTGACGCATGTTCCCTCCCTGAGCACCAGAAACTAACTGAGCTCCCACCAGCTGCATGAGGCACAGCCAGACTCCTCCTCCTCCTTCTTCTTCTTCTCTTCCTCCTCCTTTTTCTGCTCCTCCTTCTTCTCCTCCTCCTCATGTGCTACAGCCTCCATGCTTTAGCACCTCCCCTGGATCCATTTCTACTTGGACGTTCTAACTGTGACGGAGCTTCAGGAGAAAGTGTCCAATAACTTCTCACACTTTTCCACATTGTTTGTATAAGCAGTGGTGGAAACTAATCACTGAATTTACCCAGAATTCAGAGGGAAAATCTCCATCATCTGGAAAGATATAATGCGTGGGCACCAACACATTGAACTGATGAATGTCAACAGTTGTTTTGAGATTGAAAATCAGTGTTTTCCCACATAAAGAAAAACTGAGGGTTGATGAATCAGACCAATCCTCTCAATTAACTCACTTAATTATTTCTGTGAGGAAATTCAGTCTCAGCATTTTACCCCTAGTACCAAGCACCTAGCATTAGCATTATTAGATTTGTAGCAGTGAGCTGCCATTGAAGGTGTTCAGGGACTGTCTTCAGCTCTTCATTAGTGTTTCAGCCTTAGTTTTCAGATTTTACCACAGTTTGTCCAAAACTGAGACACAACTTTTTCTAAAAATTGAATCCCAGACATGTTGATCGCCCTCTGGTGGATGTTTGCAGAATTGGTCATCAGTGGAAGCACACTAGTGGAGACTTGGTCGTTGTCATTCTTTGATGACCCACAACTTGTGGATTGACAGCTTTAATAAGCAGTCGTCTGTCAGAACTCACCAACCTGGACATTGCCTGTAGCTGAGTGAAGGTTTTCCACCACTGCACAGCAGGTCTTTTACCTCCAACCCCCCCAATACCCCCCATACCCCCCCACACACCTTTGTTTATAACCCTCCCACCTGCCCGCTCTTTGACCTCTGACCTTTTCAGTCCTTGTGATGTCATTCAGCACAGTGAGGACCTGGTTTCTGTTTGTCGATGTAACGGCATGATGCTGTGCTGACATCGCTCTCATCTGCTTACATTATCCACCTTCTATAAAACCCTTCTGAGTAAAACCAGAAGAACAGAACGAGAAGCGCCACAATTAGACCAACTCACACTGTTATTAGTCACCATTAATCCATCTGTAACTCTAATGAAGACCTTTCTGTGGTTTTACAGAAAATGGAGATGACAGTAGCAGTGATGAGTCTGCACAGAGTCCGTCAGCAGAAGGAAAGTAAGAACCTCCTCCTCTTGTGTCCTCCTGTGTGTTGTATGTTATGTCTACTGTAAATTTCATTGATGAACGATTCCTTCTAAACTTTTCAGAAGCAGAAATGCTTGAGTTTGCATCATTTTACATGTTTAAATATAATATTTGCTATTTCATATCTGACACAATTTACGATTTATAATTAATTAAATCAGCAGAAAAAAACGCAAATTATAGATTTTTTTAAGTCTCCTCAGATGCTGCCGTGTTATTGTTCTCTTCATCCCTTCATAAATGTTTAAATCCAGTTTTCAGTGTTTGCTCTTTTGTTCATATTTAATCTCATTTTCTGTTTTAATGTTTCTCTGTATTTTATGTTTTGTTGCTTTTCATGTACATTATGTGATGTTTATTCTGTCTGGATGTTTTTTTATGACGTTATTTTTTGAATTATTTTTACTTCTAATCCTATTTATGTCTGTTTTTTTAGCACATTGGCGTCAGATCTTATGAAACTCTGTGGAGAAACTAAAACCAGGAACAAGGTAAGTTCTGATCGGTGACATGTGTCTAATGATCCTCGTCCTCTTCTGATGTCGACCTGACCTTGACGCTGTCGGTTCCAGGCTCGTAGGAGGACGACTACTCAGATGGAGCTACTATATGCTAACAGTGACTCCGCCCCTGACGCCGCCCCCTCAGACTTCAGCAGCCCCATGCTCCCATTGGCCGAAACCCCAGATGGAGGCGGAGACCTGGACTCAGTCAGGGACTATGCAGCTGTGTCCCCTGGCTTTACCTCTAAAATGTCCAGCATGTAAGTTCATGACCGGAGCTCACACCCACATGCTAACACACTGACACGCTAACACACCCACATGCTAACACACTGACACACTAACACACCCACATGCTAACACACTGACACGCTAACACACCCACATGCTAACACACTGACACGCTAACACACCCACATGGTAACACACCTGTCATGGGACCATTTGAATCTCCAGACAATGTGAGTCGCACATGCGTAGAAGCATTTATCTCTGTCGGCCAAGTTTTACGACTTGCTAGGGCTACCTCGTTAGGACAAATCACTGTTGTATAAGTCAAATTACGTAAAAATACAGAGATTTGACTTTACCTTCAAGGAGATTTCAAGAGTCAATTTATAGGCCTACTTTAACTCTTTCGGTGCCAGACAGTTAAGGGGCTAATAAGCCTTAAAAGTGCCACAGAATTTAGCCGTCTTTCAGTATTTCGCGTCGTTTTTATAATCGAAGTCTGAATCGTCATCAGAACTCATTTTCTAGCAGATGGGACTGTTTTGACAGATCGCTGTGTTTACGATATTACTACAAAATGGCCATCTAATTTGCATATGATTTCATTCATAAATTCATTCATAAAATTTCCCAAGCAGAAAACGAAACGCGAGCTCTTCCTTGGTCAAAAACGGTAACATCCGACCGATTGCTACTTAGATTCAAAACGCACCGGACTCAGCCGATTCATTATTGATCGTAATTTGCAAGAAGATTTGAAAGAACGTCATCGAAATGTGAGAAAGAAATGGGGGTGGATGGTTTGTTTGTACACAAATATGGCGTGTTCTCCAAAGCCGATCTGATCGGCCCGTGGCACTTTAAAGGTTGTATTCGTAAAGCCGATTTAATCAGCCCATGGCACTGAAAGGGTTAAGTTTATTTCACAGTTGAGAGCCTATCCAGCTGACAAACGTTTTGATCTAAATCTGGGGGAGGGTAATTGCGGCGCCGTAGTGAGTCGTTTGTCCTAACAAGGTTGCCGTAGCGAGTTGTAAAAGATGGCCAACAGAGATAAATGCTTCTACACATGCATGACTCGCATCGTCCAAAGACTCGAATCATCCCTTGACAACACCAACATGTTACCACACCCACATTCTAACACACTAACACGTAAACACACCAACATGCAAACACATAGGCACACTAACATACCGATATGCTAACACACGACACGCTAACACATGACATGCTAACACACCAACATGCTAACACACCCACTTGCTAACACGCTGACATGCTAACACACCCACATGCTAACACACTAATTGAGCCAGAGCTTTAACAATCAGTTGTTCATAATTAAATGAGTCATTTTAGTCGAGATTCTGATCATAGCTTCTTCAATGGGATCATTTTCTGGTATTTTTTCCCCTGAACGTGTTCAGCTTTTGTTTCCTTGGGACCTGAATAAACCTTGTTGATCTAACAGTGCTTTGGGTTACTGCTCCTGTATTGTGGGTTTGATCCATGATAGAATCTAATGAATCACAGCCCAAGAATAAAACAGCATGACCTCTGACCCTGGATGAGTGGGAGGAGTTTGTGTTCAGATCTTCGACTGTTTCATCCACATCCTCTGGTGTCTTCAGCTTCAGAAAACATCTCTGAGGATCTGGTTTCATGGAAACACTGTCCTCATTGTCTTTAAATTGCCCTGGTTGAGGTCGCTAATTTACTATTTGATTGCAGCCAGTTTTGGGAGGGGCTTAATGAAGGGTCAGCTGACATAATATCGACATTTTGTCAGATTTTTCCATCTTCAACACGTTAATGTCAACTGTCATCATCTTAAATTCATCATGAAAAGAGTCTAAAAATGTAACCTGATATTTTCAGGAAATTCGGAGTATTTTAGACATTAGTGCAGCATTAGTGAGCTTTAAGAAGTAAAGTTATCACATTTGTATGATCTGGAGATTATGAACACGTATTTTATTTGACCAGTAAAACTCATTTAGTTTGTCAATGACGGTAAACTCAATATTTATAGTTTATGTTCTGAAACTGTTGAAAACTGAACTCTTGGTAAACCACATTTCTGTAAATATGTTTATTTATAGGTTTATTTTCTGAAACTGCTTTGAGTGAATTACATTACAAGGATTTTCCACAAGTTTAGAGAGAGATTAGGATAATCTGTCTTTTATTATTGTTATTTGACCCATTTTACATCATTTTGTTCCTAATATTATTATAGTATGATATAAATGTTAGAGTAATTAGACTTCAGAGACACATTACTCATTTATTATTTCCAGGTTCATCCGTGATGGAAGGATCATGGCTGATCCGAGTGCATCTAGAGTTGTTTTTTTTCTACTGTTTTTTCTACTCAAGTACATTGTATCTCCACTGGATGTTGGTATCAGATGTTTTTTTTTAATTCCCGACCTTTTCTTTCCACCTTTGATGAGACTCACCATGACAACTGGAGTAAATATTAACATTATAACGGCTTCTTCATTTCCTGCCAAAGCTACAAACTAAAAAGCTTTTACTCATCCTTCAGCCTTGGCTGAAGTTCACCCATTGGCTCCTAAAGTGCTGAAATGCATTCTGGGACGCTGTCTGCAGTGTCTTATTAAACTAAACATGAGCTTTGGCGAAGATGCTAATGCTCAGGTAACTGTTTGTGCTTCATCATTGTCATGGTTTCATCGTTGTCATGATTTCATTGTTGCCATCGTTTCATCATTGTCATGATTTTATCAATTTTCATGGTTTCATTGTTTTGGATTCATTATTGTCATGGTCTCATCATTATCATGATTTCATCGTTATGGTTTCATCATTGTCATGATTTCATTGTTATGGTTTTATCATTGTCATGATGTCATTCATCCTCTGTTTTGTTTTGTTTTTTTGTCTCTGTGCATTTTCTTGGTGTCATTTGTGAAACTGAACGGGCAGTAGCAGCTCCAGAATCACGTCAGGGTCTGAAAAGCGAACACCGGAGCCTTCGCCGCTCACTCGCAGGAAGACATATGACAAGGCACAGGCGACAGCTGAGAGGTCAAAGGTCAAGGAGATCAAACAGTAAGAGCCGGCTGCCAGCGCTGAGGAAACTAAACTACTAAACCTGTTTTACTAACGCTCGTCCTGTCGGTTCATGAGGTGTCGCTCAGGTAGAAACTGGAGATGGAAGATGAAGAGGTCATAAATATGACAGTTAAACTATGACAGAGTTAAAATATGACTTTACACTAATAATTCACATGTATAAGCATCATTTACCTTCTAACCTTTATTCATTCATTAAAACAAATAAATTTGTATGATTAAAAACATGCTGAGTATAACACCTTAATGAAGTCACATTTATTATAAATATATTTCATTTTCTGTGTAGATTATTTTACTGTTGTAACATTTAATAAAACTTAGACTTAGAATGGTCATAAAACATGTTATATCACACACAGTATTATTACATCACATTTTACTACATATACATAGGCATGAGTCATTTCCAGATAATTTGGATTCCTGCTTTAAATTTAATGTCCTTTCTGTGTCTCAGAATATAATGATGTCGTCATGGTAACGCCTTCTGACCCCTGTCTCCATCCTGTGTTTCTGTCTGTGTGGACGCTTGGTTTTGTGACCTCTGATCTTCTGTTTCACCTTCCCCTCCTAAATGGTACCATTATGACTGTGATGGGTCATAATGGCTTGGTTTGGTCTGATGCTAATCGATCTGAGAATGCTAATGCTAACTGATCTCCACCTGCGCCGTCTTCTGTATTCAATTAAATCACTGCATCACTGAGGTTATTTATGTTGGCAGACAGAGAAACATGCACGTTTACTGGGTTCAGTGCATGTGATCCATGTGTGTTACCCTAACCCAGGCATGTCCAAAGTCCGGCCCGGGGGCCAATCACGGCCCGCGGTCAGATTTTATACGGCCCACAGCTTGGGTTTTATAATGTATTATTCATGGCCCGCTTGGACTGTTGAACCGAGTACATGAATCATAAAAGGTTCAAAATGCAGTTTCTCCTTTCACCTCATGGTGGCAGCACCACTCTAACTCTATCTGGCTCTGTGACCTTCCCATCAACCATTTTCGCTAATTTCTAACCATGGCGCCTGTAAATAAAAAAAAAGGAAAGTTGACAGTAAGGGCCGCCGCTTCCAGGAAAGATGAGAATTACAATTTTTTTTCACTGAAAATTGAGGTGATTGTGTTTGCCTAATTTGTCGAGAGATTGTTGCCTTGTTTAAGGAATTCAATGTAAAGACACACTAGCAGACAAAACATGCTAACGCATACGACAAGCTACAAGGGAGTGAGCGTTCTGAAAAAGTGACGCAAATTCAAGCTGCTTTAAACTCACAACAGTGACTCTTCATGTGAACCTGGGAGTTCAATGAATTCACCACCAGGGCAGGCTACCAAGTTGCCAGGTTAGTTGCCTATAATTGCTGGTGATATGTACTTGTAGATGTGACACAAATATTACTTTCTGAATGATTTTGTGAAAGACAAGAGTAAGAGTCATATGTTTTCATCTTAAACGTTAACAGACTTTACATTACTGAGTAATATATGAGTAATGATTACTCATATAAGTCATGTTTAAAATGAATGTGGGGTTAAGATTTTTATCAACTTCTTGGAAGTTTAAGATACTCCATACAGTTTGTTCTATGTTATCTGACTCCAGATGTGAAAGGAAGGCAGAATTGGTTTTTTTTTTGTTTTTTTAATTTGTTCACACCTGAGTGGTGTAGATTTGGTTACATTGCCATTTAAAAAAAATTATATTGTGACAATGAAAATAAAATTATTGTAGAACAGCACATTTATATGTAATTTTTACTGTTTAAAAAACGTCGAAAGGGACCGCTGGCCCCTGGCAATGTCCACATTATCAGATCTGGCCCTCTTTAAAAAAAGTTTGGACACCCCTGCCCTAACCCATACTTTAATGTCACATGGAAAAGTTGGTAAATATCAGCTTCAAATGAGAAAATCTGTTGCTGCTCAGTGAATGAGTTTTCTCTCAGATTCAAGCTGGTGATCAAGCTCTTATTATATGAATAAAATATACACATAATTTTCACTTTTATCACTAAAATATGTATATAAAAAACACTTAAAGGATTAAAGTTAAAGGTTTATTTCAATGACTCATCATAGGTTTGTCTGTTTGTATTTTTCTGTAAAATCCCAAAAAATTAAAGTTGAAAACACAAAGTAGTGCCTTTTCTTACTAATGTGATAATGTATTTTTCTATTAATTGTTTAATCTCTAAAAAATAACGAGTAAAACTCTCAGATAACCCCAAACTGTCACACAAGACTGACTTATATAATGTTAAAAATATCAAATAAACATGAAAAACGTTAGGGATAAAACTATCACTGTTCATCAGCTTAACTGGTAAGTTATTCACAAGTACATGTCATGGAAAGAGAAAAAAGAATGAAATCCACCCACTCTCTCATAAATGAATCCATAACGAAAGAAAATAAAAACAATTATGTCAAGAAAAGTACTTAAGCCTCGTGTTTCTCTGCTGATTTATCTGCTGTCACATTAATGAATAATAGATCAAATAAAAGTAAAAAAAAAAAAAAAAAAAAAAAAGCAGCTGATGCTGTTTAAGGAGGATGCTGTATCTGGTCTTCTTCAGGACCAACAGAAGGAGCCAGGTTTCCTCCAATCGCAGCTTCTGCTCCATTTGTCCTCCTGGGTTAAAGAGAGAGAGAGAGAGAGAGAGAGACAGACAATATGGATAAATGAATCTTGATGAAGGCAGGAGAAAAGCAGGACCAAAGGTGATCCAGGGAAAACCTGTGAGGACATAAAGCACAAAGACTCCAGGGAAGAAGGAGAGTCAGTAACATGGATTTACTGGAGTGTGAATAGAGGAGAGAGGAGGTCAAAGAGGAGGAGGAGCAGAGAGAAGGACAGACAGGAGGAGGAGCAGAGAGGACAGACAGGAGAGGAGCAGAGAGAAGGTCAGACAGGAGGAGGAGCAGAGAGAAGGACAAACAGGAGGAGGAGCAGAGAGGACAGACAGGAGAGGAGCAGAGAGAAGGTCAGACATGAGGAGGAGCAGATAGGAGGACAGACAGGAGGAGGAGCAGAGAGAAGGACAGACAGGAGAGGAGCAGATAGGAGGACAGACAGGAGGAGGAGCAGATAGGAGGACAGACAAGAGGAGGAGCAGAGAGGTCAGATAGGAGGACAGACAGGTGGAGGAGCAGAGAGAAGGACAGACAGGAGAGGAGCAGAGAGGAGGTCAGACAGGAGGAGGAGAGAGAGGAGATCAGACAGGAGGAGGAGCAGAGAGAAGATCATTGTATCATGCTGAGTCTCCCAGTCTAAGTCTATATCAACAGCATTTTTTTCTCGTCACATCTTTTACATGAAGTGTTTGCATTGGTTTTGTTGGATGAGATGCATCTTGGGTTGTAATTGGATGGTGAGCTGGTTTTATGGAGTGTTGATGTGAAGATGTAGAAGGTGTTTGTCATAAATTTACAAATTTCTGATGTTCAAATTTGTCATAATTTACGTCCTTATTCACTAAGAGCTTTTTCTTGTAAGTTTAACCTTTTCCTGCCACTTGTTCATGTGGAGGTACGTCACAGCGGTACCATCCTTTGTTTTTTTTATTTCATTCTTACAGAAAATACAGTGTGAACACACCCATAACATTTCCCGTGTGCTCCACTACAGTGGTGTCTTTGACGTCCAACAGTGGTGTCTGAAGAACGTGGTGAAGATGATGAATAAACCTCCTGGAGGATTGATACACATTTATTGATAATCATGTCACCAGCGTCATCTTATAACTGGAAGGAGCTCAGTCCTCCATCCACCTCGTCTTCAGTCCTGTGTCCTGCAGACGTTGATGCCTCTTTTTTGGTGTTCGAACCCATTATTTGTGTTCAGTCATACGATGACCCACGGCTTAGCGATTGATCCAGTTTCCTTTATTTCGTTATTGATCTGATGGGTTCTTGAAGACCCTCCACAGCTGGTGTCATCATCTCCTGTTTCAAAATTCTACTAACATCTGTCCAGGTGTTTCTGTTCCTCTTTAAAGCTTCACATCTGTTTTCTCTGTCATTGTCTCTGATTTGAGGCCAGTCAGTCTGAGAGTTTAGTGCATGACTATGATTGACTGATGTGTTCATTTTGTGTTTTCCAGGGGCGTCATTAACCCGGTGCCGTCCACTAAAAGCAGCCGGTCGTCCACGCTGCAGTGTGTCCACGTGGCTGAAGGTCACAGTAAAGCCGTTCTCTGTGTCGACTGCACCGACGATTTGCTCTTCACTGGGTCCAAAGGTCAGTTTTACCCACAATCCCTCCTTTTGTCCTCCATCCTTTAACTTGTCCTCATATGAGTCAGATTATTTTACGTCTACCGTCACATGAACTAAAGGTGTCATTCTGAGCTGGGTTAGGAACATGGTTAGGGTTAAGAACAGGGTTAGGTGGTTACAGTTAGGAACAGGGTTACGGTTCAGAACAGGGTTTGGAACAGGGTTCTGTGCTGGTGTCTGGACTCCATCATGTCTGCTTGTTTCATGTGTTGTTTCTGAAGGAACATCCTGAATGTTATGGTCAGAGACTCCTCAAAGCTAAATTTGATCTAGACTTCCTCCATTTATCTGATCAGATATATGACATGGTCCAAGTCTACATGAAACCACCTCCACTAAGTCCATATGAGGCCACCTCCACTAAGTCCATATGAGGCCACCTCCACTAAGTCCATATGAGACCACCTCCACTAAGTACTCGGGGCTTTATTTTGATGGCCTTCTTCTCCTGTTCCTTTGGTTCTAGACCGGACCTGTAAAGTGTGGAACCTGGTAACAGGTCAGGAGATCATGTCGCTGTCTGGTCATCCCAACAATGTGGTGTCGGTCCGTTATAGCTCCAGTTTGGTCTTCACCGTCTCCACCTCGTACATCAAAGTGTGGGACATCCGCGACTCGGCCAAGTGCATCCGAACGTTAACGTGAGTCCGGTCATTGTTAAACCTCCCTCTGAACCTCGTTCTGTCTTAACTTTACTTGACCTGTTGGAAAACGTGGATCATCACTCCAGTAATCACGTTAATACACAGATCATGTATGTATGTATGTTACAGATTCACCTGCAACAGTTGAGTAATTATGTCACCATTTGTCTAAATTGTGATCAGAAATCATCTTGAAAAGGTCTTTGTTTGAAAAGGTTGGTGTTTGATTCTTATGGACAACTGAATTTTCTACTGTTTTATGAATTAAATCTGTTCATTGTTCAGGTGACAAACATCCATATCAAGAATCTTTTCATCTGGTTTCTGTTGATGAAACTTGTTTGTTCAGGTTTCAGACACAGATTAAAGTGTGAAGGTCCAGAGGAGTTGAACTCCAAACACTTTAACCTCCAGCCACAGGATGCATGTACCATGTCTGAATCACTGTCTGGTTTCCATGGTTACCAGGTCATCTGGTCAGGTGACTGTTGGAGACGCCTGCGCTTCCAACACCAGTCGGACCGTCACCATCCCGGCCGGAGAGAACCAGATCAATCAGATCGCCCTGAACCCCAACGGGACGGTCCTGTACGCCGCCGCCGGAACCTCAGTCCGAGTCTGGGATCTGAGGAGGTCAGTACCTTCGGACATGAACACGCCCCTGAATATGATCAAATATATGACATTAATGTGGTCACAGACTCCATCCCGATACCAGGGTTTAGTGTTGAAATGAAGGGAATTGAAGGGGAATAAATGAAAAGTAGACATGGTGTGGAATTTTCTGGAAAAAACAAAAAACACAGTCAACGAAAAAAAGAGACATGGGTGTCCATGTTAAATTCACCAAGAAACCACCTCTCAAACAAACTGCTGTTAATCCATAACCGTATATCCTATCTCAAAAATTCTTGCATGTGAGACTTGTGGTGAACCTTCTGAACGCATCGATGTATATGTGGAAAAAATGTTAGAACTGAATAAGCAGTGATTGTGGGAACGTGGAGTTCCATGTTAGTAACAGAAATTTAACATGGAAGTGAATGAGAGAAAAATCAGCCCTCTGTGCACATGTGAATATTCTTTGAAAGAAAATACTTTTTCCAACAATTTGATGTATAAATTGTTACTGAATTCCCAGAAATGTGAGAGTTATGATGTAACTGGACACGTTGAATATTACAGCCTGATTCATTCTCTCATGTGATTTTTGTTCTTTTCAGATTTGCCTCAACAGGGAAACTGACGGGTCACCTGGGTCCAGTCATGTGTCTGACCGTGGACCGGTCCGGAACCAACCAGGACCTGGTCATCACTGGGTCCAAAGACCATTACGTCAAGGTGTGTTTAGGTCTGGAGACACTAACCTTTGGTTTAGGGTCAGGATTCAGTTTGACCCAGTTTGACTTTTAATAGAATGATGTGACTGATGTCTTTTAGTTTTAGACATTTTATGAGGAAAATCCTTGACACATAGAACAACAAATGACATTAAATATATCTTATCAAACCATAGTTTAGTAAAGATCAATTTTTATATTTATAACCCCGCCCACCCAGACAGCGGTTAGTTAGTTACCTAGGGTTAACTCACCCTAATCCCTAAAGGGTTGGGGTTAACTAACCCTAACCCGCCTAACCTAACTATATTCCTCTGAACCGAAGCTCTTCTTGTGTTGTGTTTCATTGTGTTGTGTTTTGTTGTGTTTCATTGTGTTGTTACATTCTATTGTGTTTCATTGTGTTGTGTTGTTGTGTTCTGTTTCAGCTCTTCGATGTGACTGAAGCATCTCTGGGAACCATCAGTCCTTCACATAACTTCGAACCTCCTCACTACGACGGCATCGAGTCCCTGGTCATCCACGGAGACATTTTCTTCAGTGGCTCCAGAGACAACGGCATCAAGAAGTGGGACCTGGACCGCAAAGACCTGCTGCAGGTACAGGGTCTGAGACGAAGACCGGGTCTGAGACAGAAACCAGACCCAGGGCTGGACCAGTTCACAGGGTCTGGGTTAACTTTAACTCAGCTTTATCTCTAGAACAATGAGGATGACTAAAGACAAGGATGTCAGTGTGGTCCAAAAAAGACACAACGACAAGAAAGATATAGATGAAAATGACACGAGACGACAAAGACATGAAAACTAGATGAAAGGATAAAAAGATGAACAAGACTTAAGAGGAAAGACACAAACACACAATAAAACTCAGATGAAAATGACCGATCCGTCCTCGTCCTCCTCGGTCCCTGTTTCTCCTCTAACTTAACATGTCATTTCCTGTTTCTTTTTCCTGAACAGCAAGTCCCCAACGCCCACCGTGATTGGGTGTGTGCACTGGGCGTTGTCCCTGGGTCGCCGGCGCTGCTGAGCGGCTGCAGAGGAGGGGTTCTCAAACTGTGGCACACAGACACACTGGGGACACTGGGGGAACTGAAGGGACACGAGAGTCCAATCAACAGTATCTCAACAAACAGCAGCCATTTGTTCACAGCATCAGAGTGAGTAACACAACAGACACACACTGACACACTACAGACACACACACAACAGACTTAACCTAGGGCCTGGTTCTAACCCTAAACCTTGGCTTATTGGTGTTTTTCAGTGACCGGACGGTGAAGATCTGGCGAGCTCGCGGTGGACTCGAAGGCACCTTAGAAGCGGTTGACAATGCAGACGAGGTGGCCAGTAACTGAGCACAGCGCCTCCTGCTGGTCAGACTGGACGGACACTGACGGACGCTCCTCTGCACTTTGACCCTTAATGTGTCCAACTGGACGCTGACCCTCAAATCCATCCCATGTAACGGTTACGTCTGAATCACATGTATGTAACGACTGCTGCAGGAGAGACAGTGAACGCCTCATTTACTCTAAAAACCTTTGATTTCATTGCAGAACTTCACAGGTGAAGCATCTGTTAGGGTTAGGAAAGGGTTAGGGTTAGTGGTAGGGGGTTAGGTTAGGGTTATGAGTGTTTGTTAAGGGTTGGGTTAAGGGTTAGGGTTAGGGTTAGATTTAGGGGTTAGAGTTATGAGTGTTGGTGAAATTTGGGTTAGGGTTACATTTAGGGGTTAGGGTAAGGGGGTTAGGGATATGAGTGTTGGTGAAATTTGGGTTAGGGTTAGATTTAGGGGTTAGGGTTATGAGTGTTGGTGAACTATGGGTTGGTAGCTGGTCTTCACAACCCGGGTCTCTACTGGTTTGGTTTCAGTGGTTGAAGCAGACTCAAGAGCTGCTTTTTTTTACCAACAAATGAAAATGTGAAAAAGCAAAATCACTCTGAGAGTCCGTGGAAAGTTAGACATGAACCAACTGTGAATTCTGTTTTTTTTATCGGTTTGGTCTTTTCTTTTTATCAGAAATGGTTATTTCATGATGAACGTGGTCATTGGGTTTATCCCACAGATGCAAAGAAAATCACAATCTGATAAAAAAAAAAAAAAAAAATTGTGATAAAATAATGATTTAGTTGACTGAAAATTCTTTTGGAAACTGCTTCATGGTTTAGGAACATCTTTTGCGCAGATGTAAGACTGTGGAACGCCATCACTGACAAATCAGAATCAGGAAACAAATGGACAGAAGTTGAACCTTCCATACATGTGTTTGGTTTGGAAAAGCAGATGAAGCTCAATGATCGACCGCCACAGATGGAAGCAGCAGCAGCAAAAATGAGATTTTCAACATTTCCATTGTTTTATCTTATAATCAGACTTTACAACCAAACTAAAGTCAGTAAATGTTCTTGAAGTTTCCAGATTCCTTCAACAAAAACAGTCATTTTACCTCAAAGATCACAGGAGTCCATTGCACCTTTATTATTGAGGGTTAGGGTTAGGGTAGGCTAACCCTTTATTATTGAGTCTTATTGGTCTAGGGTTAGGGTAGGCTAACCCTTTATTATTGAGTCTTATTGGTCTAGGGTTAGGGTAGGCTAACCCTAACAGTAACCCTTTTATTGGGACTTTAATGATTTAACATGTTCGTTCATGTGTTGAATTCATGACCTGCTGGATCATTTGGATTTTTGTTCTTTTCAAAGCCTCCAAACGTCTTTGACAAAATGATGACTTTATCTGATGGGAGTGTATTGACTGTGGTGTTTAACATCCATCAGGGTTGTTGGTCTGAACTGGCTTCCATGTCTGTGGTCCATGAGGTAAAATGAAACAGCTTCAGTTTGGTTGGACAGGCCGGTGAAGTTTCAGTCAACTCTTTTAACAGCGGTTAGGGTTAACCTTACCCTGGGGTTAACCTTACCCTGGGGTTAACCTTACCCTGGGGTTAACCTAACCCTAAACCTAACCATGACCTGGTACAATACAGGTGTTTTCTTTTCTTCTGGATTTAAATGTGGTGCACCCATCGGTGATGATGGTCTCCATCTGTCGTTGATCTGCTTCAGCTGTGGAAATGTTAACATCTACAGGTGAAGCAGAGTCATCCTGGTGCATTACAGAGTTAATACTTTACCTTAACTGTACCTTAATACCTTCAGTTAATACCTAAACTGGAAAAACACAACAGACAAAACCACGGACTGTGATGAGGATCCAGGGGTTGTAATCTCCTAATTCACCTCTAGATGTCACTGTTCATCACACATCCAACCTGAAGAATCTAAAATAGTTTTGCTGCTGCCTTCATGTTCCTGTCCACCACCTTCCACGCTCCAGCGTTTCAGAGAACCTTAAACTTCATGTTTTTAATGGTTCAGATTTGACAAACTGGTGAAAAACAAACTAATGTTACACAGACTTTAACTCTTCGTCCTCCTGCTTCTATTCCTGCAGCGACCAAACCTGTATAACGTGTTGTCTTTGCTCTAAACACATGATTAAACTGAACTTCTTTCACTGCACTTTGTCTTCAGGACAAACTTAAGCCTGTGTGAGCAGTTTTCAGGATGTTCTACACATAGAACATTGTATGTAAAAGCTATGTCTTCACATGTCACTGTTAGGAACAGGGTTCAGGTTAGGAACACACTTAAGGTTAGGAACACAGTTAGGATTAGGGTTAGGGCTAACCCTTAGTGCTGAACTTCACTTCTGAGTGTTCGTCTTCACTCACTGCTACGTTGTAGCTCAGCTTCTTGAACTGTAGAACAGGGCTTCTCCTCATCTCCTCCTCCTCCTCCTCCTCTCAGTCCTGTATCTATGCACCGTGTCTGTAAATATAAATGTAATGTTTCGCTCTTTCTTCGGCCTTCAGCCATCACATTTTACACCCATCCTGTCTCCTCCTCCTCCTCTTCCGGGGCCTTTTGGGGGATGCTCGTCCTCCTGATGTAACCACGATTGTGTGCTGTCACTTCTGAATGTCTGAAGCAGCTGTTGTAATTTCAATCTAATGTATGTTGACTAATAATCCTAATCAGACTGAATGTTTGTTTTGAGGGACCATCGGTGTGAAGTCTCACCGAGGACCAGAAGGACGGCGGCCGGCGCTTTTCCTCCGGCGAGGCCACTTGTTAGTGGCCTACATTTAGACGTTTTGTTGTGTTTGTCATGCTCTCCCTGATCCACGTTTCTTGGCCGTTCCCTCTGGACATTTAGTAGCCATTCCCCAATGGTGGACTCGTAGCGATTCTAATGTCAGATGCCTGATGAGAATAAACGCCATCTGTCAAAAACAGCCTCCAAGTCTGTGTGGATTTCTTTTGTTCATTCATTAGCAGGAAGGCTTTGCAGTTTTAGATGAGTGGAGTAGAAAAAACATGCATGATGGGAGAATTAACTATGAAAAGGAGACATTTTGTGGATTTAACAATGATTTTACTGAATATGAATCTCAGAATATATTGAGGTTAAGACTTTATTTGCATAATAAGTAGAGACCAGAAAACTGGTGATGAAAACATTAAGTTCAGTAAAAATTGGAGAAGGAAATGTTTATATTTTCAGGTCCGCTTTTGTAAAAACAGATCTTGAATTATGACAATGACAGGTGTATTTACTTGACTTGGATTATAATATTTTTGCAGAAAAAGCTCCACCTCATCCTTTAATGTCTTGTCTCGTAGTTTATTAATCATGTATTGTAGTTCTGAATAAAATCTGGGTAATTTTACTTCAGTCTGATTTAACATCTGACCACGTATCAACCATTTACCTTTATCATGTTCAGGTCATATTACTGTGTTTTAATTAACTGGTTTAATAAGTATAAATTGTTTTTTTTTGTTTGTTTGTTTTGTAGGGAGATGGTTTTAGATGATGGTGATATTCAATATGTCCATCAGATGGCAGCAGCAGCTTCAGGACTGACTCGGATGTTCTGCACCAGCACACCCTGTTCAACACAGAATTTAGACAACACTAACACAATCCACTCACTGATCAACAAAAAACAGTTTGATCCATGTTCTACAATCCCTACAGGATCTGTCCTGGCAGTGAAATGAAACCTTTACATTCTGCCTTTTACAGCTGTGAAAATGATGAAGAAATAAATTATTCATTAATTTACAGATGAGTGGATGTGATGGGTGTTTGGACATGGAGCATTGTTGTGGGCATTTCCAAAATGATTTTATATTTTGTTTTAATAGAGAGAGTCATGGACAAAATGGGAGTTGATGTCATGTGACATAAACCTAAAACACACTCAGAAACATGAATTAAATATTAATCTGTTATTTTACTAAGAAAGAAGTTGCTTTTTATAGTGTGTGCTAAGAATCAGTAAGAATTCATATTTCTTATTAAGTGGTTTGTTGGTTTTAATTTATCTTCTTTCAGTAAGAATATTGTAATTATTAAGATAAGGAACATTGTTGTTATATTTTTTTTAGTACTTTTTAAAATAAGGAGTCATGTTTTATATGTATGTTCTTATCAGTTTTAAATTGTTTTGTAGTTCTGACTTTCATTCTGTTTATGTATATTAATGTAGATGGTATAACTGTGATTTCCTTTTTGTGTAACTTCTGCTGCTGCTGCTGCTGCTGTCTTGGCCAGGACCCTCTTGGAAAAGAAATTTTTAATCTCAATGAGATTTTTTTTCCCTGGTTAAATAAAGGTCATAATAATAATAATTATTATTATTCATATATTTTTTTTTTAACCCGTCCAGAGACTTTTGGTCGTATCGTTCCTGTTTTCGTGTCACTTCACTTTCCATCCCAATTACATTTTACCAGCATCTCGTGTGGCGTTCAAGGACTGTCTGGCGATCGAGGTCCAGGAAGTTTTGAGGTCTGTGTGGCGTTCGAGGCCTTTTGTGCCCTTGTGATGCCTCCAGAGTTCATGCTGACCTGGGTTTTATTTGACTAATAAGTTAAAGTTGGGGTTCGGGTAGAGTTTGGACAGTGGTGTTAAAGTTGATGCACGATTGACTCATTGGTCAAGTCCAGCTTTGTTCACTGAGACAAGTGGACAAAACTAAACCAAATGTTTCTCAGCATCACTAGATATTTTAATCCATGGTTTTATCCAGATGGTCTTTATTCTAACGTAAACGGTCTTATTCCAACCTAAACAGCTCCTTCCATTGTTCTCCTAACTTTACCATCTTTACATAACTGGAAATTTTCTACAAAATGTTCGACCATTGTGAACGGTCTCATGTCCTCTGTAAACACAGAAAGGGGGGACACAGGGACAGGCCTCAGGACTCCATATTTGATCTGATGACGTTCCTGAAATAATACGAGACACAATAAAACCATGTGTTACATACGGTGAATAATGAACATGTATGTATTATTTCATGAACATTGAATCTGTGGGTTCTCCTCACACCTCCTACTATGACTCCACTGCAGTTCCTCCTCCTCTTTCCCCCCTCATCTCCCTCCCTCTCTCGCTCTCCCTCCCCATCTCCCCCCCCTCTCTCCTCTCTCTCTTCTCCCCCCATTTCTCCCCCCTCCTTCTCTCTCACCTCCCTTTCTCTTTCCCCCATCTCCCCCTCTCCTCCCCCC